>NC_138520.1:55423431-55738431 GCF_000230855.2 Cajanus cajan | reverse complement strand
AACAGAAAATATTCATATTTTCCTGTTTCTCATAGGGTTTCCTATAGGAACCCATAGAGATCTCAAATCATACAACTAATTGCATATAAGAAAAATAATAAGGAAAACATATACAATTGGGAGAAATCCCTCATAGATGAGCATACAAAAAATACAGCAAACACAGGATTGGGGGCCAATCCCACTACCCAACATATATTCCCACACTCAGAGCAAGATTTCTCACTCCCCCTTACCTCGATAAGTAGGAGCCGAATCTTGTTAGTCGCCCCCTCTAGGCTCCCCTTCGTCTTCAGAGAGAAAGGAGGAAAAAGATTAGAAAATGAAAAAAATGAGTTTTAGAGAGTACAAAACGCTCTATTTATAGGCATCAGGCCGCGGCCAGAATGGCCTGTTCCGAATCCGGAACAGCCCGTTCTGAGCTCGTAGAACACGTACAAAAGCCTCTCCAAGAACGGTCCGTTCCAAAACCAGAACGACCCATTTTGAGGTTTTCGGAACGGCCCGTTCTGAGTCAATACTTCATTCTTTTAAATCACATCCGGAACGGCCCATTCCCAAAGTGGAACGACCCGTTCTGGGTTGAAATTTTACTCATGAATGCTTGAGTTGGAACGGCCCGTTCCCAAAGTGGAACGACCCGTTCCGGGGCTATGAAAATCCAGAATTAGTAACTAATAAATAAATTAATAATATATGTGTATATATATATATATATATATATATCAAATTAAAATAAAATATCCATACAATTTAAAACATGATTTTCTTCGAATAATAATTATAACAAAATATCATAATTAATAATATTATATAAAATAATTTTCATAAATGATTATTAATAAAAACCTTTAAAAATTCAATCAAACCCATTTAATTAATCAAAATAATTATAAGGAAATAATCTTCATAAATACAAAAATAAATAATAATTATTCGTAGTATTAGTAGAAAAATTCGGGATGTTACAACTAATAATATTAAGGAATCTTAGAGAGGGGTAATAAATTTTAATTCAAATTTATTACTTTAAATGATTATACAACAATGTAATTATTGACTAATGTTTAATTTATCTCTATTTTGAATTAATTAATTGTGTAGGTATTCAAAAATCCATATCCATTTTCCCATGACAACATTGAAGATATGCACCAGATGGGTATCTTCTTTTTTTTTAGGCTATTCATGATTGATTTACGTTTTTGTACATTATTTTAGTTTTATTTATGTATAATGGCTACATATTTATGTTTTAGCTTTATCCTTTTGGTACATATATATTTGTGTACATTGTTTTAGTTTTATTGATGTACATTGTTATTAATTAATAACAATTATTATTAAATTTAAGAATGACTGATATGAAAGATAATTTATACATTCTTTCAATTTAAATGATAGATAATATATATATTATCATAAAACAAGAAACATATTAAAAAAATCATTTTATGGTGGGTGTGGCATTATTTTTCATAGAATGTGCACATTTTATGACGGTACACCCATCATAAAATGTGAACATTCTATAACGATTAACTGCACACCCATCATAAAATGTGCACATTCTATGATGGGTAACACCACTATCGTCATAGAATGTATGTCAATATATTAAATCCTCATATTTCGTACCTCTTACTATGATAGGTGTTGACCATGTCACATAGAAACTAACATAGAATGTGAACTTTCTATGTCGCGTGTTGATCTATCATAGAATGTGCATACATTCTATGTTACCTGGATCTTTGTCACATATTGAACCGACATAGAATGTCCAAAACACCTGCCATGGAATGTTTGTCCTGTAGTAGTGAAGCTTTGTCTCCCTTGTGCTTGTTCTCATTTACTTGGTTAACTCCTACATGGTGTTCAACCTAAATAGGAAAAATAAAAACACCACCAACAACAACAAAAACAACAAAGATATGAGTGAGAATATATCTCACACAAGTATATAAGCACATAAAAGACATATAGATAGCATACTAAAAAACTACACCACCACAACTCATCAATACTAGGCCTTCATTTCTTAATATTCATAATACTTCATTCAACACATCAAACTCAAAATCCTCTGTGACACCCTTACTACCCCAACACATACATCGAAATAATGTAATTACATTAAGAAAAATAAACTTTTGAAGTTGGTAAAAGGTTTCACATAAAACTTCATAACTGTTCTTTCTTTAATATCCAAAATAACTAGGAATAAAACTTGGAAGGTAAAATTTAAGAGTTTACAAATTGTTTTCAAAATAATAGGTTCAACTCTATATACAAATATAATTCATGTCCTAGAAATCCTCTGCCCCGATGTCACAATATCAGAGCATACCCATAAATCAATTGTTGGCATTCTAGATGCCACTCAAAGCCAGATCTTCCTCACCTAAAACATCCACAAATTGTACGGTGAGAAAAGAAAACATCTATATGTAAAGCACATAAGGAAAAACACAACATAATCTCATCATTATTCATTAATGAAATATTCACAAGCATCTATATATATCATAATTTATCAATCATTCAACATCTTCACATCTCAATTACATCAATCCATCACAATCCACACAAATCTTACAATTAACACTATGTCAAGGCCACGCCACAACTAACATAAGTGATACGGGTTAATTGCCTCACTCGTCCCACACCATGCCAGGGTCACGCCCTCCCTGTAGCATCATTTACCCAGGGGTCGTGCCATCCCTAGTCATTGATGTGAGGAACCACAATCACATCACAATCCACACAATCTCTTGCAATTAACCCTATGTCAGGGCTGCCATATTTGACATAAGTGATACGTGTTAATTGTCTTACTCATCCCACACCATGCCAGGGTCACGCCCTCCATGTAGCATCACTTACCCAAGGGCCATGCCATCCCTGGTCATTGATGTGAGGCACCACAATCACAATTATAATCACATCCATACAACATCTCATCTCATAGCTCAATTCCATACACACATCAGATAAGTCCAAAATAATGGTTTTCATACATCTCAAGCAATTCACATCTAAGTCATCAGTTTTTATCAAGTAATAGAGCAATAACATTCATAAATTAATATAATAAACGATGGAATTAGTAATTTAATATAATCTTAACATAAACGATAAAATTCTCAATTATTCCAAAACCTAACTCACAGGCACTTTTCTACAGTTTCGTTCTCCCTCTCAGATCATCATTCTTACAAATTAAATATGTATTTCTAATCCTCAACACATACAGAATCTAATGGGATCATCAATTTCTCAAACATAAATATTCCAATTTTTCCAAAACCTAGCTTACAGGCACTTTTCTATAATTTCGTTCTCTCTCCCAGAGCATCATTTTTTCAAATAAATCATATATTCGTAGTCCTAAATATATACAGAATCACATAAGATCAATAATTCTCCAAACAGAAATAATTATAAAATTACTTATAATCCTAAGGGATTCTTCCTCTACCTAATTCCCTCATGTAACTCTACATATAAATAATCCCATTTTCTCCCGTACCTGGGTAAACAGTAGCTGAAACAGAGATCTCCTTGGTCTCCTCCTCTGAGTGCCTCTCGATCTTCAAAGAGTGTAGAAGGAAAGAAGAGAGCAAGGAAGAAAAGAAGAGAAAAGTGAAAAGTGTGCTTTTGGGAGTGTCAGAGTGCTCTATTTATAGGATCAGATGTCTCTGGAACGGCCTGTTTCAAATCCAGAACGGCCCATTCTGGACCCTTAAAACATGAGTAAAAATCACATCCAGAACGGCCCGTTCTCAAACCAGAACGGCCCGTTCTGGGGTCCATTTAATACTCACAACGGTCATATTTTGGAACGGCCTGTTCTGAAACCAGAATGGCTCATTCTCAATAAGGTTCAAAGGCCATTTCTGAAATTCGGAACGGCCCGTTCACAACTAACAATCATAGTTAAATTTAATGATTTGGAACGGCCCGTTACAAATCTAGAACGGCCCGTTCTGGGCTACCAAAAGTAGGTCTATTGAGTAATTTGGAACGGCCCGTTCCGGCCTACTAAACCACCTTAATTGGGCTCTTGGCCCAGTGAAAATTGGGTTGTTACATCCTCCACATTCAATCCTCAATAACTCATATACACTCAAGATCTTAATTATAAATGCATGTTGTACCAATCTCGACATCGCCCCAAGCGCTTGAAGTCAAAGCAATTTAGGAGCCCATGATCACAACACACAACTACCACATAATAGACACTTGTATTGTTATTCTCTCTCAATAGAAGGTATTTTATCAAGATCCAATCTGGATATCATAGTTGGGCCAAAAAACTAGCCTTCACAAATCCTTAAAAAAAATGAAACATATTAAGGCAAGCTCCAAGTCTAAAAAACATGGTTTCCAGGAAAATATATAAATAAAACATATAAAATATTCACTAGCCTCGATGTCACGATAATTAGAGCAAGAACCCATAAAATAAAACTAAAACCTCTAGTTTTGTCTCCTACATGCTTGATCTCATCTACTCGATCAACTTTTACATGAACCTAAAAAAGAAGAACAATAACAACAATAAAGATACGAGAAGTGAGAATATATTTCATACATGCATAAGCATATATAAGACATATGAATAACATACTAACACACCACTACCATAAAGCATACTGTTTACTTGCCATTCAATTCTCAATATTCATAATACATCATTCAACACATCAAACTCAAAATCACACGCATTCTCTCCTCAACGATTCATGCAAACTTGTGTTTTTAATTCTATATTGTACCAATCTTAACATCACCCTAAGGCACTTGAAGGCAAAGTAGTCTAAGAGCACACGAACACAAATCATGGTTATCACATCAAAGGCAAGTGTATCTACTATTCACTCTCATTAGAAGGAATTCTATTAGGATCCATTATGGGTATCACAATTTGTCATGGTTGCCTCCCATCTCAACTTTTGAAGTTCCCCACCATAACACCCCGAGGCCAAGGTAAAAGATCATAAAGATCCTAATGCATAGATACACATCTGTTTCCAAAGAAAGTATTCATGTATGCATGTTCTTTCAAAAAAAAAAACTACATCAAACACAACCAATAATGCATAGAGCCATTTGAATCATATTGACAAGCTTGTGTGTTTAGACTTCTTTAATTATCTAACCCTGGCTATATTTCCTTATATTAGCATCCTCATCTTTTCATGATTATGTTGAATGCCTCAAACATTTCACATAAGGATCTTATGTCAATCAATACATACATCTCATCAACAACATCTCGTAATTCTCATTTACATCTCTTTAAATCTTATTTGTTCATCAATTTTATCATTCTTTACCTATTTAATTCTCAATTGTAATCCCTCACTTACTTTTTTCCTCTCTTAAATTAATTAATTATGAAAACCTCTTATACTCATATTTTTACATTATTATAATGCCTTATCTTTCTTAATTATAATTAATTCTCTCTCTCTCCCTTGATTCTTCTCTTATTTACTCATCTAATCATTCTCTAAATTAGTTCCCTTAAGGTTTACTACTACATTGCTAACAACACTTCTCTTAATGAGGCACTCCTCACATCCAGTGAATAAGGACCAATGATTCCTTTGGTGCGTGCTTTCACGCCTAACCATGCTTAGCATTGGATTTTCCAATAATCAACGTCAAATGGCACCTAGTGAGACATCTCTCTATGGCTCTTACGCCTAGTGTGGCACTTCCTATACCCAACACGGAGAACTACACTTTTTGCATCCATAGCATTAAATACATGCCCAACATATATAATTGCCAACTTTGAACTTCACAGATCATTACTTAGGGTTCCCTAACGCTTTCAAGTAAACTCATAACTCCCTAAAACAATCAATCAATGATACACATTCAATTCACTCATAAAACACTTAAGCATCACCAATAAATTCATAATTACTCAAATTACACATACAAAAATCTCCAATTCATACAAATCCTATCCCCTAAATATTCAAACGCATAACATCATACAATCCAATATCATCAACCTCGAAAAACATCATCATTCATTAGCAAATTTCAACAATTTCATATTAGCAATTATCTCATCTCACACAACAATTATAAATCCTACAAAGGTTTAGGATTCACCTCACTATCAATACCCCTCATACATTCCAACAAGTTGTGACATTTTCACTTCCCCCTTACCTGTGATCTCCAAGGCACAAACACGATTTCTATAGTTCCAAGGCTATTACATGCGGGATTCTCCTATTGGATTTCCTCTACAAGCACTTTTAGGATTTCAGAAATTTGATGCTTTATGACCTATAGTCCTTCCTCTCTCTTTTACTAATAAGACTCTAGGATGGGCTTAAGAGTCCAAATCCAAAGACTTCTCACAAGACCATATTCAATCTCTAATTTAATTAATTATTGAAATTGTCATTTACTTATATTATAAGTTCAATTAAATAAATAAATTAAACTAATATTGTAAATATTATTTAAGCAAATTTATTATATTTTTATTTTAAAAATTAGGATATTGCACCCAATATTAGGTTTTATTTTTTTGTTCTCTTTTCTTGCTAATCACTTTTGTGACCAGCCAAATTTTCCTATAGGAACCCCTAAAATTTATTTTTGTTACTCCTATAATCATATTACAAAGTCTAACTAAATTTAATAGTTCATCTTTACAACATCTTATTTAATTTATCTAAAGGGATGTACTTAAATAATTCCTCATTTTACCAAAAAGAAAAAACGGCAAAAATTGTGCTTCCGTGAAATTTCCCCTTCTTAATTCAAATAAATTAATTTAATATAATCTTAATTTTTCTAATTGAGTTTAATAAACTAGAAAAAAAAATTAATTCTCGTAAAATAATTAAAATACTTGCAAAAAGAAATGAAGACATATTTTGTAAGGTGGAATTCGGATTGTTACAGGTGGAGTTGGAGCTTGCTTGACGCCGAGAAGTTTAGAAAACTATTTTGTATGATTTAGTAGGGATATTTTATTGAATGGGAAATCCTATATATGTATAATGCACTATTTTTTTTCACTGAACTTCTATTTCAGGATGTAATTGTTGATTTTCAGTTTTTTGCAATTAATATAAAAACTACGACCAAGTTATATTTTTATTATTTGTCATTTTGAAACATGCTATCTAAAACAAACACACACACTAGCTTTATAGATAAAATAAATAAAATCAATTAATGTTGGATTGAGTCAAATATATCTCGATTTTAAGAATATTACACTATTTACAATTAAAAATTGTAGTCAATAAAATTGTAGTCAAATCTATCTCGATTTTAAGGATATTACACTATTTACAATTAAAAATTGTAGTCAATAAAATTGTAGTGAAATATATCTCGATTTTAAGGATATTTTGTGTAGGTTAGCTACCTCTAATTAAGTAAATTTTTTAACGGCATTTGAAAAAAAAAAATCATTTGTCAAAAAGAGAAAGGAAGAGGCAAGATCCCCAGACTTTGTTTTATAACCCTCCATTCTTACCATCAACAAGGTGATTTCTCTATTTGGGATGAACTGCATGTGGGTTTTGGGTCTAGAAATTCCAAAAGCCACTAGAGCTTTGGGAGGATTTCTATTGATTTCTCAAATGGATACTGCAAATATTGATTATTACTCCTATGATGACACGTCTTGCTTGATTGATATTAATTTTAGTGAATAAATGTGGTATGAAGTTATCATAAATTTTTTGGGTTAACACTTGGCTAAGGTCCAAAATAGATTGAGGTTTTAGAAAATTTTCATAGGTTATTTGGTCATTTGTTCATTACCTTATCAATTATTATTCTAAAACATTATCCTACAGTGCAAATTGATTTTCTCAAAGATTGGCTTTAACTTTTTAGATGTGACTAATTTATGTGTAGGTTAGCTACCTCTAATTAAATGCTTAAATTTTTTAAGGTCATTTCACATTTTTTTCATTGTTTTCGCTAATTACAATTGATATTGTTAAAAATTTTGTTGCATGCACTCATTCAAATTTTGAGTGATATTATTTTGAAATTGAAAAAATAGAGATGAAATATTTTAAAAGTGTATTTTGAAAATTATAAAGGGTGCTATGAAGGATTTAAAAATGAACTTTAATTAATTTAGTTATTGGTTTATCAAGGATTTTAAAAGTGTGTTTTGAAAATTATCAAGTTACTTGCATTTAGTTGAATGGATAGCGTGTGGTTGAATCTTTCCCACCTTATACAATAATGGATTCATAACTTATTTTGCCTTCTATTTCACAAATTTTGCAACATGTCTAGAAGAGAAAAAACAATCTCATAATTTTCTATAACCTTTGTTGTAAGGTTTGAGTCTAGAGAGACTTGTTTGAGAAAAAATATTTGGTGCTAAGCTTGGAAAGACTTGTTATTCAAAGAATATTTGAATAGTTGCTTACAGAGACAAGTCAAAGACTAATTAGGATTGAACCAAAAATGATTTGTTGAAAATAATACTTGTATATTGTTTAAAAAATAGTAGAACTCAATATGGTTAGATTAAGAGTTATGTAGTCTCAGTAGTTGAAACAAACCAGTATAAAAATTCATGTGTTTCATCTTACTCTTTTTCAACCCTTCATCTTCTAAGTTTTTTTTTTCTTCTCTTTTCTTCTCAATCATATATGCATGTGAGTTTTTGATACACACTATTCAATATCCCCTTCTAGTGTGTATTGTTTATACAGCCTCCCATCTCAACATTAGAGGTTTCCCACACCATAATACGTCTCAAGACCAAGGTAGAAGACCATAGGATTTGTTACAAGTGGAGTTCGAGTTTGCTTCATGCTAAGAAGTTTATAAAACTATTCTATAGGATTCAGTAGGGGTATTTTATTGCATGGGGAATCCTATATATTTATAATGTACAAAATTCTTTCTCTCAAAATTTCTATTTCATGATGTAATAGTTGATGTATCAAAGTCTTTGTAATTAATAAAAAAGGCTATGACTAAGTTTTAGTGTGATCTTTCGGTTGTCATTTTGTAACATACTATCCACACAAAAATAAATTCACTTTCTTTAATGAATAAAATAAATAAAATCAATTAACGTTGAGTTGAGTCAAATGTATTTGGGTGTATGGATGTTACATTATTCACAATTAGAAATTGTAGTTGGTATAAACACTACAAGAAAAATGATAAATTGCGACGGACAAATTGTGACGGTTATCTAGAAACCGTCGTCGCTTTGATATTGCGACCCTTCATACGACAGTTTTTCAAATCGTCGCAAAATTGTTCAACATTGCGATGGTTTATTGTAAACCGTCGCAAAATTTGTTTAACATTGTGACGGTTTATCATAAACTCGCAAAATTTGTTTAATATTGCGACGGTTTACGATAAACCGTCGCAAGTTTAACATTGCGACAGTTAATCATAAACCGTCGCAAATTTAACATTGCGACAGTTAGTCATAAACCGTCGCAAAATTTTCAGCATTTTTTTTTTATTAGAATTTAAAAGTTTTTTTTTTGAAGTATTATGTATATTATCTTAATGAACTTATATTTTATTAACAATTTTATATATACTTTCTTTAACATGAGGTACACGATTTTTTTTCTTTATATAATTTCAAAATCGTGACTAGAATATAAATTTATCTTTCAACAAACTTATGAATTTATCTTGTATGTAAGATGTGTTAGAGTATATAAATAAGTATAATTATCATTTTATAACTTAATTTTTGAGTTATCACATCACATATTATTAAATAATTTACAATGTTAAATTTTATAAATTTTATTTTAAATGTCCATCTTTTTAACACTATTAAAAATATAAAAATAAATATGTTAAATTTTATAAAAATCCAGTTTAATTTATTTATGATATAAATATGTTTTTAATATCTAATATATATTTTTAGCTGATAATTTATTTTAAAATATATCTTATAATAACAATTCTAAATTGAACATAAATCTTCTGATTTTTCTTATTTTGATTTTTTTAATCAATATATACAATTTTACTATTTTGATTTTTTCAATCAACGTATACAATAAATAAAAAACACAAAAGATAAACATGCATGGTAAAAATTTTATTTTATCAAAAAAAAAATTATTTTAATATATTACATTATATATGTGAATATTAAGACATATATATATATATATACATATATATATTATAATTAAACTTTTTTAAAAAATTAATTCATTATTAAGAAAAAAATTTTATTACATGAGAAATAATTTCTTTCAAAAATTTGACAAATATAAAATAAATAAACATTTTTTCTGAATCTATATTTTTATTTTATTAGAATATAATTTTTATTTTTTAAAATATATTATTTTTTTAGATAAAAAATTATGTATATGTCAAATAGTAGTGGGGCAAGTGCCCACTATTCCAAACGTACATCCGTCCCTGTATATATATATATATATATATATATATATATATATATATATATATATATATATATATATATATATATATATATATATATATATATATATATATATATATATATAATATTGGGGGTTATAATTATACCAATGTAACTTTTATTAAGTATTATGCTGCTCAATAACTTTATATTGGGGATTTTAAACTTCCATAATTATTCGGTTAACCAATTAAAAAAATGTAAATTTAATTAAATATTAGTGACACCAAATCGTGATAATTAAAAAAATAATTAATAATTAAATTTTTAGCTTTTTACTTCTTTCTACTCAATTTTTATTCTATTTCTCTTAAATCAAACAACCAAATTTTCACTATATTGCTCACTTATTTTCACACACCTATTTCTCTCCTTTTTATTTTTCTCCACTCTTTTTCTCACTTATTTCTTTCTTCCCTACCAAACACACTATTAACACATAGACTTATTTCATAAATATATTTATAATTATATTAGGATAAATACATAATTTATTCCCCTATTAATTACTACTATAGTCAAATTCTAGGATTATTTTTGTAACCAAAATTGAAAGTCCAACTTCAATAAAATTTATAGATATATTAATGAAAAGAAATAAATATATAAAATATCATATTAATGCTAAACCATAAATGCGTACTAAATAATAAATAATAATTAATGTCTCCAATTTAATACCATGTGATTGAAAATCTAAAAATAATATCATTGTCACACCTTTCACATTTACAACACATCACCACACAACTACACTCTTATTAAAAATTTAAAACGAAGCAAAACACTCTCATATCGACCAACAAGGAAAACACTCTCACATCAACCATCAAGAAAGGAGAAGTAGTGAGCTCACAAGAGAAAGGAAGAGGCAAGATCTTAGGGCTTTGTTTTGTAACCCTCCATTCTTGGCATCAACGAGGTGATTTCTCACTTTAGGAGGAATAGCATGTGGGTTTTGGGTCTAGGAATTCCAAAAGCCACTAGAGCTTTGGGAGGATTTCTATTGATTTCTCAAATGGATACAACAAATGTTGATTATTTACTCCTATGATGACGCGTCTTGCCTAATTATTGACGTTAATTTTAGTGATTCTATGCGGTATGAAGCTCAATTTTTTGGGTTAGAACTTGACTTAGGTCCAATATTGATTGAGGTTTTTGAAAAATTTTGAAGGTTATTTGGCCATTCATTAGTTACTTTGCCAATTACTATTCAGAAAATTTTTCCTGTAATGCAATTTTTTTCCTAAATTAAAAGATTGGCTTTGAGTTTTTAGATGCGACTAATTTTAGTGGATTTGTGTGTAGGTTAGCTACCTCCAATTAAATAACTAATTTTTTAAGGGCATTTGACATTTTTTTTCATTGTTTTTGCTAATTACTATTAATATTGTTGAAAATTTTCTTGCGTGTGTTCATCCAAATTTTCATTGATATTATTTTTAAATTGAAAAAGTAGAGATGAAATATTTTAAAAGTATGTTTTGGAAAAATTTAAAGGGTCTCATAAAGGATTTAATATGGATTTTTAGCTATTGGATTATCTAGTTAATTACTTGCATTTAGTTGAATGGATAGTTTGTGCATGGTTGACTCTTTGTCACCTTTATACAATGGATTCATAACTTATATATAATCTTCTATTTCATAAATTTTGACCCTTGTTATTCCTTGTATCTTATCTGAAAAGGAGTATTTGACAAGCCTAACAATTTAATATTAATGCATAATGATGAATGATTTACTAATCTCAATTAATATCTTCTATATCTTATTTTATGGATTCACAGAGATATCTCACCCTTTCTTTTATTTATTTTTATTTTATTTTCAATTAAGAAAATCTAAAGCAATGAGTTGGAAATCTTTCATGAGTTTAACTTCCTCTTAGGCTTTCGATATGATACTAGTTGCACGTGAATTTTTGTATAAGGGGATAATTAACTCACATGTATAAGACCCCATTTTAGTATTTTGTATTTTGGAGACAAGATGTAATGTAATATACTAATTAATGTATTTTGGCTCTCTTATACTTTTTACATTACTCATCTTTGATATCATGTGCAAATGGTCTTAACTAAAATTGGAGTATTGATAGAATAAGTACCAGCCACATCTCACATTATAGTACATGTCTTGTTAAGAAACTTCTTTTTCTTGTTTATGTATATGAGAATAATCCCGTACTTGACATCTCATCGAGAACCACATTTGTTATAACGTTGTTAGAACTTATTCTCTCTTCCTTGTGTTAGAACAAATAGTTTTCACTTGATCAACAAAAAAATGGCTTCCAATGAGCAACGACTTAATGAGGTGGTAATGGCACAACCAATAAATGTTGTCAAGGATCCGGTTATCCTTAAACGACTTGAAAATGCATTTTTAGAACAACTAAAGGTAAGTGAATCTAATTTTCCTACCAAGTATCATCCATACTCTATATCATTGTTTTATTGTTTCACAAAATAACCAAAATTCCTCACTTGATACTTGCAAAGTCCTTCAATTTTACCTTCCTAGTAAATTTCTTAAGTATTTTATAATTTATACTTGGGAACAGGAAGCCAAAAGGAGAGCCGTACAAGATCTTCTACCCAATGAGCAAGCATTAGTAGAGTTTGCAGTCCCTGTGCCTGAGACATTGGCAACAATGAATGATAACTTTCATGAAACACTTAGTAAAGTAAAGTTTATTATTTTCAAATTTCAAATAAGACTTTTGTATTTTAAAAATTTGGTACATCAACCATTATGATCAAATTTTAGTAGGAGGGTTTCTCTTTTTTTTTTCTTGCCCTAAAACTATATAAGGCTTTACTTAAATGGTGACTTGTATGATGGTCTTGGTCACATGCAGTCTCAACGCAAAAAGGGAAGAAAGAAAACAAGTAAGATTCTCTTTGAAGTACATTTTTCTTTTCAACCTCCGACATTCTGTTTGGAAGAAAATATTGACTTGGAGAAGGTAGCTAATTAACTTTTAATTACTGCATTACCTATTAATTATTTTTACTTCATTGTTGTGTTTGTTTTCTTGTTCCATGAAGGACAATAGTGATATATATATATATATATATATATATATATATATAGTTTAAGATATAATAAATTTGTTATTAATCAAGGATATTTCTTGGCAATTTGCAACAGGTACTATTAAATAGATTTAAGGAAGGAACAAGCAGAGGAAACCATGTTCCAAAATTTTCAGTGGAAAAAAGATTACAGAATTGGTTGTTGGAAAAAACAGAACGTTGCAAAGATGAAACAAAGACTGAGAGAATATATCAAGATTGTGTAAGACTATATTATGACATATTTTACTGTAATATTAGATAAGAAACAAAATATAGATTCATATTATTTTGACAAAAAAAAACTAATTCAACTTTTTTTGCAGTGACTTACTCTAAATGAAAATAATATACATCTTCAATAAAATTGCAATATATTAGCATAAATTGACTACTAACATTTACCATTATCTATGTAGTTCTATCGCCACTTACCTTCCCAGCAAAAGCTACGATCACAAAAAGAAGTAATGAACTTTTTGCTACATGGTGATTTTCCTCTCAAAGATGGAAGGAAGAAACCAAAGACGAGTACTGAAGTTGCTTTTGTAGATAACCAAGTACATATATTTTAACGTTTTTAGCATATAGCTCTATGTGTTTGTGCATGTGTGAGTGTATGTTTGTGTTTTTCATTAAAATAACATAGAAAGAAAATTGTGGTATGAACAACTGTTGATATTTTGCTTACCCTAATTATTTTCCCTGCAGGTTTCAAGTTTAGCATCTCATGAATCAAGCAATAGGGAAGAAATGCCGCCTCACCTTCCAAAGACTGAGATAGCGAATAAAAAGTAGTTATGAAAAAGGAAGATAGGGATGAAAAGTTTAAATAAGATTAATAGTGATCAAGAGGAGAGTAATAAATTGAATAAGGTGTTGAGTGGTGAATTATAGTATAAGATTTGTGTTTACAAAATAAGATAATCGCATCGGATAATGAATGTTGGTGAATAAGATGATTACATAATAAGATGATTTTTTTTTTTTACTTAATGGTTTATTTTATAAAAATATCATCATCGCAATTCTGTAAAAGCCAATTTTTGTTCAGCTATTAAGGATGGAAAAAACTTTGGCCAAAGTATGTCACTTTGTAACATAAGCTATCACTAACTTGCATAACACATGTTACGAGGTATAATATTCCCCCTTTTTCCTTAAAACTTATCCCACAAAGTACAATTTCAAATAAATGAAGAAATTTATGAATTTTGGAAGTTAATTCAGTAGAAACTAATATAAAGAGAAATTTAAGCACGTAAAAAAGGGGGGAATCCATTTTAACACAAATGATATTTAGATTTGGTTTTAAGAACTCAAAAAGAGAAATAAGTTTAGTGAAATTTTGGATAGGAAGACAAGGTTGGCACTAAATTGTTTTGTATCCAACTTGGGTAATTTGTAACAAAGTAAATGCTACTAATTAAACAACCATAACTTTTTTTATAAAAAAATCCAAAATATCAAACACTCATAATTTACGATTGTGTTAATTAATTTATATATATATAGAGAGAGAGAGAAAATACAATTTTGTATAAACTTGAATAAAATCCATAATTGATTAATTAAAAAAAAATATAGTTAAGTAGAATCTATAACATATAAAGGAGTTAAATTCTTTAACGTGATAAAATAATGGAGTTTTGGCCAATAAATAGGCCAATGATGTATTTCAAATAATGTATACATTGTTGGTCATTGTAGATCCTAAGAAAGAAGAAATAATTATAGGTCGTCGACTTAAGGCGTGAACTTGTGTTGTTTTCATGTATCACTTAAGTCGGGTTCAAACTCATCCACTAAAGATGTGAACTTGTCTTGATGTCCCACATCTCTTAAGTCGGGTTAAGATCACTCATTGGCTCCCATTGTTGTGTTGTGTGCACAGTCCTCGATAGAGATCGGTTGTCAGTGTCACCTCTTCCAGTGGTGAATGTTTCGTACATACCTATGCCATGGTTACCCAAAAACATTATTCTAAAATATTGTTTCTTAGGGACAGCCACAACAAGTACAAATTTTAAAACCATGGATTTTTAGGAAATAGTTTTATAATCTTTCAACAAGGTTCATTATTTTTTTAAAACAGCAGAATCCAGATAATTATTTTGTCAGTTGTTTGCTATTAATTATTAATTAAACCTAGCACTCCATTCCAGAACTATTATTTTTTCCAAGTTGTCAGTTGTTTGCTATTAATTAAACCTAACACTCCATTTTCAAACTATTATTTTTTTTCCAAGTCGTTTTCTCATGGACCCCTATTTGGCTCTCCTAATTTAAACCCCGTGAGATCTATGTGGCCCTAGCATAGCTTAATGTCAGTGTCATAACTTTTTCTTTTCTATTTCTATGGTATTGCAAGATTTACAATTAATGTTTCAATGTTAAGAACTTATGTCTAAACTTTCAACCCCACTAAATCTCGACTTAAACTCTACATTAGTAACCATCACATAGTCCACGCATTTTCATAGTCCAAGATTAATAATAATATATGCAACATCCTCCAATGATTTTATAGAACTTTTTTTCCTTTATTTTCAAATTATTGGGATGAATAAGGAAGATTTTTAGAAAATTAAAAAAAAAATAGCAATGTTTATATGTGTCTTGAGGATCTACCATAAATATTTTATAAGAAAATATTTTTTATTTTGTTAAAAATATGTAGAAAACCATTGGATGATATTATGTATATTTTTATGCTTGAGTTGTGATTTGTTAAAAGCATTTAGAAGTAAAAATATCCAAAAATAGAAAAATTCGATAGCTTAGTGTTCCTCATATGTTGTTGGTATGTAATTTTTTTAAAAGGTATATTTATTTTGATCTAAACTTCAATGTATTTGTTATATATGTTTAATAATTTAATAAAATTAAATTTAATCATAAATTATGGCAGTTGGAATGTGTTAATAAAACATATAGTTGGCCCAATAAAGAATTTTAATCCAACTAATCAATTAAATTAAATTTTAAAATAAATACATGATTACTATTTCCTGTCTAATATGATTCGATACTTAATAAAGTTTAGACAAGGCTAATTAATATTGTAATAGCTCAATTTTCACAGGTTGTACGAAAGCTCAAAGTCCAATAAGGGTGATTTAGTAGCCTAGAACAAGTCGTTCCCAAACTGGAACGTGCCATTCCAAACTACTAAAAAGGTTTATAAACCCTAGATGGGAACGGGCCATTCCCAACTGGAACAGGGCATTCCAAATAACCAAAAAGGCTTGTAACCCTAGTTGGGAACGAGTCGTTCTGGTTTAAGAACGGGTCGTTCCAAACATGGCCGTTATGGGTTAAAATGCAACACAAGAACGAGTCATTCTAGTTTTAGAACGGGTCGTTATGGTTTTAGAACGGATCGTTCTGGTTTTAGAACGGGTCGTTCTGGATGTAGAATTTTACACATGACGAATGAGTCCAGAACATGCCATTTCGGATTTGAAATGGGTCGTTCCAGCCACTCCTGATGCCTATAAATAGCACGCTCTAGCTCTCCCAAAAGCACACTTTTCACTTCTGACTTCTTTTCCTTCTACACTCTCTGAAGACCGAGAGAAACCCAGAGGAGGATACCAACCAGATCCTTCCTTAGTTTCAACTATTGTTTATCAAGGTACGGGAGAAAAGGGAATTATTTGTATGCAAAGTTACATGAGAGAATTGGGTAGAGGAGGAAGCCCGTAGGATTATGGGTAATTTTATAATTATTTCTGTTTGAGGAATTGATGATTTCATTAGATTTTGCATGTATTGAGGATTAGGAATATGTAATTAATTTGTAAAAATGATGATCTGGGACAGAGAACGAAATTGTAGAAAAGTGCTTGTGAGTTAAGTTTTGGAAAAATTGGGGATTTTACTATTTGAGTTAAGATTCTATTAAATTAGTGATTCAATCAGGTTTTATATTAATTTATAAATGTTATTGATATATTATATGGTAAAAATTGATGATCTAGATGTGGATTCGTGGTGAATTATTTGAGAGGTATGTGAACCATTGTATTGTGTGGACTTATCTATATTGTGTATGTGATGTGGAATTGAGTTATGGACCATGGTGTGATGTCTTGGCACATATGTATACATATTGTATCTACCATTTCAGTATTGAATTGATAACATGATGTGGCGAATGGTATATTATGGCTCAATTGTTCAATTAATTATGATGTGAGTATGTTGACATGAAATGAGATGTTGTATTGAGAATGAATCTTTGTCTAGTCACTACAAAAAAAACTGGGGATTGTTGGCGGTTATTTTTTGGCGGTTTTAATAAACCGTCAAAAAATGTTATAATTTTACAAATAATTAAATATTTCGGCGGCTAAAAACTGCCATAATTTTTAAGACCAATTATCAGTAGTCAATTTAATTAAAATATTTTCTATTTTTTTTATTAAAAGAATAAAAAATTTAAAAGAGCTTAGAACTTTAATTCAAAATAATTGTCAAAACCTAGCAAAGACTTCGTGAGTCTCAAACTTCTTCTTCATCTTCTTTCACGAGTCGGAGTGTCGAATTCTTTCTTAGCTCAAACATCTTCTTCAATTTGTGTGTGTGTCCACCATTACATAGACTCATCGATGAAGAGAGGTGGACTCAACGGTTTCGATTTGAGGAAGTCGGAGCGTTCGAGCTTGGACGGATTTGGAGTCCAAAGTTGCGATTATTACTTCGATTCGCACGAAAATCACATTAATCTGGCGTTCAAATGCATCTACAGGTATTTTGTGGTGAAAACTTTGGTTTTGTTAAGGCAATTGATGATTTTATTGGAATTTGGGATCCAAATGAAGTGTTCTGTGTGCATTAGGTACATCGCGTGCTTGTGAATCTTGTTTCTGCTTCTGCAAATGCAGCGCCTGGTCTTGGAAGGTATCCTCCATTCAAGAGAGAGGTAACAATGTTGTGTTGTATTTCTAATTTCTAATTTGTCTCCTTCTCCACAACAGTATGAAAACAAATTTTAATTGGCAGATAATTTGAAGGTATTCATTCGTGATTCACTCTAAGGAACTCTTTGAATGTTTCTTGGAATTTGAACAATGATGTTGAGTGCTGTTAGCACTGATATGATTACGAAAATTTCTATGTATGACGGTATAACCATTTTTGTGGCTTGTGCATAAATATATCAGTTTAATCACCAAATTATAAACAGGGTACCCCCTAGTCCTCTACTTTGATTCTGAACTTTTGTTTGGCTTCCTGCAAGCATTTGGGAATCTGGATCTCTGACAACCTGGGTTTAGCCCTTCCAATTTTATTTATTTTCATTCTTTAGTTGTGCTTTGATCAGTTTATTTGTCTCTTTTAGTACGAAAATGATCTTTATGGTATATACTGTCTAGGATTATTAAGTAGTATTATGTTCCTCTTTTATGGTATATCTATTGTGTCATCTTTATTGATGATATAGAACTCAGCACCAGTTGTGATATTTTACTGACTTATGGACTTGTGTTGCTTGATCTCTTTTACTGTTGCTATTGCTGAAGAGCTTCAACATTTGAGAAATAGTTTACCTGATCAAGTTGTTGTTCAACGTATAGAAGAAAGATTATCTGCTCTAGGAAATTGTATAGCATGTAATGACCATGTGGCTCTCACACACATTGATCTTGACAGGGTATTGACTTATTATAGATTATAGCATTTTCTTTCATTGTTCAAAATATTTATAAATATTAATTGTGTATCAAATATTTATACTATATTACAGAAACAAATTAATGTGATATCTTTACCACAATAAAACTTTTTTCCATCTAAAAGATATTATATTCTCAACTCCCATGAAAAATAAATTTGAGAAAAAATTATATAATAAACATTTTGTAGAAAATCATGTTTTCTAAGAATTTTCTACAAACTGATATGTTAAACTTTCTTTGATTTGTCTTATTAGAAGAATTGAAATTTTGATTGTGGAAGAAGAGGGAAAAAAATATGGTTATACTCTGTGAATTGTATTATATAGAATTTTAGATTATTTTAGAAATGCATATATATAATAAGTAGAGTCAGAATACAGTTTAAGGAAAAATACAAATTCAAATAGTTCTTAATGGGAAGGAATTATTATTATTTGAATGCAAATTATAACTAGCCTAATTGTTCTTGTTTCTTCTGATTTGCCTATCCTTATCAGTTTCTTTTCACATATGACATGCTTATATAAAATACAAAGCTAATTATGGTGGTTTCATAATCAAACAGGATAGTTAAAGAGAATATGTAAATTTAATTATCTTGCTTATGATAAGTCAAATCTCACAGTATATTTGTTTTTGACATGAAAATACTATATACATGGTGAGATCCAGCTAGAATAGTGATAAGGGCTGAGAGTTCAATCACTTTAATATGAAATGCATGTAAGGGAATGATCCATGTGTTGGTCTGTTATTGCAATGAAAATCAATATTTGCATTATTGTGGTGAAAATCACTATCAAACACTTTATAATAGGACAAAATTCAATGAATCAATTTATTCAAAACTAAAAAAAAGCTTTGAAGGTGATATATTCATGAGTCATTAATAATCTTTTTGTGTCCTGTTGATTTTATAGCAAAGGCATATTCACAAACATTATTCTCTTATTCTTTTGACACTTGAGAATTCCCCCTCCCCTCTGCTTCAATAACTCCTCCCTGCATTGGAAGTAACAATATAATACAAAACATTAACTACTATCTTCATATTTTCATGGAGAACAAAGGAGGCATTGATCAGCCTTTGCATCCCTCTCCTGACATACCAAGAGTACCAATGTCTTCCATGGAATCATTGTTGGGTTTGGATTTCAATGTGGTCCTAATTTAATTGTCATAATTCTATCATTGTAATGAATAAAGAAATGCATACGTCATTGATAACCACTCCTGGTGGTTGCTCGTTAATCATGAAACCATTGTTTTATCATAGATTATTTAATGGTATCTATTGTTAGTATTGCAATGAATAGGATATTAATTTTTATTTATGTTTACTTTATTGTATTTTGAACAACTGCTGTCTCATGATGCAAGTTCGCTTACACCTTCTTACTGCAGTTATGAAGTGTTTTTTTAAGCGACCCCCTGAAACTCAAAAGCATTAGGAGTTGTTTTGGCTGCTGGTCTTGCTGATTTTCACCAGGTTTGAATACTTTTCTTATGACTGAACTTTTCTATTCTCATTTTGAGTGAATACTGTTGACAGGGAAGTAACTATTCTGAAAGAGTGATGTTGATTTACGATGGTCTCCACTATGATGCATTAGTGGTGAGTAAATTTATATACTATAAATTATTAATCTTCAATTCCTTCTTTTTCATGCATTGTTTTAATGATGTTTTTTATTTTAAAAAAGTAATATTTAACTATAAGTGAATAAAAAAATTATTTAATTATAAATTATTATGTTATGTGGTTTGACAGAAAATGTGGGAAAACTTAAAAAAAATGCAATTTTGTGGCGGTTTAACACCGCCAGAAATGCTAAATCAAGAAAAATCTAGGTGAAATTTCTGGCGGTTTAAAACCGCCACAACATGTCAAACAAGTCAAACAAAAATGCATTTTGTGGCGGTTTGAAATCGCCACAAAAAGATTGAATTTTTTGGCGCTCAAAACCAGCGTTTACAAGATATCCGCCGGGAACGGTTTTTGGCGACCGTGGATCCGGCGGTTAGGAATGACGCCGGTAATGCAATTTGTGGCGGTTTTTAACCGCCAGAAAGTACTAAAGTAACCGCCACAAATCACACATTTTTTTGTAGTGAGTGAGGCAAAGGTATTAGAACTGTATTGGTACTCAAAAATAAGACGAGATATTTTCTACAAAGATATGTAGAAACCATAGAATATTGCTAGTGCTCAAAGCTGTTAAGACTAGAAATAACATTTTCATGTAAGGTAGAGAGACCTTAGAAAGGTGATGATACTCAGAGAACCTGAAACTAAAGGAATCTATATATACCTTGAAATACCCTATGATATGAGTTCGTACTTTGTTTGAGTACTACATGTAAGAATGTATGTTTTCATATGATATTTTTCATGAAAAGTCACATCTCAATAAGTTAAGGAAGGAAGGGGTCGAGGTTGCTTGCATATAAATTAAAAAAGGTTGCATTAGAGTAACTCCTTAGACCAAGATGAAACACCAAGCTTGATAACCTCAACAAGTGTTCAACATTCCGTGATTGGTGCTACAGTACACCTATGTGTAGGACAGAAAGCATCCTAAAATAACAAATTTTATGAGTCATCAATGAGGGATGAGAGTTGTACCATTTGAAAGGTGTATGTACTTGTTGAACCAAAGACAAAGTATACATCTAATACTCCAATTTTGATCATAACAAAATGATGACTTTGATAGACGACTAACAAAATTCTCCAAGTCATTATAGGAATCATGCGTCCAACATAAAGAAGAATTGAAGGAAAAAAAATATATTGTAACAAACTATCTTTTACAAATGCATAAATTTGAACAAGTGTAACATGTTAAGACCAATGTCTATGTCTTTAAGTTTTTGTAAGTCCAACATTTGTTTGAATGTCTACGCACCTTAAAACAATCATAAAAATGTTCAAAAATCCATTGATAAGTCTTATGATGATAACATGTGATTGTTATAAATGTGTATATGCTTTGTTTCCTATTTTGTGTACATGCACAGAATAGTATAGTAAAGCAATCCTAGCATAACGTGTAGAAAAAGAAAGTCAGGTACAAAAGGAATTGTTAGCACCAAAAGTAATGTGTATAATCAAGGCTACTTTAAATCATTCCCTTGTCAATGCCAAAGCATTTAAGAAGCCCTAAACCACAAATAACAACCATATTAAAAAAGCATTTATTACAAGTTAGAAGGACTATTTTACAAGTCTTTCACCAAAACAGATATCTTCTTGAAACCTATAAATACGAGAGATAAGAGGAGGAGGAGGAGGAGGAGGAGGAGAAAAAGAAGAAAAAGAAGAACAACAACAACAACATTGTGAATATTGTGAATACATATTTTCTTTGGTTATCCCAAACGCTGATAAGAAATTCTCTATCTTGTAATATTCATCCAGTGAACGAGCATTGAGGAAAGCCTAAGTATAAAATATACATGCCTCCAAAAGCTACTTTCTCTAAGTGTACTCAACTTACACATCTTCTTTGTAAAAGTTATCATGTAACAACAAACACTTACCTACCTTCTAAGCCTAAAAGGACTAGGGAAAGAATACTACAACAATTGGTTGTGACTATAAGCCAAGAATGGTAACAAGAATACTTGTTGGGTAAAAGTTTCTAAGTTAATGGAACCCTTCAAATTTGAAGGTAACTAGACGTAACTCAAGTTGAGTGAACCAATATAAAAATATAAATATTCTTTTACTTTCCATTTTTTGACACTTCTATTGGATGAAAACATATTTACAAAATTATATTCATTTCTTGCAAAAAAAAATCTTTAAAACTTCACACATGCAATCACCCTCCCTTTTTTTCTGTGTGTTTATTTGTTATTTTAGTACTCTCAAACAATTCTAAAAGGGATAAATTATGGATCCATATAGAATCAGCATCAAGATAGTACTATTAGGAAAATCTTAGGCCCCATAAGGTTTTGTCATGATGTGATTGTTGATAGCACACCCTACATTCAATATGTATCTTAGTTGAGACTAGTATGGTCATTCCTCTACTTCTTTTGAGTGTGTATAAACTGAATGGAAACTTGAACATAATAAACAAACTCATTGATCAAGCTCCTTCACTATTATGGATATCAAAGTTTGTAAAGATTGATAGAGAGATACAAAGCTTAAAGGCTAGTTTTATTTATACTTGTCTCTAGGTTAGGGTGGATTTATACATTACCCTGACTAGGATATTTAATGTATGGGTTAGGATAGTTAACATGTATGTTCCCTGTATTTAATTTGTAACAATTGATGTATATATTTATGAATAAAATGGTTCTTTACATATTATTTCCTCGTAATAATAATAATAATAATAATAATAATAATAATAATAATAATAATAATAATAATAATAATAATAATAATACCTTTTTAATAATCACAAAATAAAAAATAGCCTCATTTTTATAATAACAAATAAATATGTGAAAATGTGTGTCTAATATCTAAGTGTATCTAATGTAACACGGTGGTACAAAAGCCTAAGTGCAAATATTGGAATAACATGTGAAGTGATGTCTATAAGTATTAGATAATAAAAGTGGTTGTTCAAATTGTTGACTTCTATGATTTAGAGTGATCTTGATTAAAGGATATTATGAAAGAGTAATTATTTGAAGATTTAGTGGTTTTCTCCTTTTCATTTTTCATTATTTGTAATGCTTTTCTCTTTGATTTTCTAAAAGGATATCTGGAAAACATAGTGTGTTTATTGTGTCAACCTGAAAAAAGAAAATGCAATGTGTTATTGTGTCAAGGTTAGAAGAAGAAAAAAAGGAAGACGTGGGAATGTGTTCTATCTTTTTAAATGGACAACACTTATCTTCAACATTTACTCCACGTGGAAGATGTAGCAAGGCACTGCATCTTTCATAGGGCATACATGTGGAAGACATACGTCATATTTTATGTTAAAAAAATGTCTATTTGGCATGGAAAATGCAATTTGGCATGTGTTTTTCTACATTTCTTGTCCCAACATAGAAATAAGTTTAAAAACAATCTCACTTCAGTAAATAATGTAGCACCATGGTTTTATTATATTGCATGTTTAATATATTTGTGTTTGTTTATATTTTATGAGGTAGTTAAATATTTGTGGTTGTGTTGTGAGTAAATTAATTATATTTTTTGAGAGTTTTATGAAGTGAGGGTGTTAGAAGAGTTTTACATTTTTCAGTTAGATTAGTGAAAAGAAGAAATTAAAGAAAAAGAAAAGGGAAGAGAGATGAGTGCAACACAAACAAATGGAGGGAGAACCTAAAATTAGAAGTTTTTTCCTCTTCTCCACATTCCTTCCCCTCAATGACCACACTTATCTTCTCCTTTCCCACTTTTATAGATTCACTTCACCTTTCCATTTTAGAGAAAGAAGATGGAACCTAGAGCAATGGAAGGTTTTTCTTTTCCCTTGCATGTCTCTTCTTCCCATTCCACACCATAGGGTCAAGTTGTCGAGGTAGCAGAGATGATTCATAGAGTGGGGTTCACCATTGGGAAGTCGAGACATGTTAAGGTGTTTGATTGAATTAGGTCTCCTTTTCTCCTTCCATCTTACTAGTTAGAGGATGTCTCCAAGATAAAAGAAACTCAACCTTCAACAAATTTGAGTCTTTGATTTTGGAAATGGTTTACATTTAGTTGAATTAAAGATTGGTTGTTGAATTTGAGGGAAAATGGGATTGGGTGATTTTCTTATATATGGTTGAATTTTGATGTGTTTGTTAATTTTTGGACAATTGTTGAATTGGAGAAATGTTGTGTTTTGGAATTCAAATGTATTGAATAGATAATGTGATGAATTGTTGAGTTTCATGTTGATAAACCTTGAACTAGGCTATGAGAAATGTTATGTTGAGATGCATGTGATTATTTATTGTTGATTTGGGGAGAATTGATTATTTGGAGTTGTTGTTGTGGGGTTCATGGTGGGTGGTGAGATTAAGTTTGAGAAAAATAGTTAAAATTCACCCTTTGATGAGTTGTGAAGTGATTTTGTGTGTTAGATTGTGTTTGAATGTATGATATGGCTGTGTGGTTGATGAATTGAAGTTGGTATAAGTTGTTGTGGTGAAAGATAGATGTTGGTGTTATTGTGTTCATTAATGTGTGAAATTTAATGTTAAATTAAGGTGTAATTGAGTTGGAAAAATTTGGGTGGAAATCCCCATTGATAATCCTTGGGTTAAGTTGTATGTAATGTTGTGAACGGTTACAAGTTGATGGTATTTTGTGATAGTTGGACATCTAAGTTGTGTAAAGAAAAGAGGCAAAAGATCTTAATAGAGCAGCAAAGCCACTATTATAGTATAAATTCAAATTTACAAATCGACAATAAAAGGCTTAAGCGAATTTGAAATGGCTTAAACCAATTTTGTTGAAACTTTCTCTACTAGAAAATGGCTTAAGCTACTTTGAAATGGTTTAAGCAAATTTTCATTGAAACCCTCTCTGCTAGAAAAAAAAAAAAAGGCTTAAGCGAATTTCAAATGGATTAAACCAATATTTTTGCAACCCTCTAATAGAATATGGCTTAAGCAATTTCAAATGGCTTACGTCAATTTTATTGAACCCTTATTTTCCAAAAAAAAAGACTTAAGTAAATTTCAAATGGCTTAAGCCAATTTTGTTGAACCCTCTAAGCTAGAATGTCAACCTTTAAAAAGTGATTATGACAATAGTATGGAGTGATACACACTATATTTGTCATGAAGGATTGTGATGGGCTGATGAATTGCTAGGAAAAATCCCAACCCAATTGAGTAGTTATTAGGTTATAAATTTGTATCTCCTTGATCCATAAAGGTATTAATGAAAAATCTAAATAGTCTTTCTATTGTAATTTTTATCTTCTTAGCTCTAATAGTAACTATAGATTATTTTGTAGTACTATAGATATTTGCACCCTATCAATTGGTATTTTCATTAGCTTACTTTATCTCCCACGAAGGAATGCCTTCAAGCTATTTTAGAAAAACTAGATGTTATGCACACTCAGTTGAAAAATCAACTGTTGTGGAAGGATATCTACCACTTTCACCTATTACACACCATACAGTCCATCCATGCCTTTCTCACCAACCAGGTCTCTACCGTCACTTCTAGCCTCCATCATCCATGTGTTTCTTAGGTTCCCCAATTTTACTTTCCTCATCTTTCACAACTACCTATCTTAAACCCAATCCATGCTTCTTTTAATTTTTTTCACATTTAAACTGGACAACTTATTCCTCATTTAATCACCTCTGCAAGCCTTTTTTTTTTCATAGCCACCCACACCATTGATTTCTCCTTTCTACCATTTTTTTCCTTTGATGCATTATCATACCAAAGACAACAAACTCCTCTTGTCACCACCCACAATCACATCCCAAAAGTCACTCGTGCCTTCCATAACAATCGCACCACAACTTGCAAAATAGAATCCATTAATGGAAATGACTTAAGAGGAGAAGATGATGGAGTTGTAGGTGGCGAAAGGGATCATGATGGGTGATCACCCTAACAATATCCCTACATTCCCTCCAAACCCCACTATTTTTATTTTTCCCAAGAAAACCCACTACTTTTATCTTTCCCAAAATTATTTGCACCACTTCATACACTTTGTTAAAACCTTTGAAAACAAATTCAACCACCTATTTTTCTCTCTCTTTGTACGTCACTTCCTATCCACCAACTATTAGTTTTACTCCTCTCATCCAACCAGCTAGCCCTTGCACCTTTTTCCTTGCCTCCATCCTACCATCCATTCATTACCTTTGCAAATAAATCTCAACCATCCAAAATTAACACTCATGAGTCTCACTATTTTGCCCAGAACCTTGAGGACAAAGTTCTCTTTCAACCTAGTGGAAATAATAAAATGGGCCTAAAGAGGCCCAAAAGAAGAAAAATCAAATGGTTAAGATATTTTATTGGAAAGAGTTAAATTATTATTGCATTTATCTTTTAATGTTATTTTATTTTAATACCCTAAAATAGGATGATGATACTTGCAATGTCATCCTTAGTGGCTATTAGGTTACAAATTTGTATCTCCTTAGCCAATAGAAGTATCAATGAAAATTTTGAATAGTCTTTCTATTGTAGTTTTTATCTTTTTCTTAATTCTAATGGCTTTAGGTTATTTTACAATAGAATAGATATTTGTGCCCGTTGGTGCTTTCATTAGCTTACTCTACCTCCCATGGAGAACCATCTCCAAGCTATTTTAGAACAACTAGATGTTATGCACACTTAGTTGATAGCAATAACATGTAATGGTTTGTGGAGTAGAATAATAACACCAATGTTGCAAATGAAAGGGGGATATATCAAAAACATGGTAAGGTGGACTAGTAGTTGGTTCATCTATCTATTGAAGTAAGGTTGTGCAGAAAACTCATTCAGAAGAGGAAAACCATTGGCATATAGGGTTGTAAGAATTTGTGAAGATTTGGGTTGGAAAATTGGGGGGTTTTGCACATGAAAGGCAATATTTGGCTTGTGATGGGAGTAGGAGACTATGGTAAGCATTAAAAAAAAAAAAAAAAAAAAAAAAAAAAAAAAAAAAAAGATGGTGGGGTTGGGGGTATTGGACAGTGTGAGTGGGTACATGGAATGGTGTCTGTACCAATGGCAATGGAGGTTGAATTGTTGATGGTTGAGATTTGGTGTGAGAAATTGTAATGGTTGGAGGGGAAACAACTAATGACCATGGAGGAAGGCAGCGAGACATGGGGGGTTGCGTGATGTGAGAATGTAAATGGCTAGGATGATAACAATACATGTTGAAGGGAGGTGATTGAGTAAGATTAAGTCATCACAATGAAGGAGAAGGAATGTGTAGAGGGTAGTACAAATGATGGTATGGTTAGGAGTAGGCATAGTAAAAGCATCGCTGTTAGGAAGCTAAAACATTATAACTACTCCTATACTAAAATCTACCATTAAAGAGCTACAAGAAGATAAAGATTAAAATATTTTCATTCATACATCCAAAGGCTAAGGGAATACATATTTATAACCCAATAACTACAAGGATGACCCTATAAGTGTCATTATCTAGTATTTAGGAAATTAAAATTATAAATTATAATATTCTAATATTATCTTATTAATCCACTTCATTTCCTTCTTTTAGGCATTGTAAAGTCTATCTTATCATTGTGTCTTTACCAAACCACAAAACCCACAACCAAAAATAAATATGATGTCATAACAAGATATCTTAATAATTAGTAACTTTAGATTAAAGAAATCAAAATGAAAATTAAATTATATAATGAAGAAATATTTATTATTTTAATTAAAAAATTTAAAACCACTAAAATTACCAAGTAATTAGACAGTTAGAACATTTACTTATAAACCTTTATTATCATCCTTGTAATAATTCCTGTTAGGGACTATTTTTTAGCTTGTTTAAGAGAATGATTATATCTTGTTATTTTTATCATAATATTTGCACACACTACAATAATGAGATATTATTCACTTTGAACTTAAGTTTCTCATGATTTTACTATAAGTCATCACCCAAAACGACCCAAAAAGTTTTTCAACCAATAAAACACATGTGTTTTATAAATTATATTTTCTCTTTTTGTTCTAACGAACGAAGAGAAAAATTGTTTATATCTCAACAATTCCAACCAAGAAAAAAACATTTTAAAAAAATTAATATTTTAAGTAATTAACGACCTTAATTGACATTAAAGGCTCACAATTAAAAACAATATTCTCGAGATACATTACTAAACCTTGTATTTCTTTACAAATGCGCAATTCGGTCAATTTCAGTATTTTTGATTATTATATGGAATTATAAAATTTATCTTATTTATTTCAAACATGTATTAAATTATTTGGATCAACTAAGATCCACAAACCACTCACCACACTTGATTCTTCGGTTGATTCTACCAGTTTCGAAAGCATTGTTCGAGAATGGAAGATATACTAGCAAACGGAAAGATACTGTGGCTTAATAACATGGATGTTGATATTTTCATATCATAAAGTCCACGAACTATAATCTCTAGAGTGATAAAACGAAAATATATATATATCCAAAACTAAGAATTTCAGGGGAAAAGCACATTTAGTAAAATCCAAAATTTACTGTAACGCGCTTGCTACTTGTTACATATTACAGAAAATGTTTCTTTTGTGCATATTTGCAACTGGTATTAAAATACATCTGAATTTGAATAGCATACTTCGTATCTATGTCCTTTGTACAGAAAAGCCAATAAGAAAATAAATGTGGTTAACACACTCGGTTATATATTGAAAGGGAACAATTCGGAGTCCAGAATCCTCATAAAAAATTGTTGTTGCCTTCTATACATTAGGGCTATCTACTCCCATAGCCCAGTCCTCAAACCTGAAAAAGAAATGGATATTACACGAGATACTAATTTTTCTTTCATGGAGTCAGAGCATAAAATTAGCTTATATAAAGTAATGGAAAGTCACCTATGAAAATGAGAGTAATTCCTTTATATAAGCCAACAGAAGTTTAGATCTGGTAGTAATTCAGCATTTAGTATCGAAAACAACGGACAAGCAATCTCTGCAAACTGATGCTGAAAAAAAGGGATATTCATCTTCCTTGGGTACAACTTTTACTATTTTTAGGCCAACATGACTGTGTCCCCTGTATTTTAGGAAAAGTTATCATCTGTATACAAACATTCAACTGAAGTACTAGTACGAAAAAATTATCAACAAAACCCATTCATAACTTTATCTTATGAGAATAATACATTAAAAGGTAAAACAATACAAAGGTATGTCGACAACTCAAATTGAGCCAATTTAAAGTAAAATCAAAAAGAATATGATGGTGATGGCCAATGTAGCTTTACTTTTGGATCCTTTCAGTAGTAATCCACTTGGAAGAGTTTCTGGTTCAAATAAGCATTTGTGTCCTAATATACTTTAAAAACCCAATTATGTGATTTAACGACCTCTGTAATTGTTACCAAGAGGACAGGGTGTTATAAAAGGGAGTCATAGTGGGTATGTACTCTAAAAAACAACTCTTTGGCAAAAGATTTTATCACTCGCTGATTAAAAAAATGTTAGAAAATATTCCAAGTTAAATTCTATGTTCTGCATCAGATGAGCAGAGAGTTGTGCACTCATCAGATCAAGCAGCGTTATAAGACAGGCCATTAAATTTATATATTAAGTTCTCAAACTGAAAGTGGAGGAAAATAGCAACTTACATCAAATTTACTCTGCTTTAAGCTTTCCAATGACTCAGCAAGCTCAACTTGCTTTGAAGCAGTTGCTAGCAGGGCCTAACATGAAGCAATGAACTCAATCAACACAATAATGTAAATTCTCTAAATACTATTATGGTGGGAGACTGGAATTACCTTCTTTGTTTTTTGCAAATCATATTCTATAGATTTTATACGACTCAATGACTCTTGAAGAATATCCTCTTTTTCAGGAGGAATTGTTTTAGGTTTATTGGCCATCTCAGTTACCACTGCCTCTAAATTCTGCAACCTCTGCCAAAGTGGCTCTTTTATTGCCGGAGTAAATAATTGTTCCTGGGAATTGGATTGTGCTGATTGGGTTTTCTCTTGGCTTCTTCGTTGGTTGTCTACAGAGCGAACGACAAAAAGTTTCCCCAATGCTGCAAATACTACATAAATACAAGTTAACAATTTGACTGTCGTTTGAGCGAAAATACTTGTGATGTAGGGAATTGGCTTCTCTGCTAGTCTTCTCATATAATTGTTGCTTGAATCACCTATCAGATGCATCACATTTTACAATTAGTGCGGGATAAGAATTTCTCCGAACTAAAAAAGGAAACAAAATTAGGGACTCAAATGGCTCAAACAAGTAATATAAAACTGAGATACACCTTTCAACAACGAATAATATTAAACTATACATATATACTAAAATTTCAATCAAAGTCTGACACAGAAAAACAAAGCAACAAATATCCATCCTGTTCCTCGTAACAGTATGCCCTAGAAACTTCCATCCCATCCCAGCATCTCATTGCGTGACGTGACTTAGTTAAGCCTGGACCAAGTGAAATATATTGCATAATAAATTTAAACTACATATTTATCCTTTCATTTTCTCATGGTGCAAATCAGGCATCTAAACCAAGGCTGTTCACAGGCTATGTTGTAAGTTTTAATATCATCATTTATAAGCCACAAAATCAATTATCCACTAATAAATTCTACAAAAGAATGAAACACAGATCAGGCCCTAATTAGAAGGAAGAAAAACGTGATAAGGAATAACATACTTGTTGAATTAACCTCCCCGACTTCTCTGGCAGCATTCACTGGCTCATGTAAGTTGCCAATAGGTGTAGAGTCTCTCATCGTTCTCTGAAATTTGGTTCCATGTCATATATAAATTGCAGATAACCTATAGTTTAGACAAAATGTTGAAAATAAAGTACTATATCCACACAAAGATATACAGAAGCTAAAATTTATCTTAAAGGGGCCATTTTGAAGAGCCAAATTAGGTTGATGGAAGTGACTTGTGACCTTCTGAGTTCTTATAAGTTTTATTAAAATAAGCTTCACAAACTTATCAAAATAAACTCTTTTCAACTTATTTCTGGAAGCTTGGAGCATGTTTAGGATGGCTTATAATCCCAAATTTCAGCTGTTATTTTTTAGAAAAAAATTGTTTGTAAAATAAGTTGTATGTTTGGGACAACAACCTAAATTTCTAAACAGCTTCTTTCTGAAAAATAAACTGTTTTATAATGTAGAAAATTTGAAACTTATGATTATTTCTCAACAGCTTTTTTTTTCCTTTTAAGCTAATTTACTACCTTAAAACTGATTTTCTGTTGTATTAAAGTATATATTTCTAAATCGTTTTTCATCAAAATTATCAAAACAAAAATTCATTATAATTATAATCAATTATAACAATAATCAATTATACATGTAATTGATTGTTGAAATAATTTGATTTTTACAGCTTTCCCAAACACACCATAGTTAAAACCATGTAAATAAATAATTGGTTAATTATAAGTAATTAGTGTTACACCAAAATTAATTGAGTCTCTAATGCATAATTCCCACCTACAAAAGTTGTTCAAGGAAGGCACACATGTGTTAATAGAATCAATCTGATTATTAGTTCTCCTAATTATCAGCATTCTTAATATATAAAACAGCGTTATAACCACTCCTCAATGTTCCTAATTTATTTTTGTATTATTTCATTAATTGTACAGTTTTTTATAGCTGCAAATCAAGGATTGCTGTGATTAAATATGGGCCTGTTACAGTTTATTATTTAAATGAGAATTCACACCTTTAGAAGGGACATTTGGTCAAAAATCTGCTAATGTGTAAAAAGACGGCAGGATAATAAAGACACTTGGTTTGACCGTGATCCTATTTGCTTAAGTTTATGCAAAGATGAAATAAAACTTGTAGTGTACATCAAAAAGTTAATTAGCACAAATTCACTAAAGATACCAGAGACTCTCAATAGTATAAGAAAATATTCGCATTGAATCGGTTATGGCTCCAATCAATAGGATTAGATAGTATTAGTATCAAGCTGGAGAGCCCAAATTATTGTCAACTCTATGTCACAACATAAATCATTCATAATTTTGTTTCACTTCCTTTCCGTAGCATATGAGATGAGAAAAATACTTCCGAAAAAAGTATTTGTAAAATGAGTAGTAGTCAGTATCCGTACTCAGTAAAGCTTCTTGTTTGGGAGATAAGGAAACTACTAAGGATTTGAAACCCAAACATATGAAACATATAAGATATAAACAAAACAAAAAAGGAAATAGAAAGTCAGCTCACATTTTCACTAGAAGGAACAGATTGTATGAAGGCTGAAGGACTCAATCTTGCTGCTGAATCTGATACAGTTTCAGATATTTCTGTGCTTGTAACCTATATCAAGAAACAATCACGTGTAAAGCTTTAAATCATGCAAAAAGAGTATCAATGAGACTTGTGAATTGTACAACAAATACTGCACTGGCACTAAATTTAAGTGTAACCTTGCTGGCATACGACTGCACATCTACCTCATTAGCAACAGAAGAACTTCCGAACTTTGTTAGTTTCATTGCTTCTCTAGAATGTAATAGCTGTAAATAGAACAAGGGTGTATTAGCTGTACAATTGAGCCATAACTCTTAACTAGATTTCATACAAATGTGGGAACCATAATCCTAATAATGCCATACTTTCAAAATGTTGGGATCATTCCAAGGTCCCTTGTTAGATCTAAGACACCCTCCATCATTTGGGCATGAACAACTGCCACCGAGGAAATCCGGAAGTTGGCTGTTAAAATAGACACAATAAGGAATGTTCACATGATATGCATTATTACAGACATAGAAGCACTTAATTAACTAGCACAGTACAAACATAAACACAAACCTCGAGTCTATAATCTCTAACAATCTGCTCTGAAACTTGTTGCCTAAAACCTGTAGATTCAGCATGAATCATTTATACTATGCTTGTTCCTTTCTAAACTGAAAATATATAAAGAAAAATAGATAGATATATATATATATATATACATGTATTTTGGCTGTGGTCTTCGGATCAAGAAACCCTCTTGCAGTATTCCATAGTAGCTTGAACCCACTACCAGCATTAACAATGAACATCTGGTTTAATGTCTGAAAAGAAAATGAGAAAATTCAGAAGTGAACAATGACTATATGCCCAAATTACCTACACAACTTACTTATTGCAGTAAAGTTACAGAGCATGGCATGTTTCAAGTATTACTGCATTAGTATACACCAGGCAGTATGTTAGGGATGGGCATTGTGGGCTCATTAAGCACAATTGCAGTTTGTATCCCTAATTCAGGTTCCATTCCTAAATCCTATATGTACTTGAGTTCATGTACATGTTGCATGCACCCATGTGAAGACATGCATGACAATATGAATGGTACAATGGAGATAAAAAAAAAACAAATAAATTAAAAATAAATTAAAAAAAAAAAAAAAAAAAGCAGAACTTTGGAGGAAAAGAACATGCAAAAACATCCAAGCACAAAGACCTACTTAATACTAAATTTAATAGATTCATTACAAACAAACATAAGCTTGTTTATTTTTCTTTCTAGCTTTCAGAATTTTCCATAAAATATCTCAGAATTGAATTCTTAAGCTGATATTGTCAATTTAAAGATCACCAAAGCAAAAAAAATAAAACAAAGAAGAAAAAAAATGTAGCCCACAGACTGAATTTTTCATCAAGTTAAATCCAAGTTGCTATAACATTTAATTACCTCAGGGTAGTTATCACCATCAATTTTTTGCATGCGCATAACGAGATCATGAGCAACTTTACTAAAGCTCACCCAATTCTGCAAAATATACCAAGTAATATAAAGTTTTGACTTCTGCATAATGTTATTTTAGCTATTCAGATATGTTGTTGTAAGCATAGAATTTACCACGCCATGGACATCAAGTATTGTTGTTGTTTTATCTATATGCCTCTTTGCTGCAATAGAACATGCTGGGAATTTCTCTTTAAACATTTTCTCAAATCCCTGAACATGATATCTTAAAAATTGATCTACTGTTGTCACATTCATCAATTTGCTGGGTTCAACTTTGCCAAGTCTTTCAATATAAACTGGTCGGCCATCTTTGTCCACACCATGGTAACCATGAGGATAATAACGCTGAACCTCTTCATACTCCTTATATACGAAATCCTACATATTTAACACTGTTCAATCAGCAAAGTAAATTGGAAAGATTGAAGTAATTATTGATCAAACAAATAATGTTAGGACAATCTTCAAAAAGGGGGTACATGCAGGATTTCTCCTCACTAGAATTACATACTATGGATGGCTGTTAGTTGAAAATTCTTCAATCTCTGTGCACCAATTAGTATACAACGGCTTCTTTAAAAAGTAAAAGGAAAACAACCAACTAACAAACTTTACCTGTAAAATAGAATCTACTCCATACTCCTTCCTCCAATGGAGCATATCTTCCCACATCTGAACAGTTTTATCAATGTCGAACTTTCTGGCCTTCAGAAACCTGCAGCATGAAAAAGTCAGCAGCCACCTTTAATATTTAATATACTGAACGTCTAAACAAATTTCTTTTGAACAAAAATTTGTCTAGAAAAATACTTACGATGTTTTAGTTTTCACCAGAAGTTGCTGGAAGAAAAGGTTTCAAACATTAAAGAATGGCAAAGTGGATAAACAATCTACTAACTATAATAGTGGATTTACTGAGTCTCTGAACATTAATAATAATCGAACATCTGGATCTCTCTTTAAAAGATGAAGAATACTTCAAATTGAAAGCAAAATCAAGTAAATTATTGAGGAAGAAGCTACAAAATGTAACTCCAGACAACGTGCTTCCAGTGCAACTTTGCACAAATTACTGTTCCTCAAAGTAAGGTAAGATAGAAACTGCACCTATGATAGATGAATCAACATTCAACAGGATATGAACAACATAGAGCAAAATATTCAATTCATTTGACACCTATAAATCGATAAAACTGAGAAATTAAAAGAGAAACAGAACACTCAACATTAAAGAAACTTGTTAGTCACATTCATTTACCTCAGCATTGTATGATAATCATCATGGGAATCTGGAAGTAGATCTCTGGTAAGTAGCACCTGACGAAATGAATTCACAGCTTTTTCCTCGTTAGCATCACGGACATCTTCTATGAAAATTGAATCAAATTCACAATCAGCTACACGTGTATTACGCTTCCTGAGACTATAAGTGAGTCTGGTTGAAGCAGTCATTGCTTTTCTCCTAAGAGATCTAGCTCGAGACTTCCGCCACTCATCCTCAGAGGTTTCGGGCTCCATACCTCTACCCCTCTCATCTTCTTGAGCTAATACCTCTTCTCCTAAAGCCACAGACATCAATAATGAAACTCAAAACTACATTTCCAAAACACAACAAGAAAAACAAAGGTATATTGACAAAATCAGCATCTCAGTGCCATACAGGACTTGGGTTTTATACCTGGCATTCTATATTCCTATTCAAGACGCCAGCAATATGCACCTAGGTTGCCTCTGCGCCAAAGGAAAACAAGAACTACCTTTAATTACAACAAATGCAACCCAGGATATAGAATACTCCCCACCTAAGGCATACACTGAAAAAAAAAAAAATACAACATTTATAAGATTTTACGTATAACACAATTAATAAAACCACTCAACGGGATTAAATTAGGGAACAAAAAAAAACACAAACAAACAACAAACTTAACCCTTTTTCCCTCCGAACAAAAAGACTAACATTGGATTACCCCATTACTGAGACGGCCCCAGCATCAAGGAACAACAATAAGTAAAATAAAGAACCACAACTGCAAACTGTAGGGAATCTAGAAATTTCATCAGTCAATGCACACACTAGAAGAAATCCACAAAACAACCCAATTACTCAGCTGAATCACTTCCCCAAACGAACAAAAACCCAAACCGCAGATCAATCAACAAACAAGACAAAAAAAAACAACATTACACTCCCCACAAGCTCCCCTCATCAAGCACGAAAAGGACCCACATTTAACAACAACAAACACAATTTCGCGAGACTCCAATAAAAAAAATCAAAAAACACAAAAATTCAAATCGAAACACCACCCCAACCGAGACGGATCAAAAAACCACGCAATAAAAAAAAAAAAAAAGGCGCAATCGGAGATCAATGAATCAATCAAAGAAAGCCATCCACGGACGCGGATTTTCGATCCTAGAGGAGCAAAAGAACGACATTGCATTGAAGCACCAACGTACCCGAATCCCGGAATCGAATCGAAACGAAACGACGTGGCTTAAGCAAGGACGAAAAATGAAGAATATAGCGGAGGGAGAGGGAGAGAGGGAGGGGAAAAAGAGCAAAAGGGGTATCGCTTTCTACGTGAGATCGAAATCCTCTTCCTCGGAGCAGCGAAATCCGTACGGAACCAAACATATAGAGAGAGAAGAGAACGTAGGAACAAACGAGGGAACAAAGAGAGAGGCACGTCGTTATCAAAAGCGTAGCAGTGGCGTGCAACGGCCGCTTCTGCTACTACGCGCTAACGGCGGCTGTTTGCCTTCTTTCTTCCTGGAATTCTCGCCGTCTTTTAACGGAGACGGAGGAGCTGCGATTGTCTGCGGCTGATTCTATTTCTACGCTGTGAGCGTGGGAACAATAATAAATAAAAAAGAAGCCCACAATCTTTGTTCTTTACACTCCCAGCGCATATGTAGCTTCTTTTCTAGCAATTTCCATATGTCACAACGTGCTCAACTCAACTCCAACCTCAATGAATTAATTAATTAATTAATTAAATTAGGAAAATTTTGCAATGTTCAACGTGATTTTTTTATTTTTATACACTTTGACGTATCACTCTAATATTCATATAGTATTCATTGAAAATTACTGATGCTAGTGTGGTTCCTGTCATTAGATTAATTGAGAGAGTCGTTGGTTAAATACGAAGTCATAAAATTTTTAAAAATTTATAACTTTTTCATAAATTTTAGCTCATGGAAAGAGAGTGTTGGGTATAGTATTAGAGGGTGTTGAATGTTGATAACACTTTTCTTCTATATTTATATTTATATTTATATTAACAATAAAGGAGGTTGTAATTTTTTTTTTTAATGTACGTGATTAATCACTTTTTATTGTTCAAAATAAATAGTTTTTTTTTTATTTTTTTAATTGTTCTAAAGTTGTATAAATTAAATTAACTTAATTTAATTTTCCCGTTCGATCTCGGAATAATTATTCACTCAAAATCGATCAACTTTTCTTAAACGTACCTGGACTTTTTCCAACTGTTCAATCACCACTTCTTGTAGTTCTTTTGAATTTTTCGATTATCTAATAATTTTTTTTTTACTTTTTAAAACTGTTCAAAAACTATCATTTAATTACAATTACTTAACAACTGACCATCCTCCAATTATTAACCTTTTATATGCGAATTTATCTATAAATATGATACAGTATTATTGTATATACAATTGTTTTATATTATTTTGTCCTTATACTACTTTTATAAGCCTCTATTTCTCTATTATTAATAATTTTTAGGTATAATATATCATTTGGTCTTTAAATGTTTTAAGAATTTTTAATTAAGCCCATAACTAAAAAAATATAATTAAGTTTTTTATTTTTATATTTTTTTTTAATTTAGTCCTTGTACTAGTAGACACCTCACCTCCTCGGCCAGGTCGTAGGCCAAGATATCCACCAAAACAGGACATTACCCCTTCGGCTTCGGGACAGGCCGAACGCCTCTTCGGCCTCAAGGCAGGCCGAACATCTCCTCGGCCTCAAGGCAGGCCGAACACCCCCTCGGCACTAACCCAGGTCGAACACCCCCTCGGCCTTGGGATAGGTCGGTACCTCCACCATCAAGGACAGGACAAATATCCGTTTGGCGTTAAAATGCACCTTCTCGGCACTAACCCAGGCCGAACACCCCCTCGGCCTCAAGGCAGGCCGAACACCCTTTCGGCCACACGCCTGGCCGAGAACTCCAACAAAGAGTGCAGGTTTGACAATAATTACTTGTTATACAATAGTTGCTACCCTTAATTAAGAATGATGAAGGATAATTACATATTACCCATCTCCCAAGAATGAAGGCCCACCGGGCCCACACATGTCATTATAAATACACAGGTGATGTGACATAAATGAGGTACGTTACTATTCAACAAAAAGGCATTTATTGCTCTATACCGAATACTTACTTGATCGTTGGAGTGCCTTTGCAGGTACCCTCCCCACCCCGTGGAGACAGTATTCGGTCGGCACCGAAGACTTAGAAGACTAAGAAGGAAGAACAACAAGAGGAGTGTTTCTACGCAAGAACATTTTGGCGCCCACCGTGGGGCCGAAACCAAAACGGTTCTCGACCCCGAAGCAAGATGGTGTTAACGAGGAGTCAGCAAGATAACGCCGCAGCCGAGTGCCCCTACGGGATGCCCAGAGACAACCCGGGGCGACAGACTAACCAAAACGAGGATGGAATGGAGGAGTCATACGTGGTGCGGTCCCAACAGCCCAACCCATCGTCGGCAATAGAGCAACTAAAGGCCGAAATGATGGAACTTAGAAGACTTCGAGAGAAAGATGCCCATGAATTATCAGTTTTGAGGAAAGAGAACGCTGAGCTCAGAAGCGACAATCGATCATGGCGCCCGTCCCACGATATCCTTAACACTCAATCAACACGGGATCAAGGAGAGTCGTCCGGATGGTACAAGGAGCCTACAGGCCCTAAGCCCGCAGCAGGAGCGACAACCACTTCTCTCGATCAGCAGCGACGACAGGGAAGGTCTCCTTTTGCCCCAGACATTGCCGGAGCACGATTACCAGACAATTGGAAGAACTTGACCTTGGAGAAATATGATGGAACCGCTGACCCTGAAGAACATGTCGACGCGTTCGTTACCCAGGTCGGTCTGTATACGGACGACGATGTCGTTATGTGCAAGGTCTTCCCTACCTCACTGAAAGGACCGGCGCTTAACTAGTTCACAAGGCTCCCGCCAGGATCGATCGATTCATTCACCACTTTGTCATCCCGTTTCGCGATACAGTTCGCCACCAGCCGTCCGCACCAACTCACCTCAATCGCGCTGGTTAATATCCGCCAAGAGAAGAAGGAGCCTCTCAGGGCATTTATGGAAAGGTTTGGGAGGATGACCTTGCCCATTCGAAATCTAGACCCCGCAGTGGCCATGCACCATCTCACCACAGCGCTGCGGCCAGGCCCTTTCGTGAACAGTTTATGCAAGAAGTCGCCTGGAAACTTGGACGAGCTTCGACAAAGAGCCACAAAGTACATGCAAATGGAAGAATTGGCCGAGTTCCGGAACCAGAACCGGTCCGACCCCTTCCCAGGAAAGAAAGAAGCCAAAAAAGAACACAACCCAAAGCCTCGTCCAAGGGACCTGCCCGACAGGGAAAGAGCCAACAGGGGGCCCCGATACACGCAGTATACACCGCTCAATGCCAGTAGGACCAAGGTGTTGGAGCAGGCGTTAACCACTGAAATACTAGCGGTTCCCCGTCGAGCTATGACTCCGCCCCGCGCAGATAAAACCAAGGCATGTCAGTTCCACAGGAACAGAGGGCACACCACCGAGGAATGCACCGCTCTCCGAGACCGCATTGAGGATCTTGTCAAGTCTGGCCATCTCCAGGACTTCACTCAACCGTCAGGAAGGAGGAGATATGACAATTCTCAGGAAAGGAGAGGAAACCGTGAAAGGGCACCCCCCAGGCATCGATCAAGGGAGAGAAGTAGAACTCCTGAAAGAAACGACCAACAACCTGGACGAAACCAACCCCGGAGGGTGATAAATACAATCGCCAGAGGATTTGCGGGAGGGGGAAGCACATCCTCAGCCCGTAGGAGGCACTTAAGAGCAATCAAGTCAGTAAATGTCGTAGGGAGGGCAACCATTCATATGCCTCCTATCACATTTACCGATCGAGACTTCAAAGGAGTAGACCCGGTACAGGATGACCCAATGGTCATCAGTGTTGAGATCAACAACTGCGTGGTAAAGAAGACGCTTGTCGATCAAGGAAGCTCGGCAGATATCTTATATTGGAAGACTTTCGAACAGCTCGGCATTCCCGAACAAGAGTTAACACCCTACGATGAACCCTTGGTCGGATTTTCCGGAGAGCGGGTGGACACCAAGGGAACAATCGATCTGTACACCTACTTTGGCGACGACCAGCATAGGCGAAGAATCAAAATTCGATATGTGGTTGTACACACCAACACTTCTTACAACATCTTATTAGGCCGGCCATCTTTGAATAAACTTCGAGCCATCGTTTCCACACCTCACTTAGCCATGAAGTTCCCCTCGGAGGAGGGAACGATTTTCACCCTCCACGCGGATCAGAAGACGGCACGAGAATGCTACTTTGCCAGTTTGAGAGTTTAACCGACGTCGAGATCTACCCGAGACGTTAATGTCATCGGAGACACTAGCCAACGCACCCTAGTTGATGATTTGGAGTTGGACCCTAGAATAACAGACGAAGGCAGGGTTGAACCGATTGAAACAACGATTCCTTTTCGGCTCGGGGGGACAGAAGAGCAGGTTACGTTTCTGAGTTCTCAACTATCCGAAACAGAAGCCAAAGACATCAAGCAGATCCTACGAAGGTATTCCGAGCTATTTGCTTGGACGGCCGCTGACATGCCGGGGATCGACCCGATTTTCCATTGTCATCACCTTTCAGTATGCCGAGATGCTAAACCTGTTGCCCAGAAGAAAAGGAAAATGGGTGGAGAAAGGGCCGACGCAGTAAAGGAAGAAACCGCTAAGCTGTTCAAAGCAGGCTTCATAAGGGAAGTCAAATACTCCACTTGGTTGGCCAATGTGGTGATGGTGAAGAAGTCAAATGGAAAATGGCGGATGTGCACAGATTACACAGATCTTAACAAAGCATGCCCCAAAGATGCCTACCCTCTTCCCCACATCGATACTTTGGTCGATGGGGCTGCAGGGCAGCAAAGGCTAAGTTTTCTGGACGCTTATTCTGGGTATAATCAGATACCCATGTACCCCCCGGATGAGGCAAAAACTGCATTCATCACAGATTCAGCCAATTTCTGCTACAAGGTGATGCCGTTCGGACTGAGAAATGCGGGGGCGACTTATCAAAGACTCATGGATAAGATTTTCCAGCGCCAGATTGGAACGTGTATGGAGGTATATGTCGATGACATGGTAATCAAGTCGGCCTCCGCGTACAATCATTTGCAAGACCTTGTAGCCATTTTCGAGGAAGTGAGACGGCACCACATGCGACTAAACCCGGCAAAGTGCACCTTCGGAGTCACTGGCGAAAAATTCCTAGGTTTCATGCTATCAGAGAGAGGCATAGAAGCCAACCCCGACAAGTGCCAGGCTATCATCAATATGAGAAGCCCTCGCAACGTAAAGGAGGTACACCGACTGGTAGGGCGCATAGCATCGTTAGCCCGTTTTCTTCCGTGTATGGCCGAAAAATTGAGACCCATAATGACTCTACTAAAGAAGGCCAGAAAATTCCAGTGGACGGATGAATGTGAAGCGTCCTTCCAAAACTTCAAGGCAACACTCGCAGCACCACCGTTGCTCGCCAAGCCCGATTCTCGATTGGATATGATCATATACATTTCAGTATCAGACAAGGATATCAGCACCGCCCTAGTGCAAGAACAATCCGAACAAGTTCCCGTCTATTTTATCAGCCGAGTGTTGCAAGATGCCGAGACTCGATACCAACATCTGGAAAAGACAGTATTGGCTCTCGTGCACACAGCAAGGCGTCTTCGGCACTACTTTCAGAGCCATCGGATCATCATCAGAACTGATTGCCCGATTGTGAAAGTATTACGGAGGCCGGAGTTGGCCGGTAGGATGGTCGCATGGTCAGTAGAGCTATCCCAGTTTGACATCCACTTTGAACCAAGAGGCCCCGTTAAGGCACAAAGTATGGCTGATTTCATTAACGAATTCACTCCGCAAGCAGTTCCGAAACCCCTCACTTGGACCCTGCATGTTGACGGGTCGACAAATCAACAGGGTAGTAGAGCAGGCATCATACTCGAAGGTCCCGGCAAAATACTAGTAGAATTATCGTTGTGTTTCGATTTCAAAGCATCTAACAACCAAGCCGAGTATGAGGCCCTTCTCGCAGGTTTAAGGTTGGCAAAGGACTTGGGCGTTACTAGAGTCAAATGCTGGAGCGACTCACAAATAGTAGCGGGCCAAGTCAACGGCACTTTCCAAACAAAAGAACCAACGCTGCAGTTATATTTCCATGCTTTTCAGAAGCTCAGGGATGACTTTGAAGAGGTCCATGTCGAACACATTCCCCGGGAACTCAACGCAAGAGCTGACCAGTTGGCCAAGCTGGCAAGCACTAAGAAAAACAGCCACTTGTGCAGCATCATACAGCAAGAGTTACAAACGCCGAGCGTGGGGATAACCGAATGCTTGCACATACAACAAGAAGAACATGATTGGATGACCAAGATAAAGCGTTACCTGTCGACCGGAGAATTGCCCAGCGACCCTCTCGAAGCCAAAAAACTGAGGGTCGTAGCCGCTCGATACACGTTAATTGCCGGAGAATTATACAAGCGAGGCATATCATCACCATTGTTGAAATGCCTAACATCTGAACAGGCACATTACGTCATCCGGGAAATCCATGAAGGAGTATGTGGGACGCACTCAGGAGGACGAACCCTAGCTGCTAAAGTAATCCGTGCCGGCTACTACTGGCCAACCATCACAACTGACTGTATGAAGTTCACCCAACAATGCAAGCCATGCCAACTGCATGGGCCGCTGACGAACCTGCCTGCCGAAGAGTTACACTTCATCACTGCCCCCTGGCCCTTCTTAGTTTGGGGCATGGACATCTTGGGACCCTTTCCATTAGCCAAGGGGCAGGTCAAGTTTCTCATAGTGGCGGTCGATCATTTTACCAAATGGATAGAGGCAGAGGCAATTGCCATTATATCAGCCAGCAATGTTCAAAAATTCTTTTGGAAGAACGTCGTCACCCGCTTCGGCGTGCCTTATGCCCTATCACGGATAATGGCTTGCAATTCACAGATCGTCGCTTCAACGAATTCTTGGAGGGGCTCCATATCAAGCATCATGTTACGTCTGTAGAGCATCCCCAATCCAACGGCCAGGCCGAGGCGGCCAACAAGGTCATTCTAAAGGAGTTAAAACGACGCCTTGGACAAGCTAAAGGGGAATGGCCTAACCACTTGCATGAAATCCTGTGGGCCTATAGGTGCACACCACAAAGCTCAACCAGAGAAACTCCTTTCCGACTAACCTACGGAACCGACGCCATGATTCCAGTCGAGATTGGAGAACCCTCCCTCAGACGACAACAATTCACCGAGGAGGCTAACACAGAAGCATTGAATGTGGAGCTCGACCTGATTGAAGAGGCACGCGATCGGGCGTTCGTTAACATGGAAGTTTGTAGAGCACTCGTCTCCCGAAAGCATAGAACCAAAATCAGGCCACGAGAATTCCAACCTAGAGACCTCGTGTGGCAGGTAGCATGAGAAGCCAGAAGAGACAGGGCCCAAGGGAAACTAGCACCCAATTGGGACGGCCCTTTCCGAATAAGGCACAACCTTAACAATGGGGCTTACAAACTTGAAGAACTCAGTGGAAAGACTGTCCCCCGGACATGGAACGTCACCCATTTAAAGCACTATTATAGTTAGCTGAAGTCATGCAACTGTTTCGGTGTACTCTTTTCCTTTCTCAGGTTTTATCCTCTCAAAATATATGAGGTTTTTCTGGGAAAGGTTTTTAATGAGGCACCATATCAATGAAACAAGCTCTTTTGGATCACTTATTGGCCTAGTTTAATTGCAAGTTTAGTAACGAAGTCCCTCCCGAGCACTCTCGCTCGGTCAAGGATGAAAAAACAAATCCCCCCGAGCAACCTCGCTCGGCCAAGGATGAAAAAACAAATCCCTCCCGAGCAACCTCGCTCGGCCAAGGATGAAAAAACAAATCCCTCCCGAGCAACCTCGCTCGGCCAAGGATGAAAAAACAAATCCCTCCCGAGCAACCTCGCTCGGCCAAGGATGAAAAAATAAATCCCTCCCGAGCAACCTCGCTCGGCCAAGGATGAAAAAACAACCCCTTCCCAAACTACCTCGTTCGGCCAAGGATGAAAACTTACTTCCCTCCCGAACTACGTCGTTCGGCCAAGGATGGTTAAACCATTCCCTTCCCGTACACTCGCCCGACCAAGCATCAAAGCTTAGTCTAAAGGTGGGTATTAAACTTCTTTTCCAAACAAACATCGTTCGGCCAAAGGTAATAACTCATTTCAGTCATGCAAAAGAACGAAGTCCAGTACATAGTCACATAGCAAGAAAAATCTGAATAAGAGACAGAAAATTCGTTAAGGGCTTTGAATTCAAAAGCGGCACTAACGACCCGAAGGGTACAATTGTTCTACGGCTCAAATGGCCTATAATAATCAAAATAAGTATCCCTATATCTAAACATCATCCACAAAACAGATGTATACTCAAAAAACAAAAGGATTGACGCATCCCTCAGTCGGCGTTGCCGGTCTGCTCGGTCTCCTCATCGTCGTTGAAGGTGGTGCCGGGGTCTTCAGGAGCTGCTAACCGAGGAGGAGCAGCTTGATCGGGCTCAACATTTGGGTCGGCCTCGGCGTAGTCCATGTACACCCCTTGAAAAAAGTACTTGCTGAGTGCGAAGGAGAAATCTGGAGGAAAAGTGCCGAAGTGGGTTGCCTGCTGAGCACAATGCCAAAACCCCTCCTCGTGCTCCTTAACAATCTTACCCTCCACCTCGGCCCGAAAAGATGCCATGGCCGCCTCGGCTTCGACCTTAGCTTGTTGTTCCCGAGCCGTCACCTTTTCTAACTCGCGGATCCTCAGCCGCTCGGCCTCCTCTGCCGCAAGCGCTCGACCCTCCATCTCCGAACAGGTTTCCTTCAATCGGGCCACCTCGGCCTCCAACGATAACTTTTCAGCAGAAGTTACCTCATGTGCCTCAATGGACTGATTAAGGGCCGACTTAGTCTCATCCAAATTTTTCTTCAACAAATGCACGTCGGCCATAGGCTCTAAGGCCAACTTCCGAAGTATAGCCGTCGCCCGGACTTGCAACTCACACGCCATTGCCCATTGGGCCGACGGGGTTGTCGAATCAAGCATTCGGTGGCCTTGGTCCGATAACAAGTCCGACGACATCATCCGAGCTGGCTGCACTTCCTCGGATAGAAAATCCTTGGCCACTATGGCCGACGGGATGGCCAGGTCAGTTGAAGGGGTCTCCACCCGTCGCTGCTTTGGCCGATTGGACCCCCCAGTAGAAGGGTCGGCTTTTCTTTTTCCCTTGTCCCTTTTCTTCCTCCCATGCGGATCCGGAAGGGCAATAACATGAGGAGGCGGAGGCGGCGCGGCCACGGTGACTGGCCGTTGATCAATTGTCACATTCCTATGGTCTTCGGCGGAGGAACCGGCGGGGGCACGATTCCTCATGAGTTGCCGATACGAAACGCCGGCACCTTGTTGAGCCATCCAACCTGCAAACGCATAAAAGTCACAAATCAACTTAACAAGACCAAACGAATAAGACAATCATTACATACCCTCCAATTCGAACCGAGGCCGAGGCGACTTCAGCAACAGCACCAGAAACCGGGCCGGGATCCCCTGGGGTAATCCATTCAAAACGTTTGTGGCCGACACCTCGGCCTCGGTCAACATCTCCAACGGAAACTCGTCATATTTCCGAGGCTGCATAGTCCAATACAAAGGAAAAAATGGATTTCGCTCGGCGTCAAAGAAATAGTTCAGGCCAGCAACCGGGTCTATCATCACTTTTACAAACCCCGACTTAAATCCCTTAAAAGAGGAGGTATACGGCCTCATGAGTGGCCGGTCGGCATGCCGAATAAGAGACAGCCATTTCACAAATTTATTTGAAGGACGAGTACAGAAATAGTACAAGAATAAACCTACGCTAGGCTCTACGTAATGATATCTACAGAGCACCCAAAATGATTGCATGTAGGCCCACCCATTCGGATGCAACTAGGTCGGCGCAACGTTCAAAACCCTAAGTACTCCCATTTGAAAATCATCCAAAGGGAGCGACACCCCAAGTTCCCGGAAAAGACACTCATACATATAAAAGTAATCAACCTGACCCTCTTGCTTCGCAAGGAATACAAGGTCTAACTCCCCAGGGACTTCGGCCCGGCACCGGCGTAACTTGACCGGATATGGCTCCACATCTTCCCACCGATCCAAGGTGCACACTCCGACAAGGTGCTCCACGGCACTCCTCGCATGAAAACGAGAAAAGTAGGTGGCCACTTCGCCGTCCACCCATTCATAGCCAGGAACTTCACAAGGGGGGAACTTTTGCCTACAGTCCTCACGACTCATCTCCGCATCCGGAATGTCCGAACCGGATGAACTATCTGACTCCCCACTATTATTGCTAAACCCCAGTTGAGGGGAACTCCCTGCCTCAACCTCGGCATTGAAAGCCAACATTTCGGCCTCAACGTCGACGGATAATACCCTAGAGTTCGAGGACGACCCTGATGACAAATCAATCGGCTCGGTTTCCATTAAAAAGAAGCTAAAATCTACCTTTTCAGTGAGGTACTCGAGAGACAAGACGATGAGGGCGTCGGGGCAGAGGATTTCAAAATAAATGGCACACCCAAGACCTTGCCCTACCCCCATATATATAGGCAATTCCCCCGGATACCCAAAAGTCACTAATTAATGCCCTTTCAAATGAAGCGACGCCAGCTAAGGGCTCGAAACCCTAGGGCGGCTGCGCATGCAACGGTCCCTTTCACCCAAGCGTCGCGACTCCCGAGGCGAGTACGGAAACCCTAGAAATTACCAAAACCCTACAAACCCCTTCGTCCTTCCTCCTTGGGCTTGGGGGGGCAGTCTAGTAGACACCTCACCTCCTCAGCCAGGTCGTAGGCCAAGATATCCACCAAAACAGGACATTACCCCTTCGGCTTCGAGACAGGCCGAACATCTCCTCGGCCTCAAGGCAGGCCGAACACCCCCTCGGCACTAACCCAGGCCGAACACCCCCTCGGCCTTGGGATAGGCCGGTACCTCCACCATCAAGGACAAGACAAATATCCGTTTGGCGTTAAAATGCACCTTCTCGGCACTAACCCAGGCCGAACACCCCCTCGGCCTCAAGGCAGGCCGAACACCTTTTCGGCCACACGCCTGGCCGAGAACTCCAACAAAGAGTGCAGGTTTGACAATAATTACTTGTTATACAATAGTTGCTACCCTTAATTAAGAATGATGAAGGATAATTACATATTACCCATCTCCCAAGAATGAAGGCCCACCGGGCCCACACATGTCACTATAAATACACAGGTGATGTGACATAAATGAGGTACGTTACTATTCAACAAAAAGGCATTTATTGCTCCATACCGAATACTTACTTGATCGTTGGAGTGCCTTTGCAGGTACCCTCCCCACCCCGTGGAGACAGTATTCGGTCGGCACCGAAGACTTAGAAGACTAAGAAGGAAGAACAACAAGAGGAGTGTTTCTACGCAGGAACAGTCCTTGTACAATAAAATTCGTTTAGAATCTGAAAATTTTTTATAAAATGTTCTTTATGACCTACACAACTATGTCTACTATTTTAATAGGTATGGATTAAAACTTTATACATATGCATAATGATATGGAATAATAATCTAATATGATTGTCTAAGTAAGAGAATTAACATAATATTATGTAAAACTTCATATATTATAAACAAACTTCTAATTTTAAGAACTTAATTATAAAAATATGAGAACTAATTATACTTTTTTAGTTTAGGGATTTAATAGAAAATTTTCAAAAAAAAATGTAACCAAATAATGTATTAAACCTTTTTATATTTAGCTTTTACACTTTTTTTTCTCTCTTTTGGTAAATCTTAAATTAACCAACAATATCATTATTTCTCTTTATATTTTCTTCTTTTTTACTTTTAAATAATAGTGGTATATATTGTGCCTCTTTTCCTTTAGTATATATGAAAAAGATACCCCAAGTTATACTAGTATTATTTTTATTAACTATTACGTTATTTAATAATTTTTAAATTGAATGTTGTTTTCTAAAAAAACTTATCAATAAATTGAAAAAAAAAATTAAATTATATTTACAAAATTTTATATTAATCCAAATCATTTAATACCTCATTTACATAGATTAAAAAAATATATGTTTTTATCTGACATTCATTAAATTTTATCTCTATAACATATAGAGAATAAAATGCCGTTTTTTAATCCTTTTTTTTAAGTTATATTTTATCTCTCTAACATATGAAATCATTATTTTTTTTTTTAATTTTTACTGGTATATAACATTCATTAACGGTTTGTGTTTAGTTAAGTAGTCATGTCCGGCATTAAACATTCATTAATTATTTATGTGCTTAATTAAGTTGTCATTTCAAGTTATACTTGTATGAGTAGTATCATATTAGCATGAAACTTTAAAACAAAACAAAAATTAATGTTAATTATCAAGTTTTAAATGATTTTTAGATTGAAAAATAGTAATTTTATGTTTAATTTAGAGGGGAACATATATATATATAAAGGTTTTTATATGAACTAAAATCAAAATGTGCTCATTATTACATAAGAACAAAAAAAATAGTCTTTTCAAAATTTTAAAGATGAAAAATTAATATATATATATATATATATATATATATATCAAAATTAAAACTCATTCATTTTATAAGGACTAAAAACATATTTTAGTTATATACAATTATTAACAAGTGATCATTAATGTCATGAGATTATTGGAGTGTTTAATAGTTGTTAACTTTGTCTCATAGGTCATTAATATTATTATTTAGTTATTGATTATCACACCTTCATTAATATGTAATTTTTTTCTCACAAATGGTTAAAAGTAAGCAAACATAACTATATATGATTAGTGTTGTAATTAATAATAATAATATTTCAAGAACATTCAAATGTCTAATAGTTGTTAATTCATTTTTTTTAACTATGATAATGAAATGAAATATTTTTTTTTTCTAAAAAAGTGTCTAATCTAGTTGGGGAACATAAGTGTGCATATGACAAATATTCTCCTTCAAATATAATCTCTTCCATACTCAAAGTTAGAATTTGAACACTGAACAAATTAGCCGGATACTAATTTTACTTAATGAATAATTAATAGTGTCATATAGTTTTAGTATATTTAATAATATTAACTTTATCTTATTAATCACATTCATGGTTATATATAATTATGTTTATTTATTATTAACAATTAGCGATTAAGAAAAGGTATTTGAAAATACATTATTATGACTAGCAAAAAAGACACTTTGTACTTATTTTTATTTTATATAAAAAAATAAATAATAATAATAATAATAATTAAAGTTAAAATGTCTGAGTGATTAATAATTAGAGAGTGGACAATTTTTAATAGTTATTTCAAGGATATTTTAAGTTAGGAAAATAAAATTACAAACAAATAAAGAATTAAAATAAAATAAAATATAGTATGAAAGTTAAGAGGCAAAATGATTAACGTAAATGTATATAAAAAATAAAAATAAATAAAGACATTTCGTCTTTACTGATAGTATAGGTGTGATTATTGATTTTAAAATAATTATTTTAAAAGTTATATTTAAGAAGAATTTTTAATCCATTAAATAAATAAACTCTAACAATAGAAGAAAAATAGCCTTAAAAAAGGTATAAGAAAAAAAATAGCATTGGTCAATAAACATTATTTATACTAGCGAAAAGGCTAGTATTGTGTTGTCTCGGTTCACATTTCTTAAAATATTTTTTAGAAATAGAATACAAATAAATTTCAATTTTCAAATTATTTTCCTTAAAAATTCTTTGGATCAATAAGACCATTTTATTCACAGCCACCTATGAATCCCATGTGGTCGAAAATTAGAGTGCATTCTTTTTCTTTTTCCTTTTTTTTTTTTAATTCATTTTACATGCTGATATAAAACAGGGAATGGGAGTTGATGATTCGCTATTCCACAACGTCACCGACCAGTGGTTGTGGGCCACGTGGAGGCACGACGGTGATGAGTTAAAGGTGCCTCTTTACGTAAAAGGGTGCAAAAATGGACATTAAGTGGGTGACCTCCACGTGAGATCAACCCTTTACTGGGTCCCTCTTACCATACTTAATTATCAAAAACAAAAGAAAATAAAATAAAAAATGGATATTTTAATTTGACTAATGTTGTGTTTTTTGCGTTTGGCTTTTGACTATTTCGTTCTGTTAGTTCTTCGGATCTTACGCCTTCTCTCACGAATCTAGATGTTGGCAAGGATATGCTTGGACATTGTAAAAGCAGAAATATTTAAATTTCTGGGGAATCAAAATTGGCTTGATGGAAAAGATTAGGAATTGTCCTTTACGAGTCCAACATTAGGGATCAGTGTCTTTCAAAAGCTTACAAGTTGGGGGTGATTCACAAGGGACCTTTTTTTAAGTCAAACTCACTTATACGTATTCAGATGCTTTTAGTTTAATTCATACATGATGTGTTTATTAGGTTTTCTTTGTAGATCTTTTGACTTGTGTTAATAAGATAATATGATGCTGTTTCACTTACTAAGGAAGTTATACTCTTGTACAACAGAGTGATTATTTTATATACTAAATTATCCAAGGTTTAAAAACTCTTTTCATACTCTTTAAAAAATTGTATCTTGTGAATTTAAATAATGCAATAACTATTATCATAAATAATTATATTCTTTTATATTAGTTCCATTAGCAAAATTATGTAATCTAAAATGTTATTTTAAGTCATTTAAAAATCAATCTTTATATATTAAATATAAATTTTTATATTGCATGAAAACTTTTTAAAAAAAATTTCTTCATTAAATTTTTTAGAATTTTTTAACTTTTTATCTAATTAAATTTTTATTTAATATAATTACTTATAAATTAAATTTTAATACTTGTAAAATAAATTATCAATAAATAAAAATATTATTCTACAATATAAATTATTTATCATAATTTTAAAATATAATTTATAATTTTAAAAATATCTATTTATATAAATTTTAAACATAATTTATATATTCAAATATTTTTATTTACTTCTATGTATAATTTATTTAATTTTTGGTAATATATAATAAATATTTAATCTCTGCATTACACAGGCTAAAATACCAATAAACTTATTATTTATTTAAAAATAGTTACAAATTAGAAGATTAATTAAAATTATTATACTAATCTTGAAAAATATTTTAAATTCTAGTAAATATTATAATATAGAAAATATTAATTTAATTCAAAGTAAAGATAATACCAACATAATTAATACATCACTAAAAAAAATTATACTTAAAAATTCAAATTCATACGTTGCCTTTAAAATATTAAAGGTACTTGTAACTGTTGTTATTACTAAACGATTATAAAATTAAAATTACTCAAACCTTATATGAAATTGATTATATTAAAAATTAGGTTGAACAAATTTATCATTTCTTATATTAAGAGTAAAATACTAGAAATAGCTAAAAGAAACTAAATTTCAATAACTTTTAGCCCATAAGAAAAAATAAAATAAAAATTGATGAATCATACCAAGTTAAACTTCGAATATAAATTCTGTATAAGGCTGAAATTTCTAACAAGCCTAACCATCCACAACACCATTCTGTTCTTGCATAACCACACTAAAAGAAAATAGGCCACTGTACAATATCATCTTGTGCTATAAAAAATAAAAATTAAAAACCTATTTTGGTCCCTTATAATAATTATTTATTTCAATTTAGTCCCACTTTTATTTTGTCTCAATTTAGTCCCTAATAAATTAATTGGTTGCAATGTCAAACTTTCGTCCAAATTATTTAAACAGAGTTAACCGTTGACCACATGGATGTCACGTGAATGCTACGTAGATATATAGGTGGATGCCAAATTTCACTAATGCATCTAGAACCAGAACAACCCATTCTGAAACCAGAACGGCCCGTTCTGATTTCAAAACGGGCCGTTCTGGTTCCAGAATGTCAAACACAAACGGTCGATGATTATAGTTCACGGTTGTGAATTATGCAAGGAAAAAGACCCAAGGTACAAAACATTTCAAACACTTGATTTGATAATATTGTCAATGGGGATTGATAACTTCAATTGCTAAATAATTAGACTAACAATATATTATTAAGGACAATGCAGTGTATTACTAATGGTAGCAAGTTTTATTTCATTGTTGGTCAAACTGGAGTGAACCACTTACTACCAAATTAACACTATATAGTCCAGGATGAAACGACATGATATTTTCCCTTGAATTCATTGACTGATGTACCCTAACAACATGTTCTTGAAGAAGTACAACCTGAAGTAAAGGAAGAGGATACACAAGACCAACATTTCACCACACAACCACATGTACAGGTAGATAATGCTGATATCCTATCAGTCATCCAATGTTATATGGTAAATAAGATGTATTATTGACACCTTCAGCGTTATCCAGATGATTTCCCTTCTCAATAATTTCTTTGAACTTTTTTAGTATATATTATGTTATGTTATAAATTTTTTTTTTCAGTCTCTGAACCATATTTCTGTCTTTGAATTTATGATATGTTAGGAATTTTTATTTTCAATTTTTGAATCACATTGCGACATTTTGTTGAACGTACGTATGTGATTGACATTTTGGAACGGCCCGTTCTGAATCCAGAACGGCCCGTTCTGCTACAGTCGTGGTGTGTTAATTTTGCATATAGAACAACCCGTTCTAAATACAAAATTAACACACAACATGTGCAACCAGAACGGGCCGTTCCAATTTCAGAACCGGCCGTTCTGGTTCCAGTTGCATTAATGAAATTTAACATCCACCTATGCATCTACGGGACATCCACGTGGCCAACAGTTAACTCTATTTAAATAATTTGGACGGAAGTCTAACATTGCAACCAATTAATTTATTAGGGACTAAATTGAGATCAAAAATAAAAGTGAGACTAAATTGAAACAAATAATTATTATAAGGGACCAAAATAGATTTTTAGCCAAAAATAAAATGAAGTTTTTCATCAGGGCTGAACACAACCCAACCCCCCAAGAATAAAGAAATACAAAGCATCAGCTCCACTGAGACCCGAAAAATAAACTCGAAAAAGTTGCAGTCTACTGGCTCCTTCTGAAAGGACTAAACAAATAACCCATAATGATTTCACATCTCCAGCCCTCATAATGGCTCCAAGTAGTTACCTGTTTTTTCACTAAAGAAGTGTAGTGTTTCTTGATACACAAACAATAAGATAACCTCTGACATGTACCATTTAAGAGACTTAAATGGTTACAAACTAGTAATATCAAAATATTTGCAGACACCAATGGCAGATGCATACATCAGAAATCTTGTATTCACAAAACTTTGAATTGGCTTTTGCTCATAAAAATGATTCCTATCCCAGTTATCTAACAGACTAATAATACATTCACTAATCTAGCAGAACAAAAACAAAGTGTTCCTCTGCACAAGGGCAGGCAGAACAAGACAAAAAAAGAGGGAAAGTAGGGGGGAGGGGGTTTACAAGGAAAGAAGAGACGACCCTGTACACATACCTCTATATTCGTCTCTTTACAGAGAAAATGGGATAAAACCCTCTAAAAAACAGTGGTAATATACAAGACCTTTGAAACAAGAATAAAGTAAGCAATGATGCCTACCAATACAATTTTTCCTAATCTTTAAACAGGACCTAGAGAAAACAATGGATATCTATCTCCATATATCCCAAAGCCTCATGTATGACCGCTTAATCTGCACAAAAATCATAACAAAAACTAAGCCTTTCATTCTGCCAGAAAAAAAAAAAATAGACAACTACACCAGAAAAGAAAAATCAAAGGCCAGATAGCATATAACTGATGCACAATTAATAGTAACCTTGGATCTTGAGCAATACGTATTAAAAAAGAATAAATTTCATCAGTGGATTTTCTCTAGGAAAAAACAATCGCCACATGCCATAACAAAATTGAAGTCTTTTTTTCATTTCATTTGCCTGGAAAGAATTTGATACACATACAAGAAAAGAAAAACCAAAGGCTACATCCAATTTGCATCCAACACGTATTATACAAAAGAATAAAATTCATCAGCGGATTTTCAATAGGAGAAAACAACCATCACATCCCTTTATGTTAGTCCAAAGAAACTATTTGCAACTAAAAAATCCAGTGGTCATTTGAGAGGAACAAAATGATAGTGGAAGGGAAGTGAAATTATGCCCGTAAAGGCAGAAGTAGGGAGGAGTCGAACATGTAAATGTGGTTGAAGATTGCGTGCAAAAATAACAAAATAGATCGGTGTCAATGGGAGAGAGAAGGATTATATAATGGGCACTGTAACCGAAGAGGGGGTACAAGGAAATTGGTATCAATATTGGCTAGGCCGGGAAGAAGTTCAGGAAAGGGGTTCTCAAGTTCTTTTTCTTATTTTCTTGGGTTGCATCCTGGCAACAGAGGTTTATACCTCTAATATAGCTCAAATTAAGTATCAAAATTACTTTAGTTTTATCATTCCAATAAGAAAAATATGCATATAAAAAATACCATGGTCATTTACATACATACCACCATCATAGTTATCAATCTCGGGTGGTAGAACAAAGGGGGTGCCCTAAAATGGCAATAGCAGGATAGCAAAAATGGGGATGCCTCATGGCTTTTATTTTAATATTATAGCACAAACTAAATAATTTATACCTTGCATACAAGTACTCAAAATAAATAAATAAATAAAGACATTCAGGATAAATAAGTCACAGTTTACACTCAAACCATCAATCCAGGAGCAATAAGAATGTAAGAATAAAGTCAACATAAAGTTGATGGTGAAATTATTCAGGGGGGTGGACAGAACACATTAGATAAAAATTACGAAAACGAGAACTGTTCATTGTGAAGAAAGAAGAAAGAACAGAACCAAACAAAACAAAAAAACAGACATATGTAAGCTCTGAAGTGTTAACAGAACATGGTCAGTGGCCAGAAAGGTTTCTAATCTAAAACAAATAGCAGGTTAACAAAACAGGAGAGAAATCATAAGTTCCCCCACCAAACAAAAATAAATTTCAAACTATAAATGATTTCATATACCTCTATTGACCAGCTCACACAATTTTACCTCTTCCCTCCGTGAAAAAGATTAAATAAAATATGTACTTCAATAGTGACTAAATTTTCCTGACACAAGGCAATAGAAAATAAAAATACCTGTACAATGGTGATAAAAGGGCATACAGATTCCAATTCTGACAGAGCCGAGCACACTCCGCTGCTCCATCCATTAGAAGTCATCATTCCACTTTTGAATTAGGAGGACAGATAAGCAAACTGCTCTGCCCTGGTTGCATATGTTGCACTTGTTGCTGAGCTTGGCGTTGCAATGCTAGACCTTTGGGAGAAAGCTGTTCCTGCTCCTGTTGCTGCTGCTTATGTTCTTCTGGAGGTTCATATGACTTTTGAGATAGAATAGGTTGTGATGAAGTTTGTTTAAGGGGCGGTTGTTGTTGCTGCCACTGTCCCCCAGAATTATGTGCATGAGAAGGTAAGCTAGTTGATAATTGTTGTGGGCCCATCCCTTGACTAATAGTTGATGGCTCATTTCCAGCAGAATTTCCAACGGGTGTACTCCCAAGAAAGCTCGCTTGAGTAACTGGATTGGACACACTGGAATCAAATGGTGATTCTGATGTCTGCCACTGAGAAGATACAGTAGGAGGAACAACAGTTACACTTGCTGCATCCATACAACCTGGAGATGTTACAGTGTTTGAACCAACTTGTGAAGCACTGTTTGCAGGATGTTGATCAATGTTAGTTGAATCAGATTGAGACATGCTTGACGACTCAGAATGCACCTGACAATTTGGTTGCAACATTCTCTGAACACTTGGTTGAGCTTGATTACTTTGCTTACAATGTGGCTGAGATTGTAATGGCAGTTGATGATGGTTAGAAGCAACAGCTGGCTGTGGAGTTGAAGCTATATGGCCTGAAGTAACTGACAAAACATGTCCTTGAATTCTATTATCAGAAGGAGATGCCACTGACTGAAGTTGTTTCAATGAAGTGTTTGTTGGACCAGAATGTAGCTTTTGCTGCAACTGTGAATGATTTGAAGAACGGGCAGAAACCAACGGCTTGGATGACTGATTTGGATTACCAGATCCAGGATGTATGTTTTGACTTTGCATCATGGGGGGCATGATTTGGTCCCCTTTCTCAACAGTTTGGCTTCCTGGAGGTACAGATAATCCATTTAGATGAGAAGGATCCACAGAGTTATTCTGATGGATCAACATGTTTCCTCTCCCTAGTCCTTTCAGAACTTTTGTCTGCTGTTGAGACTGTGCATGTTGTGGCTGATTAGGATGCTGCCTACCAGGTTGTGGAAACTGCCGCTGCTGTGGCTGTCGTTGCCGTTGTTTTGTGGCTTGATTAGTCAATGCACTAGCACTAGGATTCCGGCTGAAACCATGTTGTAGGTGATGTTTCTGCTGTTGGTGCTGAGAAGACATGGGAGTCAAAGGGGATGTCGATGTTACAGGGGAAAGAGATACTTGCTGCGATGAATTTTGAGGTTGTGCCTGGGAACTATTTTGCAGAGGTGATGATATAGGAAGTTGAGACTGTGCCTGAGCATGCGGAATCAAAGCATTCGATGCAGCAAGCTGCTGTTGTTGTTGTTGGTGCTGCAGATACCGTTGTTGTTGGTGTTGCAGTTGACGTTCCTTTGCAAATCGGATTGCATAGGCCTGTTGTGAATTAGCAGCAGCATGATTCGGACCTTGAAGAGGATGGGGATTACTGAGATGGGACTGTTGCTGAGATAGTTGATGTGGCTGCTGGGAATGTCCTGGGTATGATTGAACAGATGGTGGAGTTGTCTGATTATTAAAGGAAGAACTCATCCCACTAAAGGCAGGAATGCCTTGGCTGTTCCCTTGTGTAACCTGCATTGGAAGTTCCGGAACCATCATCTGTCTTTGGTGTTCTTGATTATGGCCAGGCTAAAGAAAATGGGAAGAAAAATCATATGTCAAAATAAAATAGGATCACCATAAATGTTAACATACGCAAAGAGGAAAAATCAATCAAAATAGAACTAACTTGCTATAAACTTATTGCCCAACCAAATCCAAGAGAAGCTATTGGAAATGGAAACATTGTAAAATCTTGGATGCTGAGTTTGATGAATATTAAGTTTCACAGCCACAAGCAGAAATTTTAACTCCACAATGTTAATTGTTACGATAGAACTAATTAAATCCAAAGAGAAGAAAAGAACACTTCTCACCCTCATCATATGCACAGTCTCCCTAGGTCTCAGCATTGAATTGCCTTGTCCAGCACCAACTCCAGAGTGCATATTTACAGGGCTTGGCATCCCCACCATACTAGAAGAAAGCATGCCCCCAGAACTAAGCATAGATGATGAAGGCATTCCTTGAAACCCTGGTCTAGACATTGTAATGCTCCTGTTAATACCACCCATCATGCCCATACCATTTCCACCAGGCAACATTCGCACACCACCACGATCACTTCCTGAAAGAGATCCAGGAACAGACATGGTAGATTGCTGCATGTTTCTGCTAGATATCATCTGATTATATTGTTGTATTCTCTGCTGTTCATCAACTGATAAAGGTGGAGTCCGTGAAACTCCGTATCTACTGTCCCTGAAAACAGATGCAGTCCCCATGCATTGAATAACTGATATTGTTATGTATATTCAATAATTACACCTCAAGAATCTCCAGTAATATAATGTGCTAACCTGACAGAGGCTGCCAATGGACCAGATGATGATAAGTTATTACTAAGACTAATACCAGAAGATGTTGGACTTGGTGAATTTAGCCCAGCTGATGGAAGCACCGATGATGCTGAACTATGATTTGATAATGGTAAACCACCAGCATGCGAGACTTGATACCCAAGGGGTAGGACATCTGGGCTTGCTTGATTTGTATCACAAAGATCGAGTGGCCTTCACCAGAACTCAAACATGATTAAAATACTTGTGTGGTTGTGTGCAACATAATAATGTACAGACAGAAAGTGAAAATTACAAGAAAAGCCTAATTCTGGCCAACTGAACATAGACAGTAATGCAAATATGATATAATATTCATAACTTTGAAACTTCAATGTTACCCCCTCACCCCCACCACCACACACAAAAATCAAATCAAATTAAATCAAACTTACGTCAAAAAACCTCCATTCAAGTTGTTTGGGCAGACTTGGTTAAGGGCATTCACGTGTGAACTATGGACAGGTACCAATTGTTTCATATCCTGGTTATCATTCTACATTGAAACAAAATAATTTCAAATTAGTTTCATAGAAACTAAAGAAAAAAAAGGGACAATATAGTATATTTTGAATTTCTTATTCTTATAACCACCCCTGCTCATATATACATATCCTCTAGAAATAACTACACCAACCAGCAGCATATGTCCCATATCAGTGATATTACCATACAAAATCAACAGAGTCCCAACAGGAAATAAAAAGTTGTGTTGTTTTCACAATTAATCAAAAAATATAATCTTTCTTTCCTTTTCTCTATTTTCTGTTCTAGGTTCCTTAAAATAACAAAGCAGGAAAAGGTGGAAGGAAATATTTGAATAGTCAAATGTGAAGATAGCATTAAACCAAAAATATAAAAAACAAATTATTAAAAGTTTAAACTGATGCAAGTATAGATTTATAAAATCATAAAATTAGTTCTTACAATTTGAAACTAAGGTCTAACTCAATCATACAAAACCAACTTGTAAAATGAAAACTGTCCAAGCTTTTATAAGCTCTATTTAAGTCATATCTATACTTGAAGTGGTTGTGGAAATAAACACAACCCTTGAGGCTGAAACTAATGCGGGCTACGGTTTACTGCAATTAAAGTGGCATTCCAATAGTTTTTGTAAAGAATATTTGTTGTAATGCAAACATCTTAAAGTTATATTCATACAATTGCAAGCTTCGCTTGATTGAAGTTGACTAACTAAAATTCAACCATTTATCAATTAAGTTCATAAAAGCAGTTGAAAATAATAAATATCACTTTTAAATGTCATTGCAATTGCATATTAGAATCCACCTAATATAAACGCTTTTGATTAAAACCTGATTCCTGTGGTAACGTTGCTTCTGCCCAATCTTGATGATTTTGTCAAAATGAGACTTCAGAGTATCCTCCTCCATTGGTCCTTGCAAACGTTGAAACAACTGCCTGGCACTGCCCTGCTAAAGATACAAAATTTTATAACCAATAAAAAATGAAAATTTTGACAGCAATGAGGATACACATGTGTGTGTGAAGGAAAAATACAAAACATGAAATAATTAAAGTATTTATGCCTTTGGAATTCCAGGTAGTGTAGACGGATAAGACTGAGAAGACCCTGAGTCTTCAGCACTATCTGCACCATCCCCAGCACTTCTATCCATTAAAATCTTGTGACGCTCCTTGCATTCTTTTGGCTTCCGAAAGATACACTGCAAATATTTACAGATCCATAAAATATCTGAGAAATAAAGGAGACAAGAAAGAATAGTTCTGTGAAGATTGACTGACTGAAAAACAGAAAAAGGAGAGAATTCTCCTTCCCAGGGTTTCCCTTTTCACAACTACTGCTCTGTTTTCCAGTGCTAACAAATCTATATGAATCTACACCTACCCTCCTACTGTAACTGTTGTCTCATTTTCCTTTATGTTCAAGTTCAACCTCTTCAATGATGTTAAAATTGGGGAGTCCTGCATCAAAATCCCTGCTGTTCAACCTTCTATATTGTTTTTCACACCCGGGATTCTGTTTAAACAATCTCCCCATCCACATTGTTAGAAATAGGAGCATTTAATGACTATTACTCTTCTAAGTAGCTTAATTATTGTGTTTAGCTGAGTGGTGATAATTTAACTAGTCTCTTGAAAATAGTGGTAGCTATTAAATAGATCACTCAGCTGAGTGGTGCAATGACTTAGCAAATAGGGAAAATAAAATCTCTGTTTCTCTCTACGCATGGTATCAGAACTTCTTGAGTCACTGTTAGAAGTTCTCCAGTGACCAACAAAATCTGGGACTGTCAGAACTTTTCTGACATCTTTCCCAGCCACAGGTAGAACTTGTCTAAGAGCATCTGCAATGGGGGTTGCTTATAAGCAACCCCCATTGGAGATGCTCTAACAACCTTTGGACATGTTTTAGGGTTCAGTTTGCCCCCACATTTTTCTTTTATTGCCTGGGTTCACTCTCCTTGTTATTATGTGTGACTCGTGCGTGCCAATTAATTTTCAAAGGCTAAAATAGTTCTGGTAATTGAAGTTTCCCACTCCAAGAAAGATATTTCATACCTCAACAGTAATATGCCACATATTTATCCGCATATCATTACCTTAAATTGTATAGTACTGTTGATAGCATCACTAACAAGCTCCCAGTTTGGACCCATATCATGGACCAGGACAACAAGAGCCTGCAACATTGGATAAGAAAACCAATTTATGCATGTCATGAAGTTGAAATATTTATTCCAAAAGAGGACATAAGAGTTAAGCCAAAGTAGCTAATGAACAACAAACAACCTGATCTTCAAATAGTGACCATGGACTTCCAGAACCTGGCTGTCCCGCAGAAACCTATAAGAATCAACAAATAAAAAAAAAAGCAAATAAATATATCAGTTGGGTGATAACAGGCATTTTGCCACCACACAACCATCTGAGTTCCCAACAAAATTACCTTAAGTGCTTTGGCTTTCCTACCCCTATCTCGTCCACTACTAATGATTCTAATGAATTTACTAGGATTGGACATGTTACTCATTTGCGAAGCAGCAGGTGAGGGAATAGAATTGGTCATTGGAGCAACATTGTCAAAAGTATCAAGGGATTGCTTTGTCGTCTTTAGCTTCTTCGCACTATGCCCATACAAACCTTCAAAACAAGACAGTTTAATACATCAACCATGACAAAAATTAATACCGACAAACAGAAAAAAAAAATCTAAATATTTTATCAGATAAGGTGGTTACCACTACTTCCATTAGGTTCAAAGTGATGACTATCCAATCTCTTCTTGGAATGATCCCTCTGCATTGTAAATACATTAAAATACCATGAGAAAAGCATTGTAGTTGTGAACAACTACGAATGGCATATAATTGAGCAACTGCTACACCAAACATAATGGATGCTATGAAAGTACTTCACATTAATGTAATAACATGTTTCTAAATACATCATATTTATGCCAAATTACACAAGCAGAAACTAAAGCTCAGTTTCACCATGACCAAGTAGAAAGATTAATATCATGTGACAAGCATATTTTATTTAAAAAGAATTACCTGTTCATTCAGAACAACAGAATCCAGTTGCCATCCCTGATCATATGCTGGACCCTGTACACATAATTGTTAAGCAACCACAGCACAAATAGTCAAATACATATTATTTAAAAATATTACAAAAAAAAACAAGTCTCAAAGTCTGCAGACTTGGTTACTTGAAAACAAATTTTGATTACCAGATTCTTGGGCTTCTTCTTCTTTGTTTTAACTGATGTTTCTCCACAGTCATAAGGTAATTGCTTTTCAAAATCTCCAATTGACTCCACCTCCACACTTTTGTGGATCTGTGATCCATGTAAAGTACTCTGGTCATCCTGAAAGGAATTGGTATCTCCGCTTGAAGCATCTGTCTTAGCTTGAGCATGTACTGTCCCAGAGACCCCAGCAAAAGGACTCACAACTCTCTGCCTGGAAGCTGTACGCACACGTTTGGTTGGTATTGTTCCTACATTTAAACTAGCAGGCCTTTTTCCGAATAGCACAGATGGCTGAGCTGCAGTTGAATAGTGTCCATAAGGCAAATCAATTCCAATTTCACTGGACTTATGAGTGCAAGACTTTATCTTGTTTTTGTGTTTCTTCTGTAATGATTTTGATGATCTGCTACCCTCATAGACACCATGCATATAATAAGTGCTAGTTTCTCCTTCATCCTCATCATATGCAATCTCTTCATGTCCAAACTCTACATATAAATTTACAAAGGAAAAGAAATTGTGATTGATTCCAGACTGATTGACAATGCACATATAAATCAAATAATCTAAATATTCCCAATAGTACCTGCTGCAGCATCATATATAGATGTTTCAACTTCCTCTTGAATGCTACTTCCAGTTTTCTGGGGGGAAATAGTATCATCAAAAGTAGAAATAAGACTTAAGACATAAAAGAACAAGGCTGACCCGAAAATATCTTCAAACTAATAAAACTTCAGTGGCAGTCATAAAGCATTAAACCATCCAAGAATTTAAGGTAGTAAAATTCAAGCAGATATCTACCTCAAACTGTAGAAAATGAGATTCAATAGACTTTCTGTATGCTTCCATAGCGGTAGGAGGTACTGTATAGAAAAGGCTTTCCTGGAAATTATGATACAACATGTAAAAGACGTGACTATGCTAAAACAATTTGCTTATTGTGACAAACTAATAGTAAAAGTAAGCCACAAAATCATCTATATTCCATGTTTAATCATTATGAAAAATTCACTCCAAAGTAATCAATAATTCTAAAAGAAAAAATTATGGATGGTGTAATAATAACTAATACTCATTTTATCTTAAATTTATAAGAAATAGACTATACTTCTATACTAAAATAAATATACTAATATAAATAAATATACCAAGATAAAGAGGATAATCCCATTTGGTCTCCATATTTTTCTTACCTATATTACTCTTAATAACTACACATACACTCAGATAACCTCACATGACTATAAAAAAATAAAAAAAATAAAAAATAAAAAAATAAAAAATAAAAATAAAAAACTATTCATTAACACAAACTAATACAAGAAAAAATTTATTACTTTCTCTTCTTTTAATGCAGGGGAAAAGTGCCTTTTTTCAGCTAGTAGATAAATAACTTTCTAATTATAAATATTTTCTTATCTTATGTTACATTGGATTTCTTTTATAATAATATCTTCACTAGTAAATTTAGAAATATATAATTTAACATATTTTATGTTACTGGTTATATTTGATTGAATTTTACAGTGCAACGCATGGCAATATACAGCATGTAAAAGACATATCTGGTAAAAAAAATGCTTATTATAGCAAAAAGAAAAAATAAACCACAAAACTATCTGTTAAATCATATTGAAACAGCCACATTTGAAAAACAAGATTTTGAGTTGTCTAACAGTGAAAACAAACAAGAGACAAGTCACTAATGTACAAAACTATTAAGCTAATCAAATGAGGATAAGGTAACTTGGTCCATACTTCTGTAAGACGATCATCCCATGACATATCAGCAATACCCGAGTCACATATTTTATCTGGTGTTGTTGGTGCTTCTGCTTGACTTGAAATTCCACATGATCTATTATCCTTTAAAAATCTCAATGCATATGTATGCACCTTATGTGCCACATGTTTTGTCTGATTTTGCCCATCCAAGTATTTGATTGTTTCCAATTCCTGACCAAAACCACCAACTTTCAAGCATCAGTAAAAAATAGCTAAGATTATGTAAAACAATTAGCATAGAAAGCTAAAACTGCAGAAAAATGGAGAAAACTTAGAAGCATCTCAAAACACCCAGATCATAATCATAACATGAACATTCAAATCATGCAATAGTAATGAATCACTCATGCATCTAAATATTATAAAAAGCAAAGAGCCAACGCAAACAAACATGCATCAGCAAGGATGACAACAATGACCAAACTGAAAAGCAAGAAATACAACAATAAAAACCAATATACCAAAAAGTAGGTATAATGAACAATTCTTAAACTACATTTTCAAATAAGATTAAAATATTCAGCTATGTAAATAATAAGAGGAAAAATGGCATTGTATAATTTAGTTTTTCAGTCTTTGGACAAATAATAGGAATACCTATTCAGATCAAGCATGAAAAAGTCCATCTGGAACACAATAGATGATACATAAAACAAATCAACGTAAACCAGAACACAAGCATACCATCTATAACATTTTTATAAGCAAGCACTAGATTCAGGATTCACAAAGCATGACATAAAGGTAGCTCTTTCAAGCTTATGTGATCACAAAGTACATTTCTAAAAGCAAAATACAATGTTAACAATTGAATATTTTGTTTCATAATTAAGAATAGAATAATAAAAGGACAAAGTAATATAACAAGCACCATCTCAGAATTGCTCCTCTTATCCCCAGTAGCTACATTTGAATCAATGTTCCCAGATTCAACTGAACCATCAATGCACTTATGATCAGGAACATCATTGTCAAGAAGGAGCTCAATTGAATGCCAAAACTGCATGACAGCCTTTGCCATGTTGTGAGACAAAGTTTTCACCCCAAGATGTTTGTTTTGTTTTTCAAATCTTAACCGAGAAGTACAAGATGCCTGATGCGACAATTGTGCAGCAGCAGATATCTTCCAAAGACGCTCCTACAAAAACATTTTGGTGGGATAAAAAATATGTATCAGAAAAGATGTATTAAAATTCAAATATCAATTAAATATAATAAGGGATAGTATGCTTCAAGTCCTTAGAATAATAATAGAACATAGAATCACAAGTAGGTCTAGAAAACAAAACCTGAGCAAAATCATTTGCCAACCATGCCATTTCCTCCAGGACAAATCCCCAGTGAGACTTTCTGCGGATCTGTGAGGGAAATGTGCAAACAGATAACTCTGCAATCCTCTTCCGCTTGACCTGTGTTAACATGTCAGATGTTTATAGTTTACTGACAACCCCACAAATTTTACAAGAACAATAATCAATAGAATTAATAGAAACAAAAATTTAAACCTCTATAATTTTTGCCTCTTCTAAAATAGAATCTTCATGAGCCTTGTCTGCTAACTTCAAGCTGTGTGTAGAACTCGGTTGACAGTTAGAGGTGGTAGTAGTAACCTTTTCAACCAGAGCAGTTTGAGTTGTTGAAATTGACACATCTTTACGTCTTTCACAGCTGTCTTCCCTGATACGATTGGGATGATCCATCAAGACAACACTTCCCTCTCTATCAGCATTTGATATGGAACTTTCACTATGATGCAGTCCTTTAACATTGGAAGAATCTTCTGCCTTGTTTTGCATGCAAGAACTATCAATATGGATGTCTTCCTCACTTTTGATCATATTACCACCACCAGGATGGCTTTTGTAACCAGCATGATGTTCATTGTTAGTAGTAGCACCAGTATTGGTCTTATTCCTTTCCTTTACAACCCCACAGCTAGTTAAATTCAACTTCTCAAATTCCGATGTTTGTTCCATAGTATTTCCATTTTCATCAATATTCTTTGCATTACTACACATATTATTATCATTACTGTTATTATTTACATCTCTAGCTAAACTAGTTTGTGGGCAGGAGGACTCTGAATCAAAATTCTTGATGCCTAATGCAGCACTGCAATTTTGGTCTCCAATTGGTACACCTCTCCTGTCTACTTTTATGTTGCCAAACCCATTTGGCTGACCAGAACAAGATTCATTCCCAGGTTGTGTAGTAGCAGCACATGGTGGAGGCTCAAGATCACCTGAAGCTCCTAGGTCCATTTCTCCAACTGATTTAGCTTCCCCAGAAACCAAGACAACTGGAGTCTGTATAGCATCATCTTGAGAAGGCATAATTCGTAGATCTTCTTTGAAGTTTCTATTCGTGGTAACATCCAATTTGTCTTTGGGAACACTAGCACTGCCACTAGCTGTTTGACGAGCTTCGACAACAACCAATTCATTATCCAGTGGGTTATTATTAGATGTTGGATCTTTAGAGAGCATCTCACCATTTAAACTTGTAGGCTTTGGCTTAGAAACAGAAGGCACATTGTGGTCCTTTTGTTTGTTTGTATCAGATATTATTCCCTTCCCATCCCTTGAAGCCCCACGAGGGCCATGATTTGACTTGGACCTATTCCTTCGAGCATATGGCCGGAAAATAGCAGAATCTTCTGTCTCCTTTGCATTTTGACTCCCACCAATTCGAGAAGACTGTTCTGAAGGAGCAATATTATTCCTTTTATTTGAATGTAGAGACCTCTTTTCACCTTCAGGCAGCTCATTCTCACCATCAAAAAGCAAGAGGTTATCAGCAGTATTTGGTTCACTAAGAGAAGGGACCCCTGGTCTAGCACTACTGTCGACAGAGTCACCATGAGGGGAGGCAGTCAATACAAAACTACCTTTTGCTTCACTGAATCATATTAGAAAAGAAGACAAGTGAAAGAAGTGATAGGGCATTAAAAAAATTAATACACAGTAGATATTCATAAACAAGTAACACATACTATACTGGTGATAAAACAAAGGAATAAAAAAAAGAAAAATAATATCTAACCTGGTCACAAACTGCTCTTGATGCTGATCAGTGAGTGAAGTAGACTGAACACTAACAGAAGCAGCATTCCCTAACTTAAAGTCCAGAGGATTCCCTCCCTGCAATTAAAAAGCACAGCTGAGCTGGTCATCATTTATTTACATTGAAAAATTATTTAATAGAAGATTGTAAAAGAACAATACTTTCATACTTTTTCAAGAAATTCTAGTTCCCTTCTTCTTTCTTCACGAACATCATACTCCAGTCTGTATCAACATGCGTGAGTTATTCTTCATATAAAAAATTACATTGGTACTCAAAAAACGTGATCAAACAAATAATGGAAGTGCACAAACAGTTGTCCCTTCACCTGAGCTCTTTTTGAGCCTTCTCAATTGCTGCTCGGCGCGGAGAGGTTTTCAAACCTATACCACCTCCGCCATCAACAACACCTCCCATGGAATCAACCTCAGCATTTACAAGGAGAGCAGATCCTGAATTACATCCATGCATCCCACTCTTAATATCTAAGAGTGTAACTTTCCATTTAATAAAGAATCTGCTAATTTTGTAAAGAAATGAGGGCAAGTTAGGATGTTAATCCAGGTACAAAGCAAACTATTAAGGCATAGAAACTTCCTAACTGAGCAAACAATAGAAAAAATAAGAACTACATAATATTTAATGCACAGATAGTAACTTTATGTGTTCGTAGAAATTTAGTTCAAAATAATAAGTTGAAATAGGTGAACTACTTTTCAGCAAAACTTGATTCACTTCACTGAAGCAAAAATGTTCCCTGAAATTGAAAATGTGACTCAGTTCTATGCAAGCCTGTTAAACCAGGATGTCCAGAATTCGGATCTCCTAAATTCCAAATATTGCCTGTCATGCAGTTTGTATTTAGACGATCAAGTTCTCTTTTCCAATTAAGTTTTAGATTAATTCTGATTATAAATTAATTTGGATGGTTGAGATCATATACAGTTTTCTAAAAACAGTTAACCTTCTCAATCCAGGATGTCTACATTCCATCCTTGCAAACATGGGTTGCAATGGTACATACTGATTAAATATAAAAAGGAAACAAGTGTAGGAAACATAGGTAGGTTATGAAATTGTATATATCAGGAATCATGCTTATATTTCCAGGTAATATATAAATAACCTCTCACTCAAACTCAGTACTTTCCTTGTTTTATTTATTAAATAATTAATAATATATACCTAAACAAGAACAAAAAGTGCAAGTGGAAAATGATATGATGAACATTTCATAGATAAGTAACATGCACTGCATTACCATTTAAAATCTTTCGAGCGTTACTTATTATTATATATTATATTATATAATTATACAATTATATATATAATATTATATATATGTGTAAATATAAAATATATATATATACACACATACATGCATATATAAATTTGGTATCAATCAAGCACATTCATCAAATGATAGGGAATCTATCATTAAATATAAAACCATTTGTTATTGTAATGAACAGCTAGCATGAGCTAAAAGTTTTAGGTCCTGTATAATAATTCCCCATGTACATTATCAATCAAATGGATTTTTTTTATTTCAATTACAATTGAGATTCAGACATCTTCAGCATTGCAAAGGATGTCAGCTTCTACTGAGTGGAAAACTGATAAGTGATAATCATTCCACATAAGTCACAGGTAAATATTACTTTCAAAAGATGTAATACAATTTTAAAAAAATAGTTCTAAACCATTTACCAAGCAAAAGCTTCACCTTATAATCAAATCCCCCAAAACTCTTTGAGATACATGCTAGTAAATTTCTGCAACATAATGAAATTAGAAATCATGGTTATCCTTCCATAAGTCACCAGATTATATAAACTGTTTAAAAGATACAAAACATGAATACAACTCAACAGTTAAGAGGAAAAGCCAAATGTCCAAGTTGAAAGCGAACGCCACCCCTGCCCCCTCTCCAAGTTTAAAATGTTTGTACACGAAGTAGTCCTTGACCAGACAGAAGTGGCACATTAACAGCACACCCACATCAATTTAGAAAGATGCCAACTAAACTAATAGCAACAAGCTTAAAAAACGTGATAGTTAATAGTAAAGTTATCAACAATTATATTTGGCAACCATTACATGCATGAAAAGGTTGCCGCCAATGATTCCCTTCAAATTTTCAAACTACCATCAGCAACCACATGTTTACACTTCAAATTACTAGCTCCCCACTTAAATACCACCATTCTATTTTGCTTCCCGGTTAGTGTTCAAGACAAAAACTCCCACATTTAGTAACACACCAAACAATGCAGCACCCCATTAACAGACACAAACTCCATGCACAAACTCAAAGCCACTCATTCCATTTCAACACAATGCACACCCCGGCCGCAACAAGAAACAACGCAGCACAATTCCCCCCCAAACATTCAAAACCCTAACCGCACCCATTTCCACGCAATTTCCCCAATTCGCAAAACTCTAGGGTTTCCAGGGAATGCCAATAAAACAACAATTAAGGGCAGAAAAAGCACCTGAACGCGCAAATGGTAACCTAGGGCACAATTCAAAGGCGTCCGGAGTCGAAATTCCTCTCTCCTAGGGTTTTGGAAAAGGGGGTCCCTTGGAACGATAGCGAATTTGCCCTAAAACCTAACATGTGCGGCAACGAATGCGAGGCATGGAAGAAGGGTTGGTTCCTTGAGTGTGTGTGTGGGTGGAGCAATTGGGGTTGCGCTTTCTCTCTCTAGAATTTGAAGAATGAAAAGGGTGGTTTTGGTGAGAGAGAGAGAGAGAGAGAAAAGAGGGACTATGCGACCTCTGGTAGAGTGGCGATGTGGGCTTTGGGGCATGAAGACGACGACGCACAGAGGAGAGGGCTTGTGAGAAATTGGACGTCCATTTTGGGCTTTTATTATTGCACTCTTTTTCTTCTTCTTATTCGATCGATCGATGGATGGATGGATGGATGATTCAATCTAGTGAAAATGAGTTTTAATGAATCTATAATTTGTCTTAATTTTCTAATTTGTTTCCCATCTTGTTCATTAGGAGAAATGTTTTCGATTTGATTTGCTTTTATTGCAACGAAGACGACGATATATACGCCAAAATTACATTAATTTCTTACATTTTTTTTTCTTTTTTATTTAAAAAATAGATATAAATAATATTAGAGGATTCATCTAACTAAACAAAAAGAATCATTAATATGATTTTTTTAAGAATTTTATTATAAAATTAATATATTTATTATATATAGTCATATGTAATTAAATGATGATATAAAAAAAATTACATTATTTGTATATTTTAAGGGAATTCAAACTACTTTTAATCATTTTTTATTACATTACTTATAGCAACTAGTTGAATCTAGGTACTTCATGATTTTATTAAAAATAAAATCAAAATTAAATTAAATAATAAAAAATATATATTAATTTAATTGATATTACAATTTATCTTTAAATTTCAAGATTTGTAGTTTAAATCTTATATTTAATAACAATATTATTTTTTTAATAATAAAAAAATATAATAATATATTAAATATAGAGATCAAGATAATTATTTAAAAAAATTTATCTTCTTTTATATTTATAAAGATTTACAATTACCTTTTCTTCTATTTCGATGTAAAACAATGATATTTTTTTGTGAGCTTTTGTTATTTTTTATCTAATATCATCACAAAATTATAAATAATTAAGCATTATAAATAATTAAGCATTTATTTAGTTTATTATGTTCAATGAAAATAAAAAAATACCAAATAATTAAAATTTAAGAATAAATAACTTAAGAATTTATTCAATTATTATGTATGTCAAAGCTTCTAAAATATATGTTGATTATATCATACTAGTTTATATATATATATATATATATATATATATATATATATATTAGTTCATCTATAAGCACTTTTATTAATATCATTTTCATCTTGTTTTTTGAACTTTTTATTCATTTTTATATAGTATTCATATTTTTATATCTATTTTACCCTTAATAACTTAATAAAATAAAAATAAAAAATATTACGGGAGCCTTATATGTCATTAGTATCAATATAAAATTCTTATTATTAGATATAATTATAATTAAGATTTCACGACCGAGCTTTTTCGCACCCTTAGCGTACTTTCTCAGGTCCTGTTACTTTCTTAATTATAGCTATATTAATAACAAGAACTCTAAGTTTAACACTAATAACAATAAGGACCGTTCAAAGGGATCATTGATTAAATATATTTCTGATGCACAGGTTCCATTTTCATGGCAAGTGCAGAGCATACTCTATATTTAATAGTAGAGCAAAGTATTCTCTCACGGAAGGAAATCTAAGACATAATTACAAGAATAGAGTTTTCAGGAAAAAGAGAAGTGTTTAGAAACTCATGATAATATAAAACAGAAGTTTTATTTATGGTTGCGGTTCTTTGCCTCTCAATATTACACAAACCTTGCTTATATAGAGGAGTTGGGCTACCAGACTTGAAATCCTCATGAAGCAAATTTAAGACTATTATCGTAATGGCTGACGCTATTACAAACTCGTACAATGACTCATAACACAGCTCATACTGACTTACAAACTAGTACAATGACAGCTCATACTGGCTAAAGATGTTAAGTTACATCTGCCGACACAAACAACAAACTAGTACTTATAGGGATAAGATTCCCTCAGACTCAGTAATTTTACAAAAGATGTTAGGTCACATTTTATTGATACATAGCTGATCTTCAGGATAAGATTCCTTCACGTGATGGTCAGAAATTTCCATCAGTTAGTGCTTGAGGATAGGCTCATGACTAGATGACAAGTTTGGGTCTGAATTACTGGAATCAGAATCAGAGGTTGAGCTGTAGGCTTGAGATAATGTTGGACTATCAAGATGATATGCATTATCTTCATGCATTAGGATTTGCCCACGTGTATCAACACTTTCAAGAATGAGTTGTTCTGCTGGAGCCGTATTGACTGGTGGACAAACTTGCTTAGCCATACTGTAATAATTTATATCTGGCTCAGGAGGGCAAATGATATCTAATGGCTTTAAGTTGGCACATGTAGAACTTCTGTTAATGACTTCAGCAAAAGTTTCGTTTAACCTGTGAAGTTCAATGATCAATTCACTCTGATAAAAAAGAGGTTGATCTTCTTGAGTGAACATTTGAAGGTTTAGATATGTAGACCACATTTGAACTTGGTTTTGTGTCCATAATAATTTTGTTTTTGGATGTTTAAAATATGGACCATGAATAATGGCAATGGTAACCATTTTCCCCAAATCTCATTGACTAGGATCATGATGCTGTCGAATCCTTCTTTTTTCAGCTTCAAGGTCTTCAGTCCATTTTTGTATTGGTTCATACCAGGACATAAATTCCCATAATAATGAACCTTCATTTTCTGTATTCTGCAGAAAATTAATCATTTCCTGGGTAGGAAAGATTAATGGATATTGATGGAGTAAAGAGACGCTCCATAGATACCACATGTCATCTTCAAGAAATGTTTTTCCCAGTAAAATGCCAAAGATGTTTAAAAAGGGTGTGTCTGGATTAAACCAGTTTGGTTTGGGTGGAATATGGTGTTTGTGTAAAGAGACTGCTAGATAAGAGAACATATGTTGTCTAGCAAAATTTTGCAATGTTGCAGGAGAGACAGGGAAGTCTGGTGTGATTTCTGGAGGAAATTGGTTTTTCCAAGGATTAGGTTGAGAGGATGAGGGTGATGGCTCATTCATCAGGATCATTGGATAAGTATAATCAGAAGATATTATACTTATATGTTGGTTAGGCTTTCTTGGTCTAGAGAGGTAGTCTGGGATGAAATTGTCTTTTCCTTTGATATGTTTGACTGTAAAATCATACCTAGAAAACCATTCTTTTAGCCTGAGTATTTGTGCATTGGGAGGAACCCTGTTCTTGAATTCTAACATTCGTGGGAATACAGAATTATCCAGTTGAATTTCAAACTGATGTCCTCTGAGATGGAAATCAAACTTTTGAATTCCATGTTTGACTGCTAGAGTTTCTTTAAAGATGGTGTGATAATGAAGTTCTGATTCTTTAAACTTTCCACTAGCAAATCCACAGAAAAACTGTTGTCCTTGGACATCTTCAATCAGAATTGCACCCCAATAATGATCACTTGTATCTGTTTGCAAAATTCTTTTTCCTTCTCCAAGAATTTTTAGTGGAGGAGGATTTTGAGCAATCTTCTTCAGAGCTTTTACTGCCTCTGTTTGGGCTGATCCCCATGGAGGGGGATTCTTTTTTAGTAGCTTTGATAATTGTGAAATTTGAGGAGCAATTTTGGGAATAAAATGTCTAACATAATTAATAATCCCCAAGAACTGTTGAACCTCTTTGACAGTCATATCCTTTTTGTGGAAATTCTGGGAGTCTTTCTACAATATGAGGTTGAGGAACGTATTTGCCATAAGCAAAATGCATACCAAGAAAATTAACCTCTTTGACTCCGATTTTAGATTTCTTTGATGAAAGCATGACTCCATACTGGTTACAGATTTGGTGAAACTGTTGTAGGAGTTTTTTATGACTGTCTTCATTAGGAGAGAAAAGTAGGATGTCATCAATGTAGATCAAAGCACTATGCAAGATAGGTTCAAAGATTCGAACCATAGCCTTCTGAAATAATGAAGGAGCAACTTTCAGGCCAAATGGAAGGACTGTCCACTGGTAATGAGCATTTGGGATGCAAAAAGCTGTTTTTGGTCGATCCTTAGGATCTAGGCCAATCTGCCAAAATCCAGATTTGAGATCGAACTTTGAGAAGTAGTATGCATCCTTTATGTAGGCATGAAGTGAATATATCTTTGGAAGAGGAAATTTGTCATCTCTTAGAAACATATTCAGAGGTCTATAGTTAATGACAAGTCTCTTCTTGTTTCTAGCTTGTTCAGCTCTTTTATTCACATAAAATGTCGTACATGCCCAGCTTGAGTTTGTGGGCTCAATGAGTCCTTGTTCCAGTAATTGTTGGCATTCTTCTTTAGCTGCCTGATATTCACTTGGTGACATTCCAGGATGACTGGCCTTGGTTGGATTGATATCTTCATTCATTTTGAAAGGTAGTTGGACAAAGAATTCTTTTCTTGTCCATAGAGGTTGGGGATGTTTGAAGAGATCATGACTGTCAGCACATAGTTTTCTGATCTGATCTCCAATTTCTTCAAATCCTGGAGGAAGTTCTGCTAGTGAGAACATATTTGAATTCTTACAGAAAGGCTTGAATTCCCTTTTATATTTTAATCCATGAGCAAGAATTTGTAACTTGGTGCTCTGGACTAAAAGATCCCTACCAATGAGAATATCTTTTCCATGAAGGCTATCTCCAATTACTTTCATCCAAATTGTGCAATCTGGGAAAAGCTTAATTCCAATTTTTGAGGATGTAACTAGATCCGTTTGATAACTCTTTCCATCTGCAGTTATAAATTTATGAACTTGAGTTGTCCATAAATTTGATGGGAGTATTGCAGGATTGAGCATTGTTCTGGATGCACCAGTGTCAATAAATGCAATAACTTTGATAGGCACATCATACTTTGTTGGCAAAATGAATGCTTCAACATTTGGTAATAATGAAATCTCCTTTTCCTTTTGAAAACATACCTCTTCTATTTTCAGTATCGGAAAGTGGTTGCACTCATCATCAGTATAGTCAGAGTGTTCTGAGGAGCTATCATTTTCTCCTTCTGAGTGTGTGATGCCAAAGACAGTTAATTCATCTGGACTTTCTTGTTCATCGAACAGAGATTCTACATCTTCATCTTCCAGTTTGAGTGTGCTTATCAGCTTTGTGGCCTTCTTTTTGTTAGGGCAATTTTTTGAGAAATGTCCTTTTCTTCCACAAATAAAACACTTGCTGTTAGATCCTTTTCTTCTGAAGGGTTTTTTTCTTGAAGAACTTGAAACTTTTCTTTCCCTTCTTCTTAAAAGATTTAAACCTCTTTTTCTTGCTGGATCTATCTTTGCAATGGCAAATAGAGTCTTTGCATTTGATTTGCAGGTATCCCTTCTTGCACACTTGCTTGTATTTAGGTTGTTCGTCAATAATCTTTTTGAACATTCTCTGTTGATTGCAGATTTTGTCTAAAGCAGCAATGCTAGTCTGATAAATTTCTCCCATAGTCATCAGGAGAACATTTTTGTTTGATTGTTGCAATATTCTCCATATTTCTTCTTGTAACTCTTCTGGAAGAGAACTAACATAAGTATTTTTCAGACTGGCATCATTCATGCCATTTGTAACATCCCAAATTTTATACAATATTAATAAAAAAAGGTTCTTTTTATTTTATGTATTTTAAATATTTATAGGTTTATTAAAGATATTTTTTTTTAATTAAAATAATAAAATAATAAGTCTGGGCTCAGAACGGGCCGTTCTAAAAAGTGGAACGGGCCGTTCCAAATTTGTAAAATGGCCCATTTTGATTTCTCCAGAACGGGCCGTTCCCAAAGGGAAACGGGCCGTTCCAGAATTTTAAAAATGCCTAAAAATCTATGTTAGAAACAGGCCGTTCCGATAATGGTCAATTAGTGTAAATTGGAACTCCAGAACGGGCCGTTCTGCTTTTTGAAAACGGGCCGTTCCAATATTAGAACGGGCCGTTCCAGTTGAGAATTTTACGCATATTTGAACGTTCCGGAACGGGCCATTCCGAAATCAGTACGGGTCGTTCCGGGTATGCCAGAATGCCTATAAATAAGAGGCAGGGGGTGAAGAAAAAATTATAACTGAGGGAGAAGGTGAAAATTTTAGAGAGAGAGAGAGAAAGAAAGAAAGAGAGGGAAAGAAAGAGGGAATCTAGAGGAGGAGGTTCTGCTCAAGTTTTAGTTCCTGCTTATTCAGGTAAGGGGGAGGAGAACCTTATCTCTTTAAAACTTTATCTACTACTATTTTTATTTATTTATGTTATTTTTTATGTATATTTATTTAGTGGGGTGTCCCTAACCTCATTTATTTGCTTAACCTATGATTATTTTTGTCCATATTAATTATTAAGGTGTTCATATTTTATATTGTTTCATTATTTTATAATGATTGTCATTTTTATTTATGTTATTGGTACTATTAATATATTCTTTTTACGTAAATATATTTATTGTAAATATATTTATAATCAACTTGATATAGTTTTGTTAAAGTCTCTTTGACTCATATTATTATTTCTTCACGTATTTATGAAGATAAATATTGTTCTACGGCCATAGAAGATAAAGTTTGAATTATTTGTAGCTGGAGGTTTGACCTTGGGGATTTAAATGAGTAAAGAAATGAAGGTGAAATATCCTATTGTTGGTTAAGGTGAAATATCTTTTTATTGGTTGATATTATGATGATGCTCATTTATCCTAACTAGTCACTACAAGTATAATTCAAATTTTATTGTATCATGAAAATCTAATATATGATCTGTATATATTATATATATATTATATATATATATATATATTTAATATTGATTATAAATAATTCTTTATATTCTTTTGAATTATTGTATTTATTGGATATTGTTCTTACTCCTCTCTTTTCTTTGTTTTTTAAATTAAATATATTATAAAATAGATGGATCTACTTGGGATTCCAGAGCATTTTACAGTGATTATAGCTGTTGTCTTTCTTGGAAGAAATTGGAATGTGGAGGCTATTTGATGAATCTATTATAATTGTTATTGTAAATTTATTTCTATTATCAATGTAAAGTTTGTAATAGAAGTGAAAGAAAGAAATATTGTGTATAATAATACATTATTATAAATACTTTAGAACGATATGTTATGTATTAAATTCACAAAATATTCTGTTTCTTTATCTTTATCCATAAAAAAATATATTGTTAATGATATATTTGCGAAAATATTATATAAGAAATATATAATTATTATTATATAAATTGGGCGTCAGAATCGGGCATTACACCATTGAGCTGGTAGAATCTTTGGGACATTCTCTGATAGTGTCGATCAAGGTCTTCTTTTCTAGAGAACAACATCTCATCTCAAAATATTCTCTTTGGATAATTTGATCAAGGAGAGTTGATTCTCCAAGGAAGTGATATTGGAGTCCTCCAAGAAATTCGTCAATGGAAGTTCTGTGAAGATTATCTTGATTTACTCGTCCCAAACTCATGTACCATTCTTTCAATGTACCTGTCATGTTGGCACAGAATTCCTCAATAACCTTATATTGGTCTGTATCAGGATGAACCATCTTTGCATCTAGCCATGCTTTGAAGTCTAAGAACTTCTTCCTCCATTGAGATGGTGGTATATGATCTAGAGAAAACAGTGGAGAGCCTGTTGGGACAGGAGTATTAATTTCTTTGCTATGTAAGCCATCCCCTTTTGTTGCCATTAATGATCTAATAGCATGGCTGGCATATTCTTGAGAATCTGTTTCAGCTGTAGTCTCTGTTAACTCTAAAGAGTTTTCTAAAGAAGTGTATTCGGACATAGAGAAGTCTTTATCAGATTCTTCTTCTATATCTGTATCATCTCTCTTTGTGTTTACCATCAATGATTGAGTAGGAACTTCTTCTGTACATTCTGGGGAGGATGTCTCTACTTCAGTTTTCTTTGTCGATGGTTCTGGTGGAGGTTTCTTTTCAGGAGATTTTTCCTTTCTTTTTTTTGTTCTGCTCCAATCAAAGGGATTAGTGATCACTGGTGTCCTTTTTAGTGGAAACAAAGGAGTAGACATGCCTGTGCCTAGTACTGAACTGGTTCTTGGGAAAATCTTTGTAGGTCTGATGTAGTATGGTTCATCCTCCAAGATAGTAGGATGTTTCTTTTCCTCAACAAGCCTAACAAGCTCTTCATATTGTTCTTTGGCTTTGTCTAAGCTTCTTTGTTTGTTGAGAACTTCCATACTAAGTTTATGGATTCCCCTGACTCCTGCAATTTCCCTTTCCAGTTGTTCAATTTTTTCTTTCAGCTCTTGATGGTAGGTTTGTAGTTTGGTAGACAGAAGTTTGATGTCACGATCCATAGATATGTGCATTTTTTCGATCTTTTGATTTATCTCTGTTAGCCATGTATTTTGGGCTACAACATTTTCTGTCTGCCAATTTAGCACTTCCTCTGCTTGAGAAAGAGCTTTCATTCTGCCATCAGTGGCTACTTCTGTCTTTGTGACAAAAGGTTTGACATCTACTCTGGTAGTTGGAGTGGTTCTTCTTTCAAGTGGTGGAAATTCCTCGTGAGAGGCCATCATGCAGAACTTCGTCCTTTGTACAGGAGGGACTGTATTGTAATGGTTTTTTCTTGGATTACATCTTTCTAGAGGAGGCCATGTGATCAGTGAGGGTTCTTCAGGAGGTGGAGGAGAAGACTTTCTTTTTTCTCTCCTGAGAATTTCTAGAACTTGATCATAGATTGGCAAGGGTTTTGGAGGTGTTCTGAAAGCCACCCATGGTTGTCTTCTGGGAGGAGGCTTTCATTGTTGTGACGGAGGTTTGCATTTATCTCTTCTATCAAAGTCAGAATCATCTGAGTCTGAGTTATCCTCTGAATCATCATCCCGATCCATCCAACAATCACAGTCAGGGTCACACATTTTTGGTGCTACATCCCACATAAAGTGTCCATTTATTTTATCAGAATAAATGGAGCTTCCATCTGGCTTAAAAGCATAGATGGGAACAGTGGTTTCCCTTTCTCCAAGAGATATCATCATTATGCTAAAAATAGCATCACTCGTTGAAGCCTCAATGGGGTTCTTTTTCTTGAAGATGGTTTTGACAGAGCCATCTTTTAATCTTTGATAGGAGTATTCGGTAGCAACTACAGGGTTTTGGTTATCCCTGTAACTTTCATAACTACTGATCCATTCTCGGGGAATCAATAGTTCCAGATCTCCTCAAGAAATCTGCTTTGGAATTTGTACAATGGTGGGTACTTGGTCTTCTGAGTTGGCAATAACCATCAACGCATTTTCGTTGAACTGTGCTTCTATAGGGAGATCATAACAGTGATCTTGTACCCTAAAAATTAGTTGATGATGAAGAGTGGCTGCCAACGCTGCTTCTTCTTGTGGTGCTCCAACGATCTGTACTTGCACTTTGAACCTTTCTAGGAGAGTTGGGTCCTTTAATTGGACATTAAAGTTTGGAAATATTGTTAAAACAACACTTCCAGCATTTAATGTTGTCAGGACAGATCCAATGACAGCATGCTCATAATGATGAAAGGTAGAGTCTATAAGAGAGACTCTTGCAGTAACCGGAAGGCCCTTGCTGCCGTGTAAGGTTAAGACTAACCTTACTGCTCCAAAGTGGAGAGCAACATATCCTTCTCTTTGCCAGAGCTTTATCAAGGATGGATTTATTTCTAAATCCACATATTGTTCTGCAGAGGTTGCTTTTAGGGCACACTGGTCCATCTTAGTGGTTTGAATAAACTCCTTTCCTCCAGGTCGAGGAGTTGAAACCAGCTTTCGAACATTCCAAGTGAAAGAAATTTTATGGCGTCTAAAGACGTTGTAAGGACTCAACAGAGGTGGTAAAGCACTTTCGATCTGAGCATCCTCCAGAACACGGGAATACTCAATCAAGTTTTCAAGTTTATCTGATAGGGTCTGTTTACAAGATTTTGGAATTGTAAGGTTGATTTGGGAAGAGTGAGTTATAGAAGGACGTGGGTTATCTGTTTGCAGGTCGCTCATGTTGTGTAAATCTTTCCTTACTCACTTTCTTCTATGTAATTATACCTTATACCCCCTTCAAAAAGAGAGAAATACTTTGCTAATGTCATTTAGGCTCTGATAATTGTCATTTAAAAATTATCATTTTTTTACGAAGATACATAATGTCTTTATTTTTACTGGTCATGATTATATCCTTATTCAAGGTAAACATTGTCTATTTAATAATAATAATAATAATAATAATAATATAAAAAATTTAAAAATAATAATAATAATAATAGATACAAGAATAAAGTTTGCGGTAAAAAAAAGGTGACAAAAGCATGGTTTAGTGAATATATATATATATATATATATATATATATATATATATATATATATTAATGGTAAACGTGAAAACATTAAGAAAAAGTTAAAGAAGAAAATATTTGATTGAAATAAATGAATAAATAAATATTTTCTTTCAAAATATTTCTTAAAATAACCTTGAATAAATTTTTTTTGATGTTTAGAGTATTTTCTTTCAAAATGTGTTAACACAATTATAATAATTAAAGTATAAAAAAATTGCAAAAAAAACTTCTTCTAAAGTCTATTTAAATGACACGCATATTCACTCTAATTTTTAAAATTTACTCACCTCCCTTAAAATAAGGTCATTAGTTAAAGTAAGAAAAAATTGTGAAAAAAAAGTTAATTCATATATGTGACTATTTTTTGTTTTTAAATTACCTACAATGTTGTCTTTTTTATAAAAAAATTTCATTGTTTTTCAATTTTGAAAATGATAATTTTTCAATCCATTCTTTGAAACTATTTCTTAAAGTTGATATGTTTTTTTAAATCACAATACACATGATATTTAAAATATAATTTGAAAGTTAAAATTGAGTAAGAGATCAATCTCATTCAATTGTTAGCACTTGCATTAATAATTTGTTCTTTTTTAACAAGACACAAATGGTATTATCTTATATAAAAGGTTATGTGTCACTTAAATAAATAAATAAGGAAAATTAGTATTTACTTAAAAACTAGAAAGGAGTTATGTATCATTTAAAAAGTTAAAAAGATCTCAGAGGAAGTTAGTGTAATTTTTCCTTAAAGTATTGTTTGTTTTTTGTTTGAAGTTTTGATTATCACTATTTTTTAGTGTTACGTTCTACAATGATCGTAAGACATGACTTCATCAAATTTATAATCTTAGATAATCGATTATTTGCGCGACCCTTGGTTTTCCAAACGATTTTTGAACGGTGTTATTCGCGCCAACCTCCAACTTCCCACTATTCTTCATAAATGAAACCTCTCCTCTACCCCAATCCGGTGTTAGGGCTTCTATAACTTCCAAACCCTCTTATTTTTGAAACACCCACATTCTCTCAACTCTCAAACCTTAACAAACTCATCTTCTTCATCTTCTTCATCTCCACCAAAGAAACCATCTTTAACCTAACAATGGCTTCATCTTCCAAAAGGCCAAAGAAGCTAAAAGTCATGGGGAGCAAATGTCCTCTACCCTCAGAGCAACTCATCTCCAAATGGTTTGCTGATGAGAAGACCCAAGAGTATTATTTTGAATGTTATGCGGGTAGAAGAATCATCCCTCTTAAGACCTTGAAGCTAGAATGGTTCAAGAATGAGGGGTTTAGCTTTCCTCCTCTCTTGGAACACCAGGTACTTGGGAAGTTCTTGGAGCTAGAAGGACCCTATTACCCGGAGCTTATAAGGCTGTTCTTATGCTTTGCCTCAAGCAATGAAGGGATAACGCAATCTATGGTGAAGGGCAAGCTCATTAAGCTTGATGGTCCAACTTTGAAGGAAGTTGCTCGGCTGAGCAGAGATGGGAGTACAAAGCCCCAACCCTTCAACTTTGGAGATTTTGAGGAGCTGACAACTTTTAGAGACTGTCAAAGGAACCCAGAGACCACCAACTACACAAAATTTCTGGCCGGAGGTATGAAGAAAAATTCAAGATTAATTTCCTTTATTATATAGCCTGGATGATTAAGCCCCGGTTGCATAATCATGCTCAAATGTCAAGGGATGACATTTTGCTGATGCATGTAATCAAGAAAAAGATTAAGATAGATTCGGTGTCTGTGGTGAATGACTGTATGTGGAAGGCTAGGAGGAAGGAGGATGGTCCAATACCATATGCTTTGTTATTGTCTAGAATTTTTGAAAAAGCAGGTGTGGATCTGAAAGGGGAGAAAAAATTAATTCTCCATGCCTCGAATAAGATTGAAAAATCTTCCTTGCATCATATGGGGATGCTGAAATAGGAAGACAAATGGGTATTCAAGGGAGATGTCCCTCCGACTCTTGAACCTACAACTGATGAAGATGGCGTTCCATCTCATGATGAAGACCAGCCACCACAAATAGAAGTTGAACCTGAATGGGAACAAGAATCGGAGCCTAAAGCATTCTCTCTATTTGAGCAAATTATGATTAACAAGCTTGATGCGGTAATGGAGATGTCTAGGAGGCAGAAGTCAATTTATTCGGGTATTCTTGATCAGTTTGATAACCTTGATCATGAGATTAACCGAATTAAGGCTCAGCTTGGGATGCCGGAAGACTCGGAGTGATTTTAGAGCTTTAGTGTTCTGTTTTGATTTTAGGAGTTTAGTTTAAATTTCTGTTTTTCAATTGGGTTGTAATTGGTTTAATTTCTGAACTATTATGTTGGTTTATTTTGTTGAACAATTTAAATTCTGATGCAATATGCGTTTTAATGTGGTTATATTGTGTTTGGAATGATTTGATAATTTTGACTTGGATGTTTGATAGTGCTATGTTCTGTTTTTGAACATTGATGTGATAGTGTTGTTGCCTATATGTTGGTGTTTACTGGTATGTTTGATAATGCTATATTCTGTTTTGAACATTGAAATGTATTGCATATGTGTTGATGATTGCTGTTGAATCATATGGTTGAGATATTGTGATTAAAGATAACTTGATGAATATGAAAAATTCCCTGGTAACAAATTTTGGTATTAATTGATTGGAACAACGCCTATGTTGCTTGGTATTAAGTCAGTCTTGTGGCATTGATTATGAGCAAATGAGTTTTGTGCATAAGTTCATACATGTGTAATCTAGACAAATATATATTGGTTTGTTTTTGATGATGTCCAAAGGGGGAGAAAGGTTTTTGAGTTTGTTTTGCAAGATTTAAAATGTGAAAATATTGGTTTGCAAAACAAAATGGCTTGTATGGTTTGTCATCATCAAAAAGGGGGAGATTGTTGAGATTCATGGAGTGGTGAATCAGCTCAAACTTGGAGAATGAAGATTTTGATGATAACAAAGTATGGATTTTGAGAATCAAAGCTGACCAAGGACATCAACAAGTCAAAAACAAAGTCAAGAAGAAAATATGGCTATTATGATGTGTAATAGGAGTAGCTCATAAGTTGTATTGTTTTGTTGAGCTTATTTTGCATGTGTGCGCTTTGTGCATAGGTTAATCTTTATCTAATCTGACTAAGAGTGAGTATTATGATGAGTTAGAAACTTGAAATGTTATTTTGAGACATAAAACAAAGTTTTTGAAAACTAACTAAAAATAATCGATTATCATTAAATATAATCGATTATTTCAACAACAGGTAAAAAGGATGCCTTGCTTTAATAATCGATTATTTGTGAAATAATCGATTATCCCAGAAATCACTCTCTGGAATAATCTATTATCCTGCAAAATAATCGATTAATCTGTTCTTGGTTGATTTCTAGAAATCATGAAGAACAAAATAATCGATTATCCTTTAAAATAATCGATTATCTGGTTCTAAAAATGTTATAAATAGTTTTCACATTTTGAAACTTCAGAACAAGATAAAACTAAGCATCAAAAAGAGAAAAACGTTATTGTGAAGTCTTTGTGACCTTCTTAGAGTGTTTTCTTTGTGAAACCAAGAAGTAAAACGTTTTTGAAATGCTTTGAGAAAAGATCATCATCATCATCACATTCTTGAAAGAGAAAGATTATGATTTGCTTCTGAATTCACTATCTGATTTGTTCAGCTTCTAGGTGAATTTGATCATTTAATTCTTTGTGAATAATTATAAATCTTGAGTAGGTATCTCAAGTGGTAAGGAATTCTGGTAGTGGGTTTCTACAAGAGGTGTTTTCTTGGGGTCAAGAAAGTGGTTATCTTGAATGTAGGAGTATATGCATGTGTGGTATGCTTGTAAACCTTCTTCATTAAGATAGTGGAACAAATCTTAATCAGGTTATGATTGAGGACTAGATGTAGGTCACATGTGGAGTGACTAAACCAGGATAAAAGACTTGTGCAATCTTCTCTTACCCTTATCTTTTACTTTGAGTAATATATTGGTTGTGTGTTAAAAGAGAATAATCTTGATTAACATGTTTGTATGCACAACATTGCTTTAAACTGAGTCAAAGTGTTGCATATTGATTGTTCTTGACTTTGAAGTTTATTAAAGATTAATCAAGAAAGCATATAAGACTCATTTTCATTAACAAGTTTTTAAGCAACTTCTTTGAAAATTCATATTAGAAAAGTTTGAATTGAAATAAAGATCCTAAGAACTCTAAAAAAATTTAAAGTGTCATAGAATCCAATGCACCCCCCTCTTGGATTGAGCCATTCTTTTCTAAAAATTGGTATCTAGAGTAAGGTTCTTGAGTGTTATTCAAGATTTCAAAAATGGCCAATAGCAACCTACCTTATGGTGAGGGTGTGTCTATTCATAGACTTCCTGTTTTCAATGGTGAAAACTATGTCTATTGGAAAATTAGGATGAGAATTTTCATTAAAGCAATTGACATTGCTGTGTGGGATGGAATTGAAAATGGACCCTATATCCCTATAACCAAAGATGATGATGGGAAGAGAGAAAAACATTGGAGTGAGTGGAGTGATGATGAGAGAAAAAGAGCCCAATATGACTATAGAGCAAAGAACATCATTACATCTGCATTGTCTATTGATGAATTATTTAGAATTTCTCAATGCAAATCTGCTAAAGAAATGTGGGACACTTTGCAAGTCACTCATGAAGGAACAAGTGATGTAAAGAGATCTAGAAAGCATACTCTCATAAGAGAATATGAATTGATGAGAATGAACTATGGTAAATCAATTTCTGATTTTCAAAAGAGGTTTACACACTTGATAAATCACCTTGTTGATATTGGCAGGAAATTTGAAGAAGAAGAATTAAATTTGAAAGTGCTGCAATGCTTGGACAGATCATGGCAAGCAGGTTACTGCCATAGAAGAATCAAAAGACTTGACTTCATTGACCCTTGCTACTCTCTTTGGAAAGCTGAGAGAACATGAGCAAAAGCTGCATATATTTGAGGAAAATGAACAGCAAAACAAAAAGGGCAAGGGAGTGTCACTAAGAGCCTTGAAATCAATCAAAGGCAAAGAAGTGTGTGAAGAATCAAGCTCCAAAGATTCTGAAACAGAGAACTTCAACTTGTTGGTAAAGAAGTTCAGAAAATTCCTAAGAAAGAAAAAGAATTCCCCCTACATGTTCAACAAGAAGGCAAATAAGAAAGAGGAAGCAAGTACATCCACCTACAATTGTTTTGAGTGTGGGAAACCAGGACATATAAAAGCTGAATGTCCAAACCTCTTAAAGAAGCAACAAGAGGAAAAGAAAGTGAAGAAAAATGGCAAAGGAAAAAAAGCCTACATTGCTTGGGAAGACAATGACTCAAGCACAACAAGTGATGAATATGAATTTGAAGAGAACAATTTATGTTTGATGGCTGGAGCTGATCAAGACATAATAGTAAGTGATTCTGACCTTGAATCAAATCCGGATTATGATCAACTTCAAGAAGCTTTCATTCAAATTCACAAAGAGGCTGTGAAATTAGATGCTTTAAATTCAAAGCTTAAAAATAAGCTGTCATGATATGAAAATGCTTTAATTAAAGCTGAACAAGAGCTTGAAGATTTGAAAAATGAGCATGACAATCTTCAAACGATTTTGAACTTCAATGAAGCTCATTGTGAAACCTCCCCTTTTCAAAAGGTGTTTGTGAAAATTGCAAGACTTTGGAAAAGGAAAATGCTTATTTGAAAATTACTCTTGCAAAGCTCACAAATGGAAATGCAAATTTGAATATCATTTTGGGAAAACAAAGAAATACTTTTGATAAAAGTGGACTTGGTTTTAATCAAAGCATGAACATGCCATTAAAATCAAAGGAAAAAGTTTTTAAGAAAAAACCAATTTTTCAGAAAATAAAAAGGCAATTTCATTAGACAAACAACTTGCTATTATTGTTGTAAGAAAGGTCATACAATAAGGAATTGCTACTCTAGGAAGTATGGAGTTTCAAATAGAGAAATGGTTTGGATTAAACAGAGCCAAAGGCTGAGAACTAACCATCAAGGACCCTTTACATGGGTACCTAAATCAATTTTTTGATCTTTGTTGTAGGAATGCTTGAGAGCCAAAAGCTTATTATGGTATCTTGATAGTGGCTGCTCAAGGCATATGACTGGAGATCCTTCAAAATTCTCAAGCCTGAAATTAAAGAATGAAGGGTTTGTTACTTATGGTGACAACAACAAAGGGAGGATTCTTGGTCATGGAAACATTGGTAACTCCTCCTCCTTAACATTGATTGAAAATGTATTGCTTGTTGAAGGGCTAAAACATAACTTGATTAGTATAAGTCAACTTAGTGATAAAGGTTTTAAAATTGAATTTGATAACACTTGTTGCTTGATCTGTGATAAAAAGACAAAAGAAATTAGATTCATTGGAAAAAGAATTGACAACATATACATGCTAGATTTAGAGCACTCAATAGCAATTTCTGACACCAAGTGTTTAATAACCAGAGAAAACAATATTTGGCTTTGGCATAGAAGTGCTGCACATATTCACATGGATCACTTAAACAAACTTAGTAGAAAGGAGTTAGTGATAGGATTACCTAAACTCAAGTTTGGTAAGGACAAACTATGTGATGCTTGTCAAAAGGGGAAGCAAGTGAAGGCTAGCTTTAAAAGCAAAAATTAGATTTCAACTACTAGAACTTTACAATTAATTCACATGGATTTGTTTGGTCCTTCAAGAACCATGAGTCTAGGTGGGAACTACTATGGGTTAGTTATTGTAGATGACTATTCAAGATTCACATGGATTATGTTTCTTGCAAACAAAAATGAAGCTTTTCATGCTTTTAAGAAATTTGCCAAGCTTGTTCAAAATGAAAACAACACAAACATCACCTCAAATAGAAGTGACCATGGAGGTGAATTCCAAAATATTTTGTAATATTTTGTTCCAAAAATTCTGTGAGGAGCATGGTATTAATCATAATTTTTCAACACCTAGGACACCTCAACAAAATGGGGTTGTTGAAAGGAAAAATAGGTCTCTTAAGGAATTAGCTAGGACTATGTTGAATGAGACTTTTGCCCCTGTAGCAAGGATAGAAGCCATTAGATTACTTCTTGCTTATGCTTCTATAATGAATTTCAAGCTTTATCAAATGGATGTGAAAAGTTCTTTTCTTAATAGTTTAATACAAGAAGAAGTGTATGTGGAGCAACCACCAGGTTTTGTTGATTTTAAGTATCCTAATCATGTGTACAAGCTTAAAAAGGCACTTTATGGCTTGGAACAAGCTCCAAGATCATGGTATGATAGGTTGAGCAAATTTTTTATTGAGAATGACTATGTAAGAGGGAAAGTAGATAATACATTGTTGTAGACCCCTAAAATTGTCCGGGTCGGAAATAAGACTCGAAGACTCTCAAAGATCAAAGGAAAGTCAGCCAGAAGGACTCCCAGAAGACCATAGGATGACTATCTGTAGGTTTAGAGGTCTTAGAGTAGCCAAAAATAAGAAAGTGGGAGGTTTGGAGCTCAATACGGCCTCCTTGGAGTTCAGTACGGCCATACTGCACATTTTGTACTACAATACGACCGTACTGAAACCAATACGGCCGTATTGAAGTTTCTGTATTTGAATACGGCCGTACTGAATTCAATACGGCCGTATTGAAGTACAAAAACTCAATACGGGCCGTATTGATCCCAGGGGCCGTACTGCGCCTCATCCCTATAAATATGACGTCATTTGGACGTCATTAGGGACTTTTACACACAGTTTTGACTCCCTCCTTGAGTATTCTGGGGTTTTTGAGCAGTGTTCTGCCCTAGAAATCTCTCTGGGAGTCGATCCGACAAAGTTCTGGAATTCCGAGCATTTAGCTTGGAGATTCGAACTAGTCGATAGTAAAAAATTATTTTGGAGGAAGGAACGAGCGGGCTTGTAGAGAGAGGGAGCGCCAAAAAGCCTCCTAGATTTCATTGATATATATAAAAGCACGCTTCAAAGGTTTCCTTTCCAAATCCTTTCTTTTATCGCTTTCCTTTATTGCTTTCTGATTGCTGCATTACATGTTTAAAGTTTTCATAATGTAGATATCTTGTTTGTAATCGTTTACAATAAATAGGGGTAATTTAGTAATTTTACGCTATTATTTAATAAATAATCCGTCATAGGGAACCCTAATGGGGCGTTGTGGGGGTGCTAACACCTTCCCCGCACGTAACCGACTCCCTTACCCAACTCTGGTTGTAATGGCCAAAGTTGATTTATAAAATCAATTGCCTTATCCCTTTTTCCAATGTTTTGAGTAAAACATTGGTGGCGACTCCAAGAACCCTTCTTTTTACGAAAACCACTAATCCATGGAGGGTCCCGCTTGGGATTAACATGGATTGGTGAATCATTTAATAAAATTGTTAGCTCGACAAGGTCTCAGTTTGAGAATAAGTCGTTCTAGCAATCCACCACTTTCCAAAACCTTAAAACGAGTCATGACCATCGTCGCGATTGCCAAGGTCCGTTTCGGCGGGTGGCGACAGATGGCGACTCCACTGGGGAAGCCTCGTGAGTCAGTCCCATTTAGTGATGGATTCTTTTTAAAATAATAGTTTAAAATTACTTTATTACCCCTCACTTGTATGATAACATGTTTATCTATTTGGCTTTAATAATTGTTGTATGTTTAAATTTATGCAATTGTTTGAAATAAAAACTGCACACAAACCTTTGCACACAACAGTTCCCTCTATACCCGGGGGCATGAGTGGTAAGCCATAGGGAGTGGATGTTAGTACGGCCGGTTGTCGAATGGGTCTATAGGTGCCCGTAGACCGTTGTCTGAAAGCATCACTCAAGGTGATAACCATGAACTCAAGTCCGATAGTGCGTTGGAACTTTCCATCGACTTACGACGAGAGGAATTGGGTCCCTATAATGGGGGCACCTTGGGGGCCTCAGACCAGTGAGAACAGTTAGAACCTCCTTGAATATGCACTTTTCTACAGGATACCCCTACCTCGTGATTCGCTCGTGACTGATCGTGGATGAGTGAATTGTGTGTGCATTGTTTATGTGACATTGTTTGAGCATACATTGCATTATTTAAACATACAACGTTCCTTTTAAATAAGAATAAATAGGAATAAGAATCTTCCATTACATGGTGTTAACATCTACCTTCATCACATTCATGTAGGTAGTTTCCATTTTTTCACCAAAAAATAATAATAATAATACAAAAAAAAATACTCAAAGAAAAAAAGAAAAATATATTTATCCAAACCAAGCAATATCATGCATCATCTTAGGAGCATCCCGAAAACATGATAATGCTTAGTTGAATAAACACAATGCATGCATATTCAACGCCATCATCTCATATCATGCATTCTTATCAAAGATCATGGAGGGATCTAGGTTTGCATTTCATACATCCCTCCTAGTAATTCATTAATAAACATAAAAAGAAAGGATTAAATCGATGCGTATGTTCAGAATGGATCGCACGCCATTTGTTATTAAGTGTAAGCCAACAACCGCGCCAAGCGAACGCACATCAACTCCGTTGTTGGTAATCAAGACGAACAAAGGGGAAGGTCCAACACCGTTAAGGATCACTGCTCCAAGACCTTTCCCCTACGAATCGAATAAGGCTGTGCCATGGATATACGACATCCATTCTTCTGCCGACAGCGATATCTCTAACATCGCTGGACTTGGGGGCATGACTAGGAGTGGCAGGATCTACACTCCCGAAGATCTTCATGATAAAGCTCCCAAGAATAAAGGGAAAGAAAAAGAAGAAAAAACCGAGGAAAATAAAGAATCCGAGGAGGAGACTAATGAGCTGTTAAAATATATCCGACAGAGCGAGTACTCCATCGTGGATCAACTTCATAAGACGCCAACAAAGATTACTCTGTTGTCGTTGATCCTATGCTCCGAACCGCATCGACAAGCTCTGTTGAAAGTCTTGAACGAGGCATATGTGTCGCACACTATCTCCCAAGACAAGTTTGAGGGGATTGTTAGTCACATCAAGGCTAATGATCACCTCACTTTCACCGATGAAGAAATCCCTGCTGAGGGACCGAACCATAACAAGCCCTTGCACATCTCTGTAAAGTGCAAGGAGTATCACATCGCTAAAGTCTTGGTGGATAATGGATCTTCCTTGAATGTGATGCCAAAAAGAACGCTCGATCAAGTGGCAATCAAGGGAATCCAAATGCGCCCGAGCAACATGATCGTTCGAGCTTTCGACGGTTCTAAAAGAGAAGTGGTGGGAGAAGTCAATCTCCCAATCCAAATTGGACCCACCATCTTCAACGTCGAATTTCAAGTGATGGACATTACTCCCGCATACAGCTGTCTCCTCGGCCGACCTTGGATTCATGATGCAAAAGCTGTTCCTTCTACGCTCCACCAGAAAATCAAATTCATTGTGGGTGACAAGCTGGTGACTGTACAAGCTGAAGACGATATACTCATCAGCAAGCCATCCACCATACCTTACGTGGATGCAGCGGAGGAAGCTTTAGAAACTGCCTTCCAAGCATTGGAGATTGCCAATGTTGAAACGTTTCCCCGAGAAATGAAGAAGGTAGCCTACATGCTCACCAAGAACGGATACTTGCCGGGACAAGGACTTGGCAAGGATTCCCAAGGAATTCCCGAGCTACCCACTATCAAAGATAATCCGGGAAAACAAGGGTTAGGATATGACCCTAATAAAGATCAAAGAACGAAGAGGAACAAAGATCCTTCTCGACGTTCTTTAAGCCAGATCTTTAGGAAGGCCGGTTCACAAGCGTCAAGGCCGGTCATCGTCATCAAGTGCTCTTTTCCTTCCGATAGGGATGTATAGACCTGATGACTATTAGAGATTACTCCTCGGGGACAGCCCGACCCCCGAGCCTCGATAGGGCACATGTTTCCATTATGATTATAATAAAATCATTCTTTATTCATTTCTTATTGCTTCTTTTCTCGCTTACAATAAATTTCTAGGCCGCATTATTTAACCCTGTTTGAATAAGCATAAATGAGGTTAAAATCATCTTAATAACAATAAACCCGCATCATTTTTATGTGGAAGTGTGTGTGACAACTTGGAGCACCTTCCCTTGGCCTCGACAAGTACCATCATGGATAAAAAGAAATCCCTTAAAATAAAAGAAGCTCGGCAGGAAACCCAAAAAGGGGGCTGCGCAAAAATAAGAGCAAAAGACCCGCTAGGAATCCCACGAAAGGGTGACCTAGGCAAAAATTAGGGTTGCAAAAATAAAAACAAAAGTCCTCTAAAACGCCACAGAAGGGTGTTTTAGGCAAAAATAAGGACAATCAAAAAACAAAAGAAATCCATGATGGTACCATGAACCGAATTCAAAAAGAAAGGTTCAAGAGAAGCTATCCAAGTTGTCAAAATCACAACGTCAATAAACAAGATTTTATTAACTTCATAAGTGTTTAATCAAACAAGCCTAAACACATAAGCCTACCTTGGCCAACCATTCTTACAAAAACCATTTTCGAAAAATAAATCCCCTCTAAAACACAAACTTCAGAACAAAAACATCTTTCCTTTCTTTTCTCTCTTGTCCCAAACGATTTTAGAATAATCTAGTGGAAGCATGGAGAAATAAATCATCACTGAAAATGGATCTAATCTGAATAATAAAATGGTGGAAGAACTGTGCCAAAAATTCAAGATCCAACACCACAGCTCTTCCCCATATCGGCCAAAGATGAATGGGGCAGTCGAGGCAGCCAACAAAAATATCAAGAAAATTGTGCAAAAGATGGTTGTCTCATTCAAAGACTGGCACGAGATGCTACCCTTCGCTCTTCATGGTTACAGGACTTCAGTACGCACGTCTACAGGAGCTACTCCATTCTCTCTCGTCTATGGGATGAAGGCAGTTCTACCCGTCGAAGTCGAAATACCTTCTCTAAGGGTAATCATGGAAGCAAAACTCTCCGAGGCAGAGTGGGTTCAAAGCCGATACGACCAGTTGAATCTTATTGAAGAGAAACGGCTGAACGCCATATGCCATGGTCAAGCCTATCAGAGGAAGATCAAAAAGGCTTTTGACAAGAAAGTCCACCCTCGAGTCTACCATGAGGGAGAGTTGGTAATGAAGAAATTGCTACCAACTCGAAAGGACAAAATCGGAAAGTGTGCCCCAAATCACGGAGGACCATACGTGGTAAAACGAGCCTTCTCAGGAGGAGCATTGATCCTCACAGACATGGATGGAGAAGAACTTCGATACCCAGTCAACGCTGACGTGGTAAAGAAGTACTATGCTTGAAGACGTTGCTTGCATAGGCCCGCTAGGATGAAAACCCAAAAAGGGCGTCCTAGGCAAAAGTTGGGGCAAAATAAAAAGCCCGCCAGTACAAGGGTACTAGGCAAAACAAAGGTGAATTTATCCCCGCTAGGATACGTCCTAGGCAAAAATTAGGGGCAAAAGAATAAGATACAAAAACAAAGCAAGCAACGATCACTTGAATCGAAAACCGAAAGGCGGTTCAAGTGATTATCTTCTAGAAGCAAGCGTCTTGCTACACTCCTGGCTCAGGCATCTCACCCGAAGCAACTAGGGGAACGTAAAGAGCAACAATTACAGATATAATTGTTAAGCCCAATGTATATAGCTTACCCTGGCCAGCCATTCTTCAGAAATTTCCTTCTGTATATCTTTCTGTAAAAACACTTGTAAATATCAATAAAATATCTATTCATTTCTCTTCTCTCTTGACCATGTGATTATGCCTCTAAAATTGGTATTTCATAAAAATTGTACGAAATTCCTTTAATAATCGGTCAATAAAGAAAATTGGAGGGGTTCCTATAAAATCCGTAATCTCCTGCATAAAAGGCTCACAAAAATATTCCCTCACGTCGACGACAGAAATTCCTCCAAAGAAGAAGAGGATAGGGAGAGCCATTCATTTTCTAAAAAACATCAACAAAATTAATAACTTGCATTTTTGTGCATCACACACACATTAGTTGCACATTCAAAGACCTTATCATGAGGCAATTGCATAAAATAGAAAAATAGAAAAATTGCTTGTGTATGACAACAGTCAACAGAAAAGGCCAAAAAACGACAAAAAGGCAAAAATACAGAAAAAGCCAAAAAAAATGACAAAAAAGGCAAAAATACAGAAAAAGCCAAAAACGACAAAAAAGGCAAAAGATTTAGAAAATCAATCGCATCAAATAACTGAGCCTGGAGAGGCTTGCCGAAATAATACTCTCTCAGAATAATTGAGCCTGGAGAGGCTTGCTGAAATAATACTCTCTCAGAATAATTGAGCCTGGAGAGGCTCGCCGAAATAATACTCCCCAGAGATATCTCAGCTTCCACTCACGGACCAAATTCCCCAGTGAAAGCTATCAAACCAAGATCAGCAAGATTCCCCAAGGAGGGCTTGATCGTCTAAACAGAATATCCGAGTCGAAAGGACTATGACCTCCTCAGTGGAGGATAGCTTTCCAACTCAAGCGATGAGTGAAGCTAAGCCTGAAGAGGCTTTCTAAATAATGCTCTGGGATATATAAACTTTAAATCCCCACTCGCCTACTCAGAGGCACCCCTTCAAGAAAAATCACAAAAGACAAATAATCATTCCCCAAGTGGAATCTGGCTCTCAGCCAAACATCAAACGTCAAGATAATCCGCCTAACAGAAGAGGCCAATCAAGATCATCATAATAGAATCCCCCAGCGGATAACAGCCTACACAGAGGCAACAAGATCAGAAAACCAAAAAGAGTCACCCGAATAAGGATAACCGGGATACTCCACCATCGTCGAAAGGACGTCAGCCAATCATAAGGCATCGCTCACATTAGAAAGAGCATCTTCGTGTCTACACCCCAAGGAAACAGAAATTCCTCAATGGGCACCAACTACGCAATGGAAAGTTGGGACACAAGAACCTATGAGTAACTGCACATCCCCTAGACGGATCCCTGCGTTATCCAGCCCTCAGTGGCACAAAAATCAAAAACAATCGTCGAAGCAGCATCGTGGATTGTGGAGACAAAATCATCACAAATCCCTGGAGAGGGCAAACTCACGCTACCCCGAGGTTGTCAAGAACACGGAGGTATGCAACTGCCAGTGTCGTCAAGAACACGCTGGTATAGCCTGGAGACACTACAAGAAAAATACAAAATAGCGACCGAAATTTATCGGTCGCTATTTTGCGACCGAATTAGTGACTGAATAATTTAGCGACGAATTTAGCGACCGAATTTGATCAGTCGCTGTTTTGCGACGGAATTAGCGACGGATTTTATCGGTAGCAATAAAATCGGTCGCTAAATCAGTCGCTGTTTAATTTTGTTTCATGGGAACGTAGTTTGCGACGGAATTAGCGACCAATTTTGAAAAAATTATCAAAAATTCGGTCGCTAATACTAAACTTTTGAAATTTTTAGCGACCGATTAAATTTGCGACCGAATTAAAATCGGTCGCTAAATTTTTTTATTAAATTTTATGAATAGACTAAAATTACACAGCCAGGTTTCGATCCTAGGTCCTGTGGGTAACCATGGGCCAACTACGAAACCGCTACGTCAGTTTGATTCATTGATAAATTACTGAAAGTAATTATATATATATATATTTAATACATAAGCTTATAATTTTTATTATCTTATAATTTAATATTAGATTTCTTTTAATTATAAAATATAATAAATAAAATCTAAAATCTGTATCAGTTTCTTTGATAAAAATATTTAATTAAGTTTTAAAAAAATATTTAATTATATTCTTTTGATTTAATACTGGATTTGTTTTGATTATAATATTTTAATATGTTTTATTTGAAATATCAGTTAAAATATTTTATTATTTTTTTATTTTAATTTATTGTAAAATAATTAGAATATTTAATTTAGTATCATTAAAAAAATAACCATTATAAGATTTAATTTATTTAATTTCATTATTTATTATAATACTTTTAGTTACTGTATTGATATAAAAATATTTTTAATTAAAATATATTTTAAAATTTTAATTAATTTATTATCATTCACTCACTTTATTAAAAAGTGATAAAATATAATTTATTTTTAATTAATCTAATAAAATAAAAACTTTAAAATATACATTTAAAATCTGTAATAATTTCTTAAATACAAATATTTAATTAATTTTAATATATACTAAATTTAATATTAGAAAATTTATTAAGATTTTAGTTATAATTTTTATTATCTTTTGATTTAATATCGGATTTCTTTTGATTATAAAACATAGTAAATAAAATCTAAAATCTAAAAATATTTAATTAATTTTAATATATAATAAATTTAATATCAAATTATATATTATGATTTGAATTATAATTTTTATAATCTTTTGATTTAATATTAGATATGTTTTGATTATAAAATATAATAAATAAAATCTAAAATCTGTAGCAATTTTTTTATATAAATATTTAATATCAGAATATTTATTATAATTTTAGTTATGATTTTTATAATCTTTTAATTTAAACTGGATTTGTTTTGATTATAATATTTTAATGTGTTTTATTTGAAATATCAGTTAAAATATTTTATTATTTTTTCATTTTAATTTATTGTAAAATAATTAGAATATTTAATTTAGTATCATTAAAAAAATAATCATTATAAGATTTAATTTATTTAATTTCATTATTTATTAAAAAGTGATAAAATATAATTTATTTTCAATTAATTTAATAAAATAAAAACTTTAAAATATATATTTAAAATCTGTAATAATTTCTTAAATACAAATATTTAATTAATTTTAATATATACTAAAAAAATGTTCTTAATTTTTTTTTAATTTATGTTTTTAGACTAAATTTTTTATTTAGTTTTAGTCTTTGAATTTTTTTTTAATAAACATGTCAAAATTTAAAATGTTAACAAAAATTAAGTAGTAAAAAATCTATATAATTCCTCTTTTTTCGTTATTATCATTAAAATTATTGATATTGCATTGTTTTTTGTCTCTACCTAATTAATTAAGGTATTTCTACTTAAGGTTATTCTTATAAAAGTAATTAATGCCACAAATAATTTGGAAAAAGTCTTATAAAAAGGATTAAGAAAGTTTTAGGGGAGCGTTTTCTATGAATAAAGGTTGAAATATATGAATTTTATTTTTAATTCTTATAGTGAAAAATATTTCATTTTAACACTTAATCATATTATTTTTCAATTCTTTTTAATTTTTATATCATTATAAAATTTATCTTTTAGTTCCTATAATAAATAGGTGACAGAGATTAAAAGAGAAAAAATATGTATAAATGATTTTTAATTGTTGAAATTGAAAAATAAAATTTATGAAATTACTAAATAGGTATTTAAATCTTATAAAAGTGATTAGGGTAGTATAGCATAATTATAGACAATGAATAAGTGCTTGGGTACAAAGGGGGCCATGGGTTTTCGACCCAAATCATGAAAAAACTTAAACCCTAGTTCTCCCTCTCTTTCTCTTTTTCGTCTTCTGGTAATCCCTCTCTTTCTCTTTTCTTCATTCGTGCTTAGGGTTTCTACTATTGTTCTTCATTTACATTTTTGTTGTTGTCCGTTCGTGTTCGCAAGGGGTGTTCTTCGTTCAGGTTAGCAAAGAGACAACTCTCTGTTCGGGTATGCAGAGAGGTTCGCGAATATTGAAGAATCTCCATCACTGCAATAGCACAGAGACCCATATGCTTACCCGCGTTGCAGCCCCTTCTCCTTTGTGCATCTGCTTTTTTTTTTTCTCATCTTCATTCTTCTTCTTTTGTTCGAGTAGTTTGATAGAGAGAGAAAGAGTCTCGTCGGAATGTCTTCCTCGAGGGGAGGCGCGGGACCATCTTCGGAGGCGCCGCAGCTCAGGCGGATCATGCGGACACAGACTGCGGGGAATTTGGGAGAGTCTTTCATTGACAGTGAGGTCGTGCCTTCGTCTCTCATCGAGATTCATCCCAGGGTTGCTTATCTCTGTATGTTTCTTTCTTCTCTTTCTATTTCTTTCTTTCCTTTTTTGTTATCCGAATTTCTTATGACAATGTTTGTTGATCTTGTAGGCCGTTTTTACGCCTTTGAGAAAGCGCATAGGTTGGATCCCAATTCAAGTGGTCGTGGTGTTCGCCAATTCAAAACCGCTCTTCTTCAACGTCTTGAAAGAGTAACCATTCTCTTACTTCATTTCTTTATGCTTCTGCCGTATACATTTTTCACTCGATCTGGTTCATATATAGCTTACTGTGATGTCTTTTGATGAAACCGAGTTTATACATTGATGATTTGAAAAATGCATGTGGTACACTTCAGTTGTGTTGTGTGTTCTTTGCTGTCTATTGAAATTTGACTGTCCTGTGTGTTAATTTAAATTATTTTATGCTATGTCTCTGATTTTTTTGGGTCAATTTGTTCCATGGTCGTTAGGAAAATGATCCAACTCTGAAGGGAAGGGTAAAGAAAAGTGATGCTCGTGAGATGCAGAGTTTTTATCAGAATTACTACAAAAAGTACATCCAAGCTTTACAAAATGCTGCTGATAAAGCTGACCGGTAGATTCTCCAGATAATTTTCTTTTTGATATGTTGTCCAGCTATTGTGTGACTAATAGTTTGTCTCTTCTTTCAGGGCACAATTTACCTAGGCATATCAAACAGCTAATGTTCTTTTTGAGGTTTTGAAGGCTGTTAACATGACACAATCTATGGAAGTTGATCGTGAGGTTATTTTCAATGGCTCCTAAGACGTCATCCTCCAATTGGGTTCCCCTGCTATGTGAACCTTTATTGTTTATGCACATTTGTACAACTTGCCAGGTTTTACATGCTTTTACATTACACACATGATTGATTTGCCATTGCCATTGTTATAGATTTTGGAGACCCAAGATAAAGTTGCTGAGAAAACAGAGATCTTAGTCCCTTACAAAATTCTTCCTCTTGATCCTGATAGTGCTAACCAGGCGATAATGAGATTCCCCGAGGCATGATATTTAGTTCCACCCATTGTAATTCTGACCTTTTTACTTTTAATGAAAATACTTATTCAGAAACTGTGAGGTTAATTTTCTATTTTAATACATATTTTAAGTTTTTTTAAACAAAAATATGAGTAATTGAATTGAACTTGTTTACAGTTTAATCTTGGAAGGCTGATTCAGTCTGTTGTGCCCAGTTTAATACATAAATTTGAATGCTTCTTTGAACTTGTAGAAATGCACTTTGTATACTTTGGGCTTTGGAGGGAAGAGAAGCTTGTTATACTTAATGTTTTCAAGTTGTAGTGTTAATCTGCCTTGTAATTTCTTTTGTTGATAAGATAGTGTTAATCTAGGAAGAGGAAGAGGATGAGGTTGGAGGGTGCGTTTAGGGGCTTGGTGGTGTTCCCTCTGCTGTTGTAACGCACCAGCTTTATGGTTTTGGAGGTGTCGCGTGGAGATGCCATGTTTTGAGGTTTCATGCGTTGTGCTTTAATTTGTAGGTTTTAATGTTGTTGTTTATAGTATTGGTGATTTGGTTGGAACAACATGGGAGCACCAGCCCGCTGGATAAGGAAAAATGTGTGTTTTGGAGGGTTTAATTGAGTTAAGGGGTGTGAGAAGATTCATATATTTAGAGAAAGGGAATCCCATAGGTATTTAGAGAGAGACAACCACTTGAATCACGTCACAACGATTCCAACTTAAGTAGTAACATCCACTCCAAGTCTTAATTACGAAGTTGAGTTACATGTCATATTTTGAGAAGGAATTTTACTGTTTATAATTTATCAGATTCAAACATAAATATGTTTAAAACTTCATATCAAATAATAATATTGAATAATTTTTTTTTAATATGAAATACTTGTGTTACACTAGTGAATATTAAATAACTGTTTATTTTTTAAATAAAAAGATGTATAGGATAAGAAATTTAGAGCTAAAGTAATGATTAAAAAAATAGTTAGGTATTAGTAATAACATATGTAAAATTTTCTCTCCTATTTTACTCATAATAAGAATCAATTTAGAAATATTTTTTAGAGTTTTTTTACTAAATATATTATTTATTTTTAAGGTGGTTCATGTTTTGGTATCTCTTTTACAGCATTGCTTGCAAAGCTACATGATTTGATTTGTTGATTTTCTCTGTCAAAATTTACATCACGGTAACAAATAACAATATTTAGTCACCATTCCATATTCAAACAGTTTCCATGCAAAAACAAAATCAAATAGCTAGTTCTGTGGTTTTAGAGCAGCTAGCATTACATTATCATCTTTAAATTCTAATTAAAGTCAATGTCTATTCCCATTAATTTCATGAAAACAAATGTTAAAATATCTAAACAATATGTTGTGCTTCGCTGACCTGCCATGATTATCAGGTTCAGTGCCCCCATCCCCACTAACACACCATGTGATTAGATTAGAAAGATACAAAACATTAATTGTTCTTATTCTTTTCAGCTAATTGGATCTTCAATTGTGGAAAAATTTATGATCTTAAGAAAAAATGATTATTTTTTTTATTTTATTCAGTTCCTATGCATATTCAGTTCTTATTTTATTCAGTTAATTATTTTAAATTTTAATGTATATTTGAAATGTGCTTTTATATTCTTCATTGGATCTTTTATATTCACTTTTCATACTTGAATTTCAGGATCCTGACCATTCTGTTGATGATGCTCTTGATGACATAGCAGAAGGCCCTTAATTAAGCTTCTTTATTTTACTTGTTTCAGGATATTTTATTGTATTTGACTATTACTTTGTTCAAGTTTAAACGTTTTATGATATTATTGTGTTTTTAGCATACTATATTGACATACTTATATTTTATTTAGTTTTCACTATAATATAAATTTTCTTCGATAAGATTTTGTCTTTTAGTATGTTCTAGTTTATTATTATAAATTGTGTAATAAATATATTGTTAATTTCATATTCGTTAACAGGTATAAATTTATAATAATTTTTTTTTAAAAATACTGGTATATTTTAGCGACCGAAATAGCGACTGAAATTATTTGTAGCTAATTCAAGTTATTAGCGACCGAAATAGTGACCAAAATAATTGGTAGCTATTTCAAATTTTTAGCGACCGAAATAGCGACCGATTTTATCCGTACCTATTTCAATTTTTTAGCGACTGAAATAGCGACCGATTTTATCCGTAGCTATTTCAGTTTTTTAGCGACCGATTTAGCGACTGATTTATAAAATGTTTTTTATTAAATAAATACAAAAACTAGCAACGAAAATTGCTACCAAAAAATTCGGTCGCAAAATTGGTCTCCAAAAGTTAGGAGACCAAAATGTTAGCGACGGATTTTTATTGGCTAGCGACTGATTTTTCGGTCGCTAAATTGCGACGGAAAAAATTTCGGTCGCTATTTGAAATAGCGACTAGGGTTTTAGCGACGGATTTTTTCGGTCGCTATTTCGGTCGCTGAATGAAATAGCGACTGAATTTACCTAAATAGCGACCGATTTTGGTGGTCGCTAAAACTTGATTTTTTTGTAGTGAGAGGCGGTACTCGGCTACCCCGAAGTTGTCAAGAACACGGAGGTATGCAACTACCACGAGGTTGTCAAGAACACGTTGGTATAGCCTGGAGAGGCGGTACTCGGCTACCCCGAGGTTGTCAAGAACACGGAGGTATGCAACTACCATGAGGTTGTCAAGAACACGTTGGTATAGCCTGGAGAGGCGGTACTCGGCTACCCCGAGGTTGTCAAGAACACGGAGGTATGCAACTACCACGAGGTTGTCAAGAACACGTTGGTATAGCCTGGAGAGGCGGTACTCGGCTACCCCGAGGTTGTCAAGAACACGGAGGTATGCAACTACCACGAGGTTGTCAAGAACACGTTGGTATAGCCTGGAGAGGTGGTACTCAGCTACCCCGAGGTTGTCAAGAACACGGAGGTATGCATGAGCCTGGAGAGGCGACGACTAATACTCACCCTGGAGAGGGCAAACTCAACCTGGAGAGGCTACTCAATAATTTTCCCACCTGAAGACACTACAAGTCGGAAGGATGGCTTATTCCCCGGACAATTGGGTCAACTCCTTTACTTATCAAACGGTACACCAAAAGGCCGTTTGACTAAGTAAAGGGGGGGCAGCTGTAGACCCCTAAAATTGTCCGGGTCGGAAATAAGACTCGAAGACTCTCAAAGATCAAAGGAAAGTCAGCCAGAAGGACTCCCAGAAGACCATAGGATGACTATCTGTAGGTTTAGAGGTCTTAGAGTAGCCAAAAATAAGAAAGTGGGAGGTTTGGAGCTCAATACGGCCTCCTTGGAGTTCAGTACGGCCGTACTGCACATTTTGTACTACAATACGGCCGTACTGAAACCAATACGGCCGTATTGAAGTTTCTGTATTTCAATACGGCCGTACTGAATTCAATACGGCCGTATAGAAGTACAAAAACTCAATACGGGCCGTATTGATCCCAGGGGCCGTACTGCGTCTCATCCCTATAAATAGGACGTCATTTGGACGTCATTGGGGACTTTTACACACAGTTTTGACTCCCTCCTTGAGTATTCTGGGGTTTCTGAGCAGTGTTCTGCCCTAGAAATCTCTCTGGGAGTCGATCCGACGAAGTTCTGTAATTCCGAGCATTTAGGTTGGAGATTCGAACTAGTCGATAGTAAAAAATTATTTTGGAGGAAGGAACGAGCGAGCTTGTAGAGAGAGGGAGCGCCAAAAAGCCTCCTAGATTTCATTGATATATATAAAAGCACGCTTCAAAGGTTTCCTTTCCAAATCCTTTCTTTTATCGCTTTCCTTTATTGCTTTCTGATTGCTGCATTACATGTTTAAAGTTTTCATAATGTAGATATCTCGTTTGTAATCGTTTACAATAAATAGGGGTAATTTAGTAATTTTACGCTATTATTTAATAAATAATCCGTCATAGGGAACCCTAATGGGGCATTGTGGGGGTGCTAACACCTTCCCTGCACGTAACCGACTCCCTTACCCAACTCTGGTTGTAATGGCCAAAGTTGATTTATAAAATCAATTGCCTTATCCCTTTTTCCAATGTTTTGAGTAAAACATTGGTGGCGACTCCAAGAACCCTTCTTTTTACGAAAACCACTAATCCATGGAGGGTCCCGCTTGGGATTAACATGGATTGGTGAATCATTTAATAAAATTGTTAGCTCGACAAGGTCTCAGTTTGAGAATAAGTCGTTCTAGCAATCCACCACTTTCCAAAACCTTAAAACGAGTCATGACCATCGTCGCGATTGCCAAGGTCCGTTTCGGCGGGTGGCGACAATTGTTTGTGAAGAAGTTTAAAAATGATACAATGTATGTTCAAATCTATGTGGATGACATTGTTTTTGGATCTACTAATGTCTCTCTATGTAAAGAATTTGCTAAGACCATGCAAGGTGAATTTGAAATGTTAATGATGGGAGAGCTTACATTCTTCTTGGGATTGCAAATCAAACAAATGAGCGATGGAATCTTTATAACTCAAAGCAAGTATTGCAATGAACTATTGAAGAAGTTTGGTATGGAAGGGTGTAAGGAGGCTGCAACACCAATATCAAACACATGCAACCTTGACTTGGATGAGAAAGGGATAGTTGTTGACAACTCAAAATATAGACGTATCATTGGATCACTTTTATATTTGACAGCTAGTAGGCCTGATATAATGTTTATTGTGTGCTTGTGTGCAAGATTTCAGGCAAATCCAAAAGAATTTCACATGAAATCGGTAAAGAGAATTCTAAAATATCTTAAAGGAACAACTAATGTAGGTTTGTGGTATCCAAAAGGTCTCACTAAGTCTGATAGGCTACTCGGATTCAGACTATGCTGGGTGTAGACTTGATAGAAAAAGCAGAAGTGGTACTTGTCACCTACTTGGAAGTGCACTAGTCTCACGGCATAGTAAAAAGCAAGCTTGTGTTGCTTTAAGTACAACTAAGGTTGAATACATAGCTGCCGGGAGTTGTTATGCTCAAATTCTCTAGATGAAACAACAACTAAGAGATTATGGAACTGAGTTGAATAAAATTCCTTTGAGATGTGATAATACAAGTGCAATAAATTTAACCAAAAATCCAATTTTGCACTCTAGGACAAAACATATAGAGATAAGGCACCACTTTTTAAGAGATCATGTTCAGAAAAATGATTGTGTTGTAAAGTTTGTTGAAACTAGCAAACAATTAGCTGACATATTTACAAAACCTCTACTAAGAGAAAGATTTAATCAATTGAGAATTGAAATAGGAATAATCAATGAGTCTTGTTTGAATTGATTGTGAATGTGTACTTGGGATTGATTGTTTGATTGAAAATTGGTTGGTGTATGTGTAAAACATTGATGTATGATGCATAAAATAGAAATGTTTAAGAGTTGAATTAGATTAAGAATGGTTTAAAAAGTTAGAAATAAGTGAAGCAAAACTTCTCTGGAATAATCAATTATTGTAAAATTTAATCGATTATTGTAAGTGAGCCTAAGATAATAATCGATTAATTGGGTAATAATCGATTATCTAGGAGAAGAGGAATTCGAGAAGTCTCTGGAATAATCGATTATTTGGGCAATAATCGATTATCTAGGAAGCAAGAATACAAAGAGTTTGTGGAATAATCGATTATTTGGGCAAGTTAGAGGAAATAACCCTCTGGAATAATCGATTATTCAAAAAATAATCGATTATTTAGTGCAGAAAGGGTTTTTCAAAGGATTTTACTAATACAAATAATCGATTATTTGTATAGATAATCGATTATTTGCGCGACCCTCGGTTTTCCAAACGATTTTTGAATGGTTTTATTCGCGCCAACCTCCAACTTCCCACTACTCTTCATAAATGAAACCTCTCCTCTACCCCAATCCGGTGTTAGGGCTTCTATAACTTCCAAACCCTCTTATTTTTGAAACACCCACATTCTCTCAACTCTCAAACCCTAACACACTCATTTTCTTCATCTTCTTCATCTCCACCAAAGAAACCATCTTTAACCTAACAATGGCTTCATCTTCCAAAAAGCCAAAGAAGCTAAAAGTCAGGGGGAGCAAATGTCCTCTACCCTCAGAGCAACTCATCTCCAAATGGTTTGTTGATGAGAAGACCCAAGAGTATTATTTTGAATGGTATGCGGGTAGAAGAATCATCCCTCCTAAGACCTTGAAGCTGGAATGGTTCAAGAATGAGGGGTTTAGCTTTCCTCCTCTCTTGGAACACCAGGTACTTGGGAAGTTCTTGGAGCTAGAAGGACCCTATTACCCCGAGCTTATAAGGTTGTTCTTATGCTTTGCCTCAAGCAATGAAGGGATAATGCAATCTATGGTGAAGGGCAATCTCATAAAGCTTGATGGTCCAACTTTGAAGGAAGCTGCTCGGCTGAGTAGAGATGGGAGTACAAAGCCCCAACCCTTTAACTTTGGAGATTTTGAGGAGCTAACAACTTTTAGAGTCTGTCAAAGGAACCCAGAGACCACCAACTACACAAAATTTCTGGCCGGAGGTATGAAGAAAAATTCAAGATTAATTTCCTTTATTATAGCCTGGATGATTAAGCCCCGGTTGCATAATCATGCTCAAATATCAAGGGATGACATTTTGCTGATGCATGTAATCAAGAAAAAGATTAAGATAGATTGGGTGTCTGTGGTGAATGACTGTATGTGGAAGGCTAGGAGGAAGGAGGATGGTCCAATACCATATGTTTTGTTATTGTCTAGAATTTTTGAAAAAGCAGGTGTGGATCTGAAAGGGGAGAAAAAGATAATTCTCCATGCCTCGAATAAGATTGAAAAATCTTCCTTGCATCATATGGGGATGCTAAAACAGGAAGACAAATGGGTATTCAAGGGAGATGTCCCTCCGACTCTTGAACCTGCAACTGATGAAGATGGCGTTCCATCTCATGATGAAGACCAGCCACCACAAGTAGAAGTTAAACCTGAACGGGAACAAGAATCGAAGCCTAAAGCATTCTCTCCATTTGAGCAAATTATGATTAACAAGCTTGATGCGGTAATGGAGATGTCTAGGAGGCACGAGTCAATTTATTCGGGTATTCATGATCAGTTTGATAACCTTGATCATGATATTAACCGAATTAAGGCTTAGCTTGGGATGCCGGAAGACTCGGAGTTATTTTAGAGCTTTAGTGTTCTGTTTTGATTTTAGGAGTTTAGTTTAAATTTCTGTTTTTCAATTGGGTTGTAATTGGTTTAATTTCTGAACAACTATGTTGGTTTATTTTGTTGAACAATTTAAATTCTGATGCAATATGAGTTATAATGTGGTTATATTGTGTTTGGAATGATTTGATAATTTTGACTTGGATGTTTGATAGTGCTATGTTCTGTTTTTGAACATTGATATGTGATAGTGTTGTTGCCTATATGTTGGTGTTTACTGGTATGTTTGATAATGCTATATTCTGTTTTGAACATTGAAATGTATTGCATATGTGTTGATGATTGCTGCTGAATCATATGGTTGAGATATTGTGATTAAAGATAACTTGATGAATATGAAAAATTCCCTGGTAACAAATTTTGGTATTAATTGATTGGAACAATGCCTATGTTGCTTAAGTTCATACATGTGTAATCTAGACAAATATATATTGGTTTGTTTTTGATGATGTCCAAAGGGGGAGAAAGGTCTTTGAGTTTGTTTTGTAGGATTTAAAATGTGAAAATATTTGTTTGCAAAACAAAATGGCTTGTATGGTTTGTCATCATCAAAAAGGGGGAGATTGTTGAGATTCATGGAGTGGTGAATCAGCTCAAACTTGGAGAATGAAGGTTTTGATGATAACAAAGTATGGATTCTGAGAATTAAAGCTGACCAAGGACATTAACAAGTCAAAAACAAAGTCAAGAAGAAAATATGGCTATTATGATGTGTAATAGGAGTAGCTCATAAGTTGTATTGTTTTGTTGAGCTTATTTTGCATGTGTGCGCTTTGTGGATAGGTTAATCTTTATCTAATCTGACTAAGAGTGAGTACGATGATGAGTTAGAAACTTGAAAAGTTATTTTGAGACATAAAATAGATTTTTTGAAAACTAACTCGAAATAATCGATTATCATTAAATATAATCGATTATTCCAACAACAGGTAAAAAGGATGCCTTGCTGTAATAATCGATTATTTGTGAAATAATCGATTATCCCAGGAATTACTCTCTGGAATAATCGATTATCCTAGAGCTATCAAAATGGGCTCAGCCTAGTGAGCCAACCCGGCCCACCACGGGTTCGAGCCAGGTTGGGCTAAAAAAAATTAAAAGTTTCAGTGTGGGCCAATTTTAAACCCGGCTCACCCGGGTTAAACTCGTGGTGAGCCGGGCTGACCCACCAGCCCGTAAAATAAAATAAAAACTTTATGCTATTGGGCCAAATAAAGTTAGGGTTTCTTAAGTTGCTTTTCCCCCCTAAACAGTTCTCATTCTCACACACCCACCCTCATCAGTTCGCACCGCTAGCCAAGAGCCTAGGAGGCGCTTGCTCTTTCTCTTGTTGGAGGCTCCAGTACTTCTGTCGGTACATTTTTCTGCTATGCTCTTTTGCTTTCCATCACTTATTGTCTCATCTCACGCTTTTCAATTTCAATTTACACCACGCTTGTTTGCGAACTCTCAGATTATGTTTTTATTACTTTTTTTTCCTACGCCAAACATGTTGTAGACTGTTTTTGACATTCCTAGAATACTAATTATTATTTCAATTCGTTATTTATTCATGATAGCTCCAACTCTTGATGAAAGCTTATCTTCAGTTATTTATTATCTATTTTTATTTTTATTTTTTGAATTATGTTTCGTTCAGTGTTTATGTGTTTGTAAATGTAGAAATTGAATTTGATTTCATTGAATTATGGCATCAACTTTGATTACATTTTTTCAAATTAGGTGAGCCAACCCGTTTAGCCCACCAACCCGTGGTGGGCTGGGCCGGGCTCAACTTTTTTTAGCTCACCAATAAATGAGCTGGGTTGGGTTGGCCCACCAAAGGCTCAACCCGTGGTGGGCCGGGCTAGGTTACCCATTTTGACAGCTCTAGATTATCCTGCAAAATAATCGATTAATCTGTTCTTGGTTGATTTCTAGAAATCATGAAGAACAAAATAATCGATTATCCTTTAAAATAATCGATTATCTGGTTCTGAAAATGTTATAAATAGTTTTCACATTTTGAAACTTCAGAACAAGATAGAACTAAGAATCAAAAAGAGAAAAACGTTATTGTGAAGTCTTTGTGACCTTCTTGGAGTGTTTTCTTTGTGAAACCAAGAAGTAAAACGTTTTTGAAATGCTTTGAGAAAAGATCATCATCATCATCACATTCTTGAAAGAGAAAGATTAAGATTTTCTTCTGAATTCACTATCTGATTTGTTCAGCTTCCAGGTGAATTCGTTCCTTTAATTCTTTGTGAATAATTGTAAATCTTGAGTAGGTGTCTCAAGTGGTAAGGAATTCTTGTTGTGAGTTTCTACAAAAGGTGCTTTCTTGGGGTCAAGAAAGTTGTTATCTTGAATGTAGGAGTATATGCATGTGTGGTATGCTTGTAAACCTTCTTCAATAAGATAGTGGAACAAATCTTGATCAGGTTATGATTGAGGACTGGATGTAGGTCACATGTGGAGTGGTTGAACCAGGATAAAAGGCTTGTGGAATCTTCTCTTACCCTTATCTTTTACTTTGAGTAATATCTTGGTTGTGTGTTAAAAGAGAATAATCTTGATTAACATGTTTGTATGACAACATTGCTTTAAACTGAGTCAAAGTGTTGCACATTGATTGTTCTTGACTTTGAAGTTTATTAAAGATTAATCAAGAAAACATATATGACTCATTTTCATTAACAAGTTTCTAAGCAACTTCTTTGAAAATTCATTATAGAAAAGTTTGAATTGAAATAAAGATCCTAAGAACTCTGAAAATTTTTAAAGTATCATAGAATCCAATTCACCCCCCTCTTGGATTGAGCCATTCTTTTCTAACAGTCAGAGGTAGACATTTTTAAACCTTAAGCTTTCTATGAAAACGTCGTGAATATTGATGTTTTTAAGCCACGAAATGCGTCACTGTAGTTGATGCTTTACTTTGTTCAGGTCCGTGATTCTCCAATCTCGTCTAGCAAAGCCCGTGATGGTCACGTCTCCTCCGACATGCTCCCTAACAGGGTCCCGTGAAGGTCTCTTATCTTCCCAATGTAGTGTGAGTGTCTATAAATTTGGGGAGTGAATCAGTGAGTGAGTGCGTGAGTGAAGGTGAAAAAAAGAGAAGTGAAAGGAGGGAAGTGGAAAAAGAAAGAAAATCTAAAGGAGAAAATGAAGAAGTGAGTGAAGAAGATCGAAGGTAATTTTTAAATAAACTTGCTTCTGCAACACTTATTCGTTGTGTCTATTTTTGTATTTTTTGTTTTACAAAAAAATAAAATTTATTTGGAAGCAACAATGTTAGGTTTAACTATTAAGTGTTTTATTGTTTCGTTCATGCTAGACGAAATTAAATAAGGTTGCCTGTCCATCCTTGTTAATGACGTTAATAGTAATATTTGTAAATTTTTTTTTGTATAGTTTTAGGTTTTAGAATTATTTAAATAAAAAATTTATTTATGATGTTAATAATTTTTGATTTGTTGTAGAGAAGGAGAAAGAGATTATTGTAAAAGGTATGTTTTCTTCGTAAAGTTTTGAAATAATAATACTTAGTTAATTTTATGTACATGTATAGGTTTAAAATTTATATATGTGGAAAATTTGTTGATGATAAAAATTTGTTGGAGTTTACATATTTTAAGTGTTTAGAAATATAATGGTGAATACTTTTGATGTAGCATGCTTTTTATTTTTTGATGTTTATATTGAGAAATAATTTATTTTTATGTAGAAAATAATTTTGCTAAGTGTTATAAAATTTAATTTATATGAAATTAGTGTTTTTGTTTATTAAATTGAAGTTTAAAAAATTTTGTTGCTATGGTTTTAATTATATAATTTTGATATAGTAGTATAAGATTATTTTGTTTAGGGTTTAATTCATTATTCGTTATTTAGGGGCTTAAATATTTATTATTTCAATTTTATGTGTGCACTTCTTGATTTTGTATAATTTTATAATGTCTCGTCAAATAGTTAATCCGAGACCCATTAATGATTCTTTGCCGACTATGCAATCAATTCACGTCTCGGAACACATATAAACTGGTGAGGCTGATAGAGTTCTTCCTATTAGAAGAGCTACCAAAAACGACCATCGAAATGGGTCAATTCCTAATGAAGTTAGACCCTGTCTTGCACGAGCAGGGATGCTGGGAGTGGCTGAAATTTCATAATTTCCTATTGACCACCTGTTAATTTCAATATTAGTTGAGCGATGGAGACTAGAAACACACACTTTTCGCATGACATTTGGAGAGTGTACAATTACATTTGAAGATGTTTCAGTTTTGTTTGGTCTAAAGGTATATAGAGATCCAATTACTGGGTGTTCGACATATAAATGAGTCACACTTGTTAAAGATTTGTTTGGAATTACACCACCACCAACTGCAATTAAAGGTGAAAGGCTGAAGATGAGTTGGGTTAATCAACATTTTTTTTGATGTTTCCATGCATGTGCACAACGTGCAACAAATGGAACGTTATGCCCGAGCTTATATTTTGCAGTTGGTTGGGGTATGCTTTTATTTGACAAGTCTTCAACTTTAATACCGATGCGATATTTGGTCATGTTGATAGATTTAGACTAATGTGGCCAACTTAGTTGGGGATCAGCCTTGCTTGCTCGTTTATATAAAGAGATGTGCGTTGCCACTAATTATGTCAATAAAAAAATTAGTGGGGCATGCGTTTTATTGCAGTTATGGGCATGGTATAGAATGTCGTATTTTGCACCCCTAACGACACAACAAAATATTTTTGGAGTTCCTTTAAGTGCAATGTAATATCTTAAATTAAATTGCCTTATTAGATATTAGATTTAACATTAGATAAGTATTTTTAATGAATTTGTTAAATTTTCATATTTTTAGGTGGAATAATGCCTTATAGGTGACACAAAGAACTCTTGTTCAAATTCGCGATGCATTAGATAAAATGAGGGATAAATATGTACATTGAGAGTTTTTGCTGATTAAAAATTTTAAGTGCATATCTTCAAATTAGTATTAAGTTATGACTTTTTGTGTTTTTTGTGTGTAGTTTGTTTGACAACCATACCTTCAATATTTTAATTCTCTACCACCATATTGTGTAGAAAACACAAATATTTGGAGGGCGGTGGTGCCATTGCTAGACTTTCATATTATTGAGTATCACCATGTTGATCGTGTGATGCACCAGTTTGGCATGATACAATACATTCCTCGTCCTTCACGTCAGCCTGATAATTTGCACGATTTAACTTTACATAGAAAAGATGATATTAATTGGCGAGTTTAGCATGTTGCCTTTGTGCACGATTGGGAAACAAGGTTAGACCGTGTTTGGACACAAATGGCTTGTACTACTACACGTTTAAGTAGTAGTTCAGAGTACATGGTATGGTATAAAAGACACACCAGACGTTGGATTGGATGCTTTACTGTAAAACAAGGTTATGTGGTAAGTCAATATATAACAATAATTGTTTTATAATTAATTGGTCTGATTGTTTATGTTTGTACTTTATATTAAGTTGAACATGTAAAATTAACAAAATGTTTATTTATGAGGACACTATGAAGGAAATGTATCATAAGGCCAAAACACAACCTAGAAGTTATTTTTCAATGGAAGAATTGACTGATAATCTTGCTAACTGCTTAGAGGTATATGGTGAATTTCACAAACTACAATATCCCTCTACAGGTGCTCCACCACCATCACAAGGCAAAACTGAAATAATTATTGTGGAAGATATTGGTGTGGGCTGATGAGAGGGTCATGGCCTTGGACGACAATGCAGGCGTGTAGATCACGAGCCTATAGATATATCTGTGACATCACATGACTCCCCTACATGTAGTTATTATACTTATCCAATGACATTATATGGGGGTTATAGTTAGTATGTGTACACTTCAGGTGATACTAGTAGAGAAAGTCCTACTTTTGCTGCTCATGTCTCATCTTCATGTGATACATATGTTCCTTCTCCACCAACATACACTCCAAATGCTTATATGGGGAACATGATGACTCTGTCAGCACCTTATTATCCATTTAGATATGGTGGAGATCATATGTAAGGTACTTCTTTAGGCAAGACTACTTTTGGAGGTGCTTCTTTTGGACAACCTGCTTTTGGGTAGTGTGGTTTACGGTCTGACCTAAACCAAGGCTTTGCAGGTGAGCAATCAACACACACTACAGAAGAAGTAGAAGAGGAGGACCCTATATGAAAGAACGCAAATAGGGGAGCTAGGCATCATGATGGTCAATGTATTTTATCACTTCATGATTCGACAAATTCACGATGGAGGCCTAGGAGATGATTCATTTGTATCTGTTGTATTTTTGTTATTTTCAGTACTTTTAATTATGTAATGAGCTATAATTTGCGAAGGATAAATACATTATTTTTACTGACATGGTCATATGCTTCTTAAAATTAGTAATGAATCTCATTAGTAAAATACTTAAATGATACACACATGACTAAATATTACATTAATGATTCAGTTCATCAATGAAATTTGATGCTAGTTGTGAACAATTTGTTCTATTATGACCTTCAACTCTACAATGTCCACAATGTTGTCTTTATTGTAACTCTGTCTAATCCATTTCATTTCTTATACGGGTTGATTTTGGACGGTCTTTAGCACGCAACATACTTTGGTCAGGGACAATGCAAGGTTCGTTGCTAGGACGAATATTGTTATCACTTCCAAGTGGGTACCATTAGCCAGAATATGCCTATTTGATATGTGCATTTGAATAGGCAACATCAACATAGTTTAACGGATCTACACGAACATAAGCACAAGCGACAATGACATGTGAACATAGATATCTGTAAGTTTGGAAAGCACTACACTCACATTTTCGTTCAATAAAATTTACTATCCAATTATGACCACCTCTTTGTGTAACTGGGTTGAAAACTTATTCCACTTCAAATCTGGTGGCTTCATACTCATATCTTCGAACAAAATGAGATGCTGCCTCTTATTGGTTGTTATGCATAACATCTATTAAATTTCGACAATATCGTTGACCAATTGCAAGTTCTGCGTTTGCTTGACCTAACCTTTGCACCAAATACTCAACTAACCTTACATATGTACACTTTACAAGAGTTGTTATTGGTAAGTTACGGGCACCCTTTAAGATCTTGTTCCTAGCCTCAGATAAGTTTATAGTCATGTGACTGTATCTACGACCTTCGTCATTATGAGCGAGACTCCATTTTTCTAGCGAAATCCCATCAATCCACCAACGAATTTCTGAACTTATCTCACGAAATTGTTCAAGCCTCCTAACAAACTTATGTTTGCAAGTTGTGTAATCTGTCTAAATTTGACCACAAACATCAACATTATGTAATAAACTAATATATTATGTAGTACGAAAAACATACAAGATAAGAAGGAAATAATATTATACCTATGCGAATCAGCTCTTCTTTGAGTTTGACATTTTTAAACCAATGGTTGAAATTGCTTGCAATGTGACGAATATAATAGACATGATAGCCATAAGGTGGTTGCCAACCATTATTTTGATTTACCACAGCTGATTTGATGCTTGTTGTCGATATGATATTAAACAAATGCCTTGCTTTGTAGTTACGTATCAATGAATGTTTGACAGGAACCATGACCAATCACTAAATGTTTCACCATCAACTACAGTAAAAGCAATTGGCAAAACACGAGCATTGTCATCTTGTGTTGTAACGATTAGTAGAGTGCCACGATATTTTCCATATAAAAATGTTCCATCAATTTGTATGATGGGCTTTGTGTAGTTGAATGCATCACAAATAGGTTTGAATGTCCAAAACACACGATGAAACTTGTAAAAATGTGCGTCAACGACATTATTGGACACAATCTGTTGTCTCAAGCATATAAGTAGACCAAGGACAATATTCTAACCTATCCAACCACCTTGGCAAAAGGTCGTATGAATCTTCCCAATCACCAAAAACTCTTGAAATGACTTTTTGTTTGGCTTTCCACACCTTTCTATACGAAGCCTTATAATTAAATTGTCTACTTATTCTTTCTTGAACAAACGAAATTGACACGAAAGCATCTTCCTTCACCATTCCTAAAATGAAATATTAAGCATACATTTAATAATTATTACGAAAATTACCTTTATTTTATAATATTTGAAGAGTATGTATAAAAAAAGTTACCTAATATGCAAAAATAAATGAATTCAGAGTCTAATTTGTTGTGATCTTGAGACAACATTGCATTCATGCATGTGTGTCGACCACCTCATTTCTTTATCACTCACTTGTTATTGTACTTGTTAGTCACTTAGCCTCAATTAACTTAAGAGGTGGGGGTGAATTAAGTTTTCTAAATTTCCTCTAATAATTTTTTTTTCCAATTACTTTCTTATCAAATTTAATTCCTTAGATAAATTTATAAGTATAGAATTAATTATGATGCAAACTACACAATTACAATTAATAATAAGAAATTAAAAGTGTTGGGAAAGAATTGCAAACTTGATTTTATGCTGGTTCGGCCAATCCTGCCTACATCCAGTCCTCAAGTCTCCCACTTGAGATTTCTACTACTCTTGTAAACCTTACAACAATTGAATCCTCCAACACCTCGGAACTCCCTTTCCTTGTGTTGAGATTCAAACACCAACAAGGAGAAAAACCCTTTCTCCTTTACAGATCCAATGATCTATTGAGTTTTACAGAATGACTCTCTTGAAGAGTGGATATTACACTTTTATGATCTTAAAGAACTCTTTAGAAATTTTGCAAATAACTTAGGCCAAGTAGATTTTGTAAATGATTTTCACAATAGAGTTCGTCACTTTTCTCTGAAAAATTATAGGTATTTATAGACTATTTTCTTAGGTTATGTCTTTTCATGAAGAGTTGTAACTTTTTATAATTTTTTAGAAAATAGGCTCTGGTAATCGATTGCAATACTTGGTAATCGATTGCAATACTTGGTAATCGATTACAACGGTTTAAGTTAAAAATGTTTGAAACGTTGTATAATTTAAATTCAAATTTTGAAATTTTATCATCTGGTAATCGATTACAAGTTCTGGTAATCGATTACCATAACACATTTTGTATTCAGAATTTGACCTTTGAAGTTTCCTGTTCTGGTAATGGATTACAAGGTCTGGTAATGGATTACCAGAACATAATTTTTTTATTGTTTCAAAAACTTTTATGTAGAAAAATTCTTTTCAATATTTTCTTTCACAAATCTCTTTTAAGAAATGATTTGAACTATTCTTTAAAGCTTTTGTTAAGTCTTTTGAAAACATTTTTACTTACTTTCAAAAGATTTAAAACTTGTTTAAATTTAAAGAGATTAATTTGAGATTTTTGAAAACTTATTCTCAAGGCCAAGCATACTTGTAATTCTAAATTTTTTTTTTACATTCTTAGCTAAGTTGATAAGACTTATCTATGTAACATTTGAGATCTTGTTCTTGCATCAACTTGTTTTAGCTCAACCTTGATTCTTCTTCAATGTTTTATAATCACTTTGGCATCATCAAAACATTTGTGCATATTTTCTTCCACATTCTCCCCCTTTTTGATGATGACAATTTACTGTAAAGGGAAGGAAAATAAAATAGTATATTCCGATCACTCCCCCTTAAACTCCCCCTTAGTAAAGCATTGATTGATGTTACTTTTATTTTATAAAAGGAGTTGTACTTATGTTTTGAAAAAGATTGTAGAGATCAATATTTATATTTTAAAACATAAGTGTCAAGTTGGGCATCAAGAATATTTTTGCCAAAATATTTTAGTCAAAGTTAGCCCAAAGTAATGTCAGAAAAAAAATAAACATTTTCTTTTCCTTTGCGGTCTTATCTCTCCCTCTTTGGCAACATCAAAAAGCCAAGTAGAGTATTAAGATAAATGTGGTCTTTTTCCTTTTTTTTTATCCTTATCCTTTCTCTCCCCCTTTGACAACATCAAAAAGAATAGAATAACAAAATAATCCAAAGGTAAAGAGCAAGCCAAAAATTTTCCATTCCAAACCTTTTGTGTAAATTCATACTATTTTTGCTTTTGATTTTAAAAAAAATTCAATTTTGGTTTGCCTTATTTGTAGTCCAAGGAAAAAATTAACTCGCCCATCATGGACATTTCAAATTTACTTTGCATATCATTAGAAAACTCTTTGCACAAGTGATCATTAGTAGCTCTAAAAATAAATCAACATAAATTTGTACTATAAGAATATCATTCATTTTTCTTTTGATAAATTAATGTTGTATCAACCTTTTTCAACTTCAAGACATGGTTTGGAAATTATGAGTTTTTTTAAATCTAGAAGGTTGTTTAACATATACTTCTTCTTGAATAACATCATTTAGAAATGCACTTTTGACATCCATTTAATATAGTTTGAAATTCATTATAGATGCATAGGCTATTAACATTTTAATGGTTTCTAGTCTTGCTACAAGTGCATATGTTTCTTCACAATCTATGCCTTCTTCTTGATTATATCCTTTAGCAACTAGTCTAGCTTTGTTTCTTATAATTATACCATGTTCATTTAATTTATTTCTAAATACCCATTTGGTTCCAATAATTGGATGATTATATGGTCTAGGGACTAGTTTCCATACTTGATTTCTCTCAAATTTATTTAACTCTTCTTGCATAGCATTTATCCAAGGTTCATCATTTAAGGCTTCATCAATGATTTTTAAATTCTATTTTAGAAACAAAACCAAATTATTGCATGCTTCTTTGAGAGAGTATCTAGTAGTTACCTCTTTTGATATGTCTCCAATGATATTTTCAAGAAGATGATTTCTTGAGATTCTCAACTCTCTTTGAGGAATCATGTTTGTTTGATTCTCTTGAATTATAGAATCCTCCATTCCTTCATCTTCTTTGTCCTTTTGAGTTTGTTCATGAATATGAGTGTCTTCAAAGCTTTCTACAATATCATAAATAATATTTTTTCTTGGAGAAACAAGGTTAGTTTCATCAAATATAACATGAATTGATTCCTCTATTGTCATGCATCACAAAGTTTATTTTTCTCAAATTTAATTTTTGGTAATCCTATTTCTAAATCTTTTGAGATTAATGTATTTAAGTGTTCCATGTTTATGTGAGAAATTCTTTTATTTCATAACCATGATTCATCATCTTCACTCAAGTCATTGAGTAACTCATTTTTCTCTAATTTTTATCTTGTATATATTGTTTACTCTAAATCCTATTATTTTAACATGTTCATAATTTTTATGTTCAATAAGACATTTTTGTGAATCAAAAGATACAGAGAAACTTTTATCACATAATTGACTCACTTGATAAACTATGTTTAAGAACATCAATAAGACATTTTCTATGGACGTTGAGAAATTTGTACCTATTTTTTCAATGTCAAGTATTTTTCTTTGTTGTTGTCTCCATAGGTTACATGTCTACTTTTCTTAGGAGTAATGTCAATGAATTTTAAAGTATCTCCTATCATGTGCTTGGAACATTCATTATCAATGTACCAAGTTTGGTTTTTGGAATCCTTCAAGACAAAGAATAAATTGATTTTGGTACCCAAGTTTTCTTTGGGTCCTTAATGTTAGTAATAACAGAAGAACCTTTAGGAATCCAAACCATATTCTTGAAATTGCTAAAATTCTTTCTAATATAACATGTTGATGAATTATGACCTTTCTTACCACAATGAAAACATGTAGTGAATGGAAAACTAGTAACTTGTGAGGGTATGAAGAAATTTTTGTATTTCTTTTGTTGTTTTTGAGGATTATATCCTAATCCTTCCTTATCAAATACACATTTTTGTTTTCCTAATATTATATCTAAATTATTTGTTCCACTAGTAAATTTTGCAAGAGTGCTTCTTAGGCTACTAATTTCCTCTTTAAATCTATTGCATGTTGAACATGGATGATTTATTTTATTTGTTTCTAACTTATTTTTAGTCTTTTGATTTTCATCTTTAGAATTTATTATCTTAATTTCGGTTTTAAGATTATCTAATTCATCATTTAATTTTGAAATCTCTTTTTCCAAGTTTGAAATTGTTTTCTTATAAGATGATACTAATTTGGCAAGTTTAAAGGATTCTTTATATAAATCATTGAATGAATCTTGAAGTTCATCAAATGAAATTGAGATATCATTGTTAGAAGATGTTACATCTTCTTCGCTTTCGTAATCTTTGGTCATAAGTCCCAAATTCACAACTTCATTTTCAGAGTCACTTGTAGAATCCATGTCATTTTCTTCCCAAGTGATATAAGGTTTCTTCCCTTTCATTTCTTTGAAGCTTTTCTTGTTGGATTTTTCCATTTTTCTTTTAAGGATCGGACATTCTAATCTCAAATGTCCCGGTTGATTACATTCATAGCATCTTGGGGTTGAAGAAGATTCTTCTACTTTCTTCTTTATGTTGAAATTGAATTTTCTTCTATTTCCTCTATTCTTTAGGAATTTCTGGAATCTTTTTACAAAGAGATTGAAATCCTCATCATCATCATCATCTTCCTCAATGTTGTCATCTTTTTCATTTTCTTCATGAGAGGATGAAGATGCTTTAAGTGCTATACTTTTCTTCTTTTTATCACTATTTTCATTTTGACTTAGTCTCATCAATTCCATTTCATGCTCTTGAAGTTTTCCAAATAGAGATGCAAGAGACATGGTTGTTAGATCTTTTGATTCAGCAATTGCAGTCACTTTCGGTTGCCATTCCCTACTGAAACATCTCAAAAATTTGTTAATAAGATCTTCATTAGGAAACACTTTTCCTAGAGATGCAAGATGATTAATTATATGTGTAAATCTCTTTTGCATGTCTTGTATGCTTTCATTTTGATTCATTCTAAATAATTCATATTCATGAGTGAGAGTGTTTATCCTAGATCTTTTCACATCATTAGTGCCTTCATGTGTTACTTCAAGTGTATCCCACATTTCTTTAACAGTTTTACAATTTGAAATTCTAAAATATTCATTAATTCCTAAAGCAGAAGTAATTATATTTTTGGCTTTCAAATTGTATTGAACTTTTCTTCTATCATCATCACTCCATTTATCTTTGGGTAAATATTTTATTTCATGACCTTCTACAATAATAGGAATGAAAGGACCATTTTCAATAGCATCCCATATGTTTAAGTCTATGGCTTCTATAAAAATTTTCATCCTAGATTTCCAATAATGATATCCTTCACCATTGAATATAAGAGGTCTATTAATAGAGTTTCCTTCGGGAAATAAAAAATTTGATGAGGCCATTTCAATTCTTGAAGCTTTTAAGCCTTTTACAAGAAACCTGCTCTTGATACCACTTGTTAGTCACTTAGCCTCAATTAACTTAAGAGGGGAGGGGGTGAATTAAGTTTTCTAAATTTCCTCTAATAAAAAACTTTTCCTATTACTTTCTTATCAAATTTAATTCCTTAGATAAATTTATAAGTATAGAATGAATGATGATGCAAACTACACAATTACAATTAATAATAAGAAATTAAAAGTGTAGGGAAAGAAGAATTGCAAACTTGATTTTATACTGGTTCGGCCAATCCTGCCTACATCCAGTCCTCAAGTCTCCCACTTGAGATTTCCACTACTCTTGTAAACCTTACAAGAATTGAATCCTCCAACACCTCGGAACTCCCTTTCCTTGTGTTGAGATTCAAATTAGAAACACCATCATTGTAAACATATTGACACCAATATATAGTGTGCCTGTGAGAATCCAACTATGATCATCCCTATTGTTACAATGAAGCACCAGAAAATAGAATGGTATAGTGTAGTATCTGAACTCTATTAGTGGAGCTGGTACAAGAATAGCTGCAGTAGCCAAGAAGTATGCCAATAACCATATTTTACTTTTAATTTTTCCTGTTTGACAAAGGATAATTGTAAAAACTCAATGTTGCATAAATTGATGATTAGAAATCACGATTTTCTTATTGACGCGTCTTGCAAGAGAATTGCACATGTGTGTTGAGATTAATTTGAATCAGCCAATGGTGGGACATTTCTAGTTACGCAACTGGTTCAAGGTGGAGTATGAAGGTCTTTAGTCCATGGGAGGAATGAGTGGTTATGTTTGGCGGTTAATGCTAATCCTAATCTTTCTATTCGGAGAGTCTGGTGGTGTTACTTGGAGGATTTTCAAAGATGTGTTAACAGTTCTTGGATGTTGGTGGAACATTTTAATGACATTTTCTTGTTGTCAGAGCAACGAGGTGGAGTGTTCTTATATCTCCATGCTTCCAGTTTTGTAGATTGTTTAAATACTTCCCTGTAATGGACTTGGAAGCATTTAATGGTTCTTTCATGTGGCAGATGATATTTTTTTTATGTTAACCTTTAAGAGGCTTGGTAGAGGTGTTTGGGACAATGATTAGCGACTAACTTTTCATGAGGCATTTATGGAAACCTTGATTAGAAGGCACACTGATCGTAATCCCTTCTTGATAAGATGTCATCATTTTATGCCTAGATAAAAGGAGAAATAATTATGATTCCGGTGTACACATATGGAGATTATGCCCAGGTTGTTTTGTAGGCATGACACAAGGAGGGTGATGTGTTGAAGGCACTATCAGCAATGATTCTATCACGTTTAATAAGGAGGTGTTTGGGAATATTTTCAAAAAGAAGGAGGACCTTGAGTCTCTTCTTAAAGGGATTCAACGATTGATCAAAAGGATTGACTCAACTTGCTTATGTGCACTTTTAGAAGACTTATTGAAAGAGTTGATTTTATTCTTGGAAGAATATCTCTGGTTCGAAAAATTTAGGGAGAAATGGGCTCAGTAGGGGAACCAAAATACAACCTTCTTCCATGATCAAACGATCATCAAATGAAAATGAAATAAGATTCATAAGCTTTGGCTTCCTTCAGGGGATTGATGCAGAAAAGCTAAGAGTGGAAGCTCTTAATTTCTTCAAGGATGTATTTTGTTCAAAAGAAATAATAAGTACAACTTTTTCAGACTGGAACTTGAATGTGTGTTAGCTCACAAAACCAAGGTAAATTAGTTAAGCTTGTTTCGAAAGAAGAGGGTTTTCAAACACTTGTGGACATGAAGTCATATTCTGCTCTGGGCCTTGACGAGTTCCAACCCTTTTTTCTTTATGATATTTTGGAATAAGCTGGGAATAATGTATGGAAATTTGTAGGAGACGTGTTTGCTACTAGAAACTTTGATGTGAGAGTTGTTACTTGTTAGTACTCTCTTAGTGTTGATCCCAACAAGAGACTATCAGTTTGGCTTACGTGATTTCCAATCGACCAGTTTATGCAACATTGTGTACAAACTTATATCTAAGATCTTAGTTAACAAAGCAAGATCAATTTTTAGATAAGGGATAACAAGAGATAAGGGATAACAAGGATCCATTTTGACTCAGAATAGCTATGAAACTAATCCTATAAAAGTTGTTTCTTTAATGAAATCAAACTACAATGAAGAATTGATACAGTAATTTTTTAACTTAGTTCTTGAATGAGCACACGTACATATATATTCTTATTTATAAGTACAGAAGATCATAAGGAGAAACAAATGGGGTCTTTGCATTTAATATGTCCAATAACAACAAAAAGTAGGCATCTGTATCTATAATCATTATGTTAAAAAAAGTAGGCATCTAGTTCTTGTTTGGTTTTAATTAATTTTAAACTATTTTACACTTAGAATAAGTTAATACAAAAACTTTAAAAATTCTTAACTTAAACCAATGAATGATTGTTGCCTCAATTAGATTCCTTGTGAATTTGGTTATATAGAAAAGAATGTTTAAATAGGAACAATTGCCACCATATCTTAAATAGTATCATTTGAACTACTTTTTAAGTTTTAACTCCAAATTGTCCAATGTGCTTGTGAAGCTAATCATGGGCTCAGTAACTTACTTTTTGATTTAAGAATGATATTATATCTCCAGACGAGATTCTCTTATTGCTTTAAATGCAGTGCACTATAATATGATTAACATTTTGTTGTAGAGTGCAAAATATACTCCAGAACATTAAAATAAAGTTGGGTAGCTTGATTTTAAGGTTGTGGTTGGAAATCACCTTTTACGTAATACCTTGTAACTAGTTTCACACCATCTAAAAGAGGATAAGCATTCCTGCTATAAAGGAAAGAAAACAAAATAATAGCTTGATTTTTCTAGTTAGGTTTTGAAAAATTAGAGAGACAAGAGCTTGGAGAAACATAAAAACTATTGTGCATTGAAGACGAGGAAATAATTTATTTCTAATTTTGGAGTTTTATTATTTAAAAATATATTTTGCATTATTTTAAACAATTGATCTTGAATCTTAATTGGTCACTACCATGCCAGGGTGTATTTTGAGTACAATCATTTTTATATTAGATCAATTAACTGATACGATTTTGCTCTCGCAGATATCTGATATACGTGAACGGAAATATGAGAAAATGGGAATTGGAAGCAGTTACCTTTTTAGACTTGATGATGGTTATGTGGTTAGTATATATTGCCGTAATTTTTAAGTCTTAAATTTTGCAAGTTTCATTTATCTTGCTTCTCTAAGGTAATTATGGTGTCATTGTGTCCGATGAATCTATATTTTATTCTCCCTATCTACACTGTTGGTATTGATTGATATTTATATTTAAGATTTTTTGCAATTAAAATGTAATGAATTTTATGGAAGTAGCCAGAGTTAAACTATACGGATTATGTTGCATTTTAAAGGTTGAAAAAGATTCATTTATAATTTTTGTTATAACTCATGATATAGAAACAATCTATTAATTATCGATAAAAATTCTTAAAATTAACAACCTTTACATTATTATGAGTGAAATTAGTTTCTATTATAAAAAAATTAAAAATATCATACAAAATTTATATGCAGGTACAATTTCCAAAGAAGAAAAGAATTGGTTCAGAGCTTAGATCACCAACTGATAAACTTTAATTAGATCACCAAGTCTCATTTTCAATTAGATCAACTTAAAAAAAATAAAAATAAAATAAAAAATATAATTTTAAAAAACTACTCACACGATAATAAAATTAGCTAATCTTATTTCTTATATAAATATTAAAATAAAATTTAACGAAATATGTTTTGAAAAAATTTCCACAACAAATATGATCAGTGTCAAAAAATATTAGTCTCTCTTGGTTTCCAAGTATATTGTTTCTTTAGTATTATATATATTATATAATGATGTAATTGAGTCATTTCTATAATGATAACGATCCCAAATTGGTCTCTGTTGGTTTCTCTTACATTGAATAATTGAATCAGTTTTTGCAGGTTATTTATAATTGAATCAGTTTTATTTTAAAAATTAACCTGTTTAAAAAAAATATAATCTACAACGGTTCTACGTAAAAACTGACTTAGATGTATATATGAACATCTAAGTCGATTATGAATAAAAACCGTCTTAGATGTGCATATATACATCTAAGTCAATTTTGATAAAAACCGACTTAGATGTATGTGCACATCTAAGACAGTTTTTTGAAAATCGACTTAAATGTATAAATACATCTAAGTCAGTTTTTAAAACCGACTTAGATATATAAATACATCTAAGTCGGTTTTTACGTAACCGACTTAGATATGTTCATTCATCTACGTCGGCCTTATCTAAGTCGGTTTTAAAACCGATGTAGATATGGCAAAATAACCGACTTAGAATACAATCTTTCTAGTATTGAAACACCAACAAGGAGAAAAACCCTTTCTCCTTTACAGATCTAATGATCTATTGAGTTTTACAGAATGACTCTCTTGAAGAGTGGATATTACACTTTTATGATCTTAAAGAAATCTTTAGAAATTTTGCAAATAACTCAGGCCAAGTAGATTTTGTAAATGATTTTCACAATAGAGTTCGTCACCTTTCTCTGAAAAATTATAGGTATTTATAGACAATTGTTTCTTAGGTTATGTCTTTTCATGAAGAGTTGTAACTTTTTATAATTTTTTAGAAAATAGGCTCTGGTAATCGATTACAATACTTGGTAATCAAGTACAACGATTTAAGTTAAAAATGTTTGAAACGTTGTATAATTTAAATTCAAATTTTGAAATTTTATCATCTGGTAATCGATTACAAGTTCTGGTAATCGATTACCATAACACATTTTGTATTCAGAATTTGACCTTTGAAGTTTCCTGTTCTGGTAATGGATTACAAGGTCTGGTAATGGATTACCAGAACATATTTTTTTTTATTGTTTCAAAAACTTTTATGTAGAAAACTTCTTTTCAATAATTTCTTTCACAAATCTCTTTTAAGAAATGATTTGAACTATTCTTTAAAGCTTTTGTTAAGTCTTTTGAAAACATTTTTACTTACTTTCAAAAGATTTAAAACTTGTTTAAATTTAAAGAGATTAATTTGAGATTTTTGAAAACTTATTCTTAAGGCCAAGCATACTTGCAATTCTAAAAAAAATTATTTTACATTCTTAGCTAAGTTGATAAGACTTATCTATGTAACACTTGAGATCTTGTTCTTGCATCAACTTGCTTTAGCTCAACCTTGATTCTTCTTCAATGTTTTATAATCACTTTGGCATCATCAAAACATTTGTGCATATTTTCTGCCACAGTACTTAATGGACATAACCCTTAGTTTCCCAGGGCAACCTTCATTACTATTAACGCATCGTATAGACAAAATCTTCAATCTAGACTCAACAACAAAAAATGTCTGGTGAGCATTCATAGAGTAGTGTTTAACAATCATTTAGACATCAGCTTTGGTATGAAAACATAGTCCAACATATAACTCATCCCCAACATGCCAAGAATTGGGAACATCTAACCCACCGTACCATATCTCTTGATCTAGATGAGACCAATCGATGTAACTATAATGTGGAGTATTACTCCAAAATGGGGGTTGTGATAAACTTACACAGTGACAAGACGGACAATATCAATAATAAATATTACTAAATTAAAATGGTGGTAGAAAACAATTTGTAATTACCTGCTTCATTCATTCTGGGAGGGTCAACTTCAATGTTACCTTCGTTTGATGAGGTGTCATTTGCAATTTCATCATCTTGTTCAACATTGATATCATCATTGTCACTTAAGTTTGTTGCAAAATTAATGTTTGAATCAGGATTATTTCTTGGTGGAGAAATTCTTTACTCAAACTAATGTTGACTACTTATTACATTTAAATGTATTAAAACTGGGGGTTGATGCACTTCTTCTGTTGTAGGTAATTCTTGTAAAGAAAAAGAAAACGTGTCAACAATATCGATATCTATATATAATTCTACCATAGTCATATAACCTTGTCGTTCAAAACTATCAAGCATGCACGCAACATCTTCATCATCTGCAATTTCTCCAGCTAGATAAAAAATGGGATTCATGGAATGCAAATATCTACATGTGATGCAAGAAACTATTTGGTTATGATATAATTTCAACTTGGCATGAATTTTTTTCTTTAAAGATTCAAAATCCAATCCATGATTTACACGAATTATTTTCGTGTCACCTGTAAAAATGTAACATTGATCATTGTTAATTCTACTATTATTATAATAGAGTAAACAAATGAAAGACATCTTCAAAATGAAAGTAGCTTTACAATACATGAAAATAATAACAAAAATATTAAGAGATGAGATGGAGATATGAAGCAATGCAATAATAATATAGCATTGAGATACACATATGAAAAATGAAACGAAAAATGAAACGCCTATACGCCTATAAATATAAAATGTGCTATAAATAACTTCACGGGAGCCATAATACTACATTCAAAAAACATACCAACATGCTCACGTTCCTGAACTCAAGCATGCACATTCACAAAACGTACCAAAATGTTCACGCTTTTGATCTCAAGCATGCTCTACAAGATGCTTACCTCGTGAATAAAGCATTATACTAAAGCAAAATATGCTATGCAAGATGCTCACGATCCTGACTATAGCATAGATACTCCCTAATGCCCTAAAGTGACTCAACAAACATTACAAGACTGACTAAAGCATGCCCTAATGCCCATTACAAAACGTCACAAAGAATGACGTTTTTAGTGTGCACGAAAATGTCAAAAACCTAGAAACCTATGCTTGCACAAAAAATGTCATGCACTATGACGTGTTCAATTACAACTTTGCATGCACAAAAAACGTTACATATCATGACGTTTTCTAGCCATTTTCATCATAGTGTTCCTTATTTTATTTTTATTTAGACATTTTTGCTTTTTTAATCTCTTAGAACAAAAACTCAATGACTATGATGTTTTTCTATTCTCACTCTCTCATGCGTAAAATGTCATATACATTAATGTTTTCTTATTTTTCTCTATTCTACGTGTCCAAAATAATTTATTTTGGTAAATAGGTCTTTAATTTATTTCAATAATTTTTATTTTATTTTTATTTATTGTGGCCAAAAAACCCAATATTTCCTTGAAAATTGAAATGGGAACAAAAGCACAATGATTTTTAATGATAACAAACATGAGTTGTTGAAATAAGAAATATCTAGTACCTTAGAAATCAAACATCATGTTTTATCTTTAAAAAATTAAAGAATGTGTTTTTGCAATAAAAGAAACATATGATACAGACCACACACAAAAAAGATAAAATTTATTCATTGGAAAGAGTGTTCAATACAAAATTTGTCTTAATTTGATACACGAAATCTTCAATTCCCTTTCTCATAAAAAGTTCATAAGTAGCCTCATAGATTAATCTTTTCTCCACCTTTGGACATCATAAAAAAAATAATAAAGTACACAATCCACAATTTAAGAGAAATACCATACATTGCAAATTACTATTGTCCATGAACTTAATAAGATAATCTTAGAAAAAGACATAAGAGTAACCTTAGTATCCACCTAGGAGCCATTAAGATGTATCAAGACCTTAAGAGAATGCTTTGGTGACCTTTGGATATCATAAAAAAAAAGTACATAATCCACAATTTAAGAGAAATACCATACATTGCAAGTTACTAGTGTCCATGAACTTAAGAAGATAATCATAGAAAAAGACATAAGAGTAACCTTAGTATCCACCTAGTAGCCACTAAGATGTATCAAGACCTTAAGAGAATGCTTTGGTGACCTAAGATGAAGAGGGAGGTAGAGGAGTATGTTTAGTTTGCCAAAAGTCTAAAGTAAAACACCAAAAGTTTTTAGGAAAGTTGCAACCCTTAAATATACTTGTGTTGAAGTGATATAATATATTCATAGACTTTATGGTTGGGTTATCTATAATTGCAAAGAACCTAGATTATATTTGGGTGATAATGAATATACTAACTAAGTATACTCTTTTGATACCAATCAACATTAGGTATCCCCTTGAGAGACTTACCAAGTTGTACATAAGTGAGATAGTGAAGTTGCATGGGCTTTTATCTGGTATAGTTTTGATAGAGACATTAGATTCACCTCTAGGTTTTGGGAGAGTTTACACAAGGCTTTAAGGAGAAAGCTTGGTTAAGTTCAGACTACCAATTCAATTCTTAGAGGAATTACTTAGAGCACGTGTCTTAGAACATAAGGGTAGTTTGGATAGTTTCCTACCTTTGATAGAGTTCAAATATAACAATAACTACCATTTTAGCATTGAGATGACATTTTATGAATCTCTTTATAGTAGAAGTTGTAAGACGCCCTTGTGTTGGGTAAAGCTTAGGGAGAGCTCTATGTTAGGATTGTAAGTAGTCCAATAAACAAGAGTAAAGTGAGATTAATCCAAGATATGATGAAGGCAATCCAAAGTAGGTACAAGAGTTACCATAATAAGAGAAGGAAAGATCTTGAGTTTAAAGAAGGAGATCGTGTATTCCTAAAAGTAACCCCTTAAACCAATGTTGGTAGAGCATAGAAGTTCCACAAGCTTACTCCTTTGTTCATTGGTTTTTACCAAATCCTAAAGAGGATTGGTAAAATAGCCTACCAAATAGCCTTAACCATATAAATAATTATTGTCCAAAATACATTAGGTCTCTTACCAATGATCCCACTCAAGCGGTGCTTACTTTTGGACCTAGTAGGAGTGGGGAAAATTCTAATTTTGGGTCAGCTAGTCATAGGTTCAATGTAAAAGCTTGTAGAAAGGCCTTATCTACCTTTGTAATCTTAGATGAACAACCATTCAAAGTAGTTGAAGGAGAATGGTTTAAAAATTAATGTAGATAGTTGCAACCACAATTTAGTGTTATTTCAAGACATATTGTAGCACAAGATTGTTTCCACCTTTATCTAGATAAGAATAAAAAGTTGAAGGCATTCTTTAAATCAAATAGTAGCAGGGTTGCGTTAACTACTGATTGTTGGACCTCAATTCAAAATCTAAATTATTCGACCCTCACATCTCATTTTATAGATAATGATTAGAACTATTAGAAATGAATCATTAGTTTCTCTGTAGTGCCAACTCATAAAAGAGAGATTATAGGTAGACAAATTGAAGAGTCGTTGAGGGAATGACATTTAAGAAAATTAAGTACAACCACACTTGATAATGCAACATTAAATGATGTGGATGTCACATACTTTAAAAATATATTTAAAAGCTTGGATGAGTTAGTTCTTGATGGAGAATTTTTTTATGTGAGATGTTGTGCACACGTTCTAAATCTTGGGGTAAATGAAGATTTGAAAGAGTTAAATGATTTCATTTCTAGCATTCATAATGCAATGAAGTTTGTGAGATCTTCACCGCAAAGGTTAGCCAAGTTTAAGGAGTGCATTTAATTAGCAAGAGTTGTGTCTAATAAGCTAATGTGTCTTGATGTTCCTACGAGGTGAAATTCAACTCAAATAATGTTAGAAGCTACAGAAAAAATTGAATATTCCTTTAAACAACTTAAGTTTAAGGACATAGGCTATTTGGATTATTTTGGGGTTGTGGGACCCCTACTACAAAACATTAGAATAACACAAGGGTTTTTCTTAAACTTTAGAAAATATTTTGTTAGACAAATATTTTTTTTCTCAACATTTGTGCATGTGACCTTCCACATAATTTTTCATCAATTAGCTATAATATTTGTTGAGATTCAAAAATCTTTTATGGATGAGAATGTTGCTTTTATAACCATGTTTGGAAATGAAAAGAAAATATGACAAGTTGATGGAAATCTAATCCCCAAGGATCCCTTTGGAAGAGGTAAGACCAAGAAGGGTGAAGGGTGATCCAAGGATGCTCACACTTGAAGATCATTGGGCCTTTAACTAGGTCCATGGTTAGGAGGCTAGAGGAGGCTTCTAGAGAGGAGGTGCTTCTTAGACCTATGCTCAATATGAGTATTGAGTATGATTCCTCTTGTTAGTCTCATAGTCTCTATTGTAAATACATTGTATAGTTTGATTTCTTGTACATTGTATATAGTAGATACTTGTATAGGTGCATTTTTGCCTTTGTATTTGTAAGGCACTTTGTTTTCTTTTCTAGTAGCTTTTGTACATGGATTCTAGGGTAGGTTACTTGGACACTTTGACTCCATTTAACCTAACCTAGAAATACATTCCTTTTTAGTTTTCTAGTAGGAGTGGCAATAGCAAAATAGAGAGTGTCCTTAGTAAGCTAGAGAGTGCTCCTAGCAATTTAGCCAAAGGTGGTCCTAGGCTAAAATTTACATATTGGACTCATTTTACTCCTAATTTTTCATAGATTTGATTTAGCTAGGTTCCATTCACATTGAATGAACCTAACTAAACCAAATTAACCATTTTCAAACGTGATTGGAGTAAAATAAGTCCAAAAGGCCGCCCACCTAGATGTGTTCACACTTGTGTTCACACTTGTGTTCACACTTGGCCAAATTGCTTGGTTCTTCTCAAGCTTGGAAGCTTGAAGCACAAGCTTCTCCTTAGCTTGCTTACCAAGCAAGCTAAGTGAGTAGCTTGCACTCCAAGCCTCTAGACCATGGGTGGTTAGCTAGACCTTACCATGGTTCCTAGTGAACCATGGTTAAGACTAGCTTACTCTCCAAGCTTCCTACTCCTATATTTTCGTTTTTCCCTCTTTGTAAAACACTTTTGATGTAATTGAGATTGTATATTCTGAATAGAGTTCAGATTTCTCTCTTCCAAAAGTCCCTAAACCTCTTTGAGTTCATCCAATTCTCTTATCCCTTCATAGAAGAGTGTGGTGAGAATTGAAGGGGCTTATCTCTTCAACAAGGAGTGGCGCCTCTTGGGAGAGTTTCTCCACCAACCTTGGTGGCCTTAAGGCTTCCTCCTCCATAGGAAGCCTTAACCAAGCATAGGAAGAATCAAGGAGTTCAAGGTCTAGGGAGGAGCTTGAAGGGAACTCACATCAATCCGGGTTTCCAACAAGTTTTCCATCACAAGTATTGGGACTATGTAGCATTTGTTGATGTCAGGTTCACCAAAATATTTATTTTTAGTGTAATATTGAGTACTAACATTGGTGTAATATATATTTAAGAAATATTTATTATCAACATTAAGGATTATAATATTAATGGTGGATGTCTGTAAGATTACTATTTTGTTTTCAATTTTTCAATTTATTTTTTGGACTGGAGAATTTCAAATGGACCCTAAGTATCAGTTTTTTGAAAAGGAATTAAAGAGGGGTAGAAAACTGAGTTAAAAAATTTTTTTTATATAAAAAAAGGTATCAAATAAATCAGGTTAAAAAAAGGCAAAAGGCAAAATATTGACCATAATTATTTCAACTTGTCTAAAACCCACCCAAACCCAATGATTGGTTGGACGGAATGGGTATGATATACACATTTTGCGAGTTGATGTGATTTGGACTTTTGCGACCCAAACTCGTCCACCAATCAACCCTATATATAGACTAGGAAAGTCCATATCCATTGCATATTGCATGAGCTATGAATGTGTAGTTGTGATTGGTGCTTGTCAACTTATTTGCTAATCTTTTAACTGTTTGAATATATGTATGCCCTAATGTATTGTTGGTGTGTGACTATCTAGTTTTATCTCACATTGATAGCTAGAGTAAGATGCATCTCACGACCTTGTTTTCATTGTTATTTTTGTATGTATGTTTTGCAGGTGAGGATCATTAGGATGACAATGTTAGTGATGAGGCTTGAGCCTTATGATACCTTTATGGATGGAGCTCTAATCGGATGTGACATCGTGATTCATAACTTAGGACTTTTTTTATATTATTTTTGGTTATCTTATCCTTTTAGGAAACCTTTGTTAATATTTGGATTCTATAAATCCATTGTTCGGCTATATATTTTAGTTCCTTTATTATATATATTTTTTTGTTAAAACATGTGGTTGTGTTGAACAAATGTGAATCCTTTATTCTTAGAGGTAGTTTGTGAACCATTTTCTATTTCAATTAAATTTTTTATTTATACTATTCTTTGGAATAATTATTATTGTGAATATCATTACTATGTAGAGTAGAAGGTGCTACAAATGGGATGTTGGAGGAGGAAGTTTATATTAAACCTCCCCTAGATTTAATAGAGATAATAATGATGTTGGGTGCAAGTTAAATAAGTCTTTGTATGAGCTAAAGAACCCCAAGGAACTTGGTTCACAAGATTTGGCACCACTTTGAAGCAATTTGGCTATGTTCCAAATTAGGAAAACTACACATTTTTTTAAAAAAGAAATTCAAAGATGGAAAAAATGTTATTCTTATTGTCTATGTAGATGGCATGGTAATCACATGTGATGACAATCATGAAATTGACAACCTTAAAAGTTGTTTAAAAGAAAAAATTAAAGATTGTGAAAAAAAAGATAGACACTAGAAAGGAGGTTGAATAATATATATAAAAAACTCACACGTTTGCAAGTAGGTGAAGTAGTATCAATGACAAACGAAATGTTAGCAAAAGTAGTCAATAAATACAAGCAATTTTTATACTAGTTCACCTCAACTACTGAGGCTATGCCTAGTTCTCAACCACCAAATTGAGTTCCACTAACTTTCAACAAAGTTATAAGTATTATTTTATCAAGCTACTTTTAGCTCAACATAAGTGTTTTTTCACTAGTCTTTTCAAGCCACTACCCAAGTATTCTTTTTATAAATAAGCCTCTTTAGGCTCAAGCCTGAGTATTCCTTTGCAAACAAGCCTCTCTAGGCTCTACCTATAACAATGGCTATGAAAGTATTACAAGGTTGTAGTTTTCGTCTCTTTTAGACGTGATTACAACAAAAGTTTAAGTGCAAGAGATATTTTGAAGAAGATTTTCTATGTATGTGGTTCTCTCTTAAGTTGTATATGTTCTTTGTATATCGTCACTTTCTTGAGTTTCAAAGCTTTTTATATAGTAACTTTGAAAGAGATGACTGTTGCAACTTCTTTAGTCTAATTCATAGAATTGCCTCGTTTTACTCCTTCATCTGATCTAGAGAGAGAAGAAGTATCTGTTGGTGCGTTAAATGTTTCAATTAATGCCTTTCACCTAAACGTACTCCTTATCTTTAATAGATCAAGTTATTTATCAAAGTAGAGTAGCAAAATGGAAACAATATGAAGCAAAGTCAGTGTGCAACGAGAATGTAGTACTTTTCTTATGCCTTTTCTATGAGATTCGAGATCTTTGTCCTTTGTCTTAATGCTTTACATGCCTTTATATATCTTTAACAAAGTGTGAATTCCAAGACAACGACTTTCGATTTATTAAGGTATAAAGCATTCATGTGAAAATTCAAACGCGTTAGTCATAATAAGTAATAGATATTAAGAACATGATAGACATTTTTGTATGCTTCATCTGATCTGCTTTGTCTAACAGACGTTACTTCATCTTACCAATTTTGAGACAATGACTTTTCAAAAATGTTTTCTTACTAAAAGATATAGTGTTTATTATCATTAAAACTTACAAAAAGTGAGGATCTAAAATTGTCTTTTAATTTAACAAAAATCTTGAACAACTTCAATATTTTCTTGGGGTGTGCTTAATTTTGAATCTCCATATGGTCCATATTGATCCCATGAGATCAGAGTGCCCTTGTTAGACTTTGTATCCCTGGCAAGTCACTTGAGGATTTTATCCTAGTGAAGAGTGATAGTGTCAAAACCCAATGGTAAAGTTTTTCATTAACTACCATCTACTCCTAAACTACTCTATATTTGAGATATGAAATTTCAAACTTAACACCATATGCATTAAAATATAGAGAGAACATTACATAACAAGGAATATTATCTTGTTAAGTGTAATAACTATAATTATTATGTTGATATTATTTATATGTTATGTGTTTGAGTGTGTGAGAATTTTTTTTCAAAATAGGAAAATATGACAAAATATATTTCACTCAATATTCGTTTGTTTTATTTGTGTTTGGGCTAAACATCACTTGTAAGTGAGTATTAATTTGATGTTGATACAAGAGGAGACTTAAGTCTCAAAGTTTTGTTGCCATTTCAAGTACCTTGCTTTAAGGCAGTTAAAATGGGCTAGCTTGACTTGTTTGGCTTGGCCCACTTCAACCCCTTTTCTAAGTGGGTTAGCGCCTAATCCACCAACTTTAACGTTCAAAATTTTTAACTCGGCCTAGTCCAGCACTGGTTGGTGGGCTAAATAGGTCGGTCCACCAATCCACCTATTTTTTTTAAAAGAATTCTAAGTTAAAATAAATTCCAATTTAAAATAAACTCTAATCTAAAATAACTTCTAATCTAAAATAAAAATTGTCAAACTAAGTATCATACATACAACATTAAATTTAATTAAAAAAGTGTACAATTTTAAATAATCTAAACAAAAAAAAATTCTTGTCATTAAAGTAATTGACCATTAATATTAAACTTCATTTGAGGCTTAAGTAAATAAATTTATAGTAATTTCATGTTATTAATTTAACATCAATTTTATCTTCCTCTACAAAAAAATAGTACCTTGTTAAAATAATACATATATAACAGGGTTAAGTGGGCCATTGGTGGGTTGGATTGATGAGAGGTGTAAGCACGTTAAGCGGACAGCCGACCCACTACAAGTTCAACCTGGATGAGCCAGGTCAATGTAGACCCCTAAAATTGTCCGGGACGGAAATAAAGCTTGAAGACTCTCGAAGACTAAAGGAAAGTCAGCCGGAAGGACTCCTGGAAGACCCCAGAAGACCATAGGATGACTATCTGTAGGTTTAGAGGTCTTAGAGTAGCCAAAAATAAGAAAGTGGGAGGTTTGGAGCTCAATACGGCCTCCTTGGAGTTCAGTACGGCCGTACTGCACATTTTGTACTACAATACGGCCGTACTGAAACCAATACGGCCGTATTGAAGTTTCTGTATTTCAATACGGCCGTACTGAATTCAATACGGCCGTATTGAAGTACAAAAACTCAATACGGGCCGTATTGAACCCAGGGGCCGTACTGCGCCTCATCCCTATAAATAGGACGTCATTTGGACGTCATTCAACACTTTTCCACACAGTTTTGACTCCCTCCTTGAGTATTCTGGGGTTTTTGAGCAGTGTTCTGCCCTAGAAATCTCTCTGGGAGTCGATCCGACGAAGTTCTGGAATTCCGAGCATTTAGCTTGGAGATTCGAACTTAGTCGAAGGGAAATCTTTTGGATTTCCATAGTCAAAAATTATTTTTTAGGAAGGAGCGAGCGAGCTTGTAGAGGGAGGGAGTGCCAAAAAGCCTCCTAGACTTCATTGATATATAAAAAGCACGCTTCAAGAGGTTTCTTTTCTAAAAATCCCTTCTTTTACCGCTTTCTGATTGTTGCATATTTAAATTTATCATCATGTAGATATTTAATTTACAATCGCTTATAATAAATAGGGGTAATTTAGTAATTTTGCGCTATTATTTAATAAATAATCCGTCATAGGGAACCCTAATGGGGCGCTGTGGGGGTGCTAACACCTTCCCCACACGTAACCGACTCCCTTACCCAACTCTGGTTGTAATGGCCAAAGTTGATTTATAAAATCAATTGCCTTAAATCTTTTTCCAATGTTTTGAGTAAAATATTGGTGGCGACTCCAAGAACCCTAATTTTTGCGAAAACCACTAATCCATAGAGGGTCCCGCTTGGGATTAATATAGATTGGTGAATCATTTAATAAAATTGGTAGCTCGACAAGGTCTCAGTTTGAGAATAAGTCGTTCTATCAATCCACCATTTTTAAAAAACTAAAACGAGTCCAACCATCGTCGCGATTGCCAAGGTCCGTTTCGGCGGGTGGCGACAGATGGCGACTCCACTGGGGAAGCCTCGAGAGTCAGTCCCATTTAGTGATGGATTATTTCTAAAATAATAGTTTAAAATTACTTCGTTACCCCTCACTTGTATGATAACATGTTTATCTATTTGGCTTTAATAACTGTTGTTTGTTTAATTTTTCGCAATTGTTTGAAATACAAACTGCACACGAACCTTTGCACACAACAGTTCCCTCTATACCCGGGGGCGTGAGTGGTAAGCCATAGGGAGTGGATGTTAGTACGGCCGGTTGTCGAATGGGTCTATAGGTGCCCGTAGACCGTTGTCGGAAAGCATCACTCAAGGTGATAACCATGAACTCAAGTCCGACAGTGCGTTGGAGCTTTCCATCGACTTACGACGAGAGGAATTGGGTCCCTATAATGGGGGCACCTTGGGGGCCTCAGACCGGTGAGAACAGTTAGATCCACCTTGAATATGCACTTTTCTGCAGGATACCCCTACCTCGTGATTCGCTCGTGACTGTTCGTGGATGAGTGAATTGTTTGTGTATAGGTTTATGTGATATTGTTTGTGCATTAATAAAACCTCGTGATAAGGTCTAAAGAATAATCCCCATGCATGAAAAAACCATGACATGAGAGGAAAGACCATGTGCGAAAATATAATAAAAGTGAGGAGCATGTGCATCATTACCAATAAGACATCATGCATCCTCACAAACCATGCATTTTAGGTTCACCAATACCTCTTGACATGAGTAAAAGAGACCCATAATCATCGAGTTTCTCCGTTGGGGAGGGATCATAAGTCAAGGAGGGTGGTAACACTCTGTTTTAAAAAGGCAGCGCCTTAAAAATGGAGGGTTATCAAGCTCATGTCAAGAGTGTATTCACTCCATAAATAAAATTAGATTAAACATTCATTTTAGAAAGTGGCTGGTCATCTCTCTGTCCTCACGCGCGCGCAGAAAATCAAGAAGATGGACGCGTTGGAGGAACAAAATAAGAAGCTTACAGCTGAACTCTCACAGCTCAAGGAGCAAATGGCGCAAATGATGGAACTCATGCGTCACCACAACATACACGGGGCTGAGCACAGTGACCATGAGTCCCATCATGTTGGAGGAAGAGTGGAACAAGAGCTGAAAAGTGGGAAGCTAGCTAAACCTTCCCAATCATTTAAAGCTAAGAAGACCTTTAGGAAGAAGAAGGAGAGAGGAGTCAATGCCGTAAATATTTCTTCATCTTCTTCCACTTCGAAGTCAGGAAAGTCGCAATACAACCCTGTGAAGAAGTTTGATAAACTTCTGACCACATATAGCGACCTCCTGCCGAAGCTAGTGGAAGCACGTCTTCTAGCTTATGTTCCACCAAAGAAAATGGATCCACCCTACCCCGATTGGTACAATCCACAAGATAAATGTCTATACCATTCGGGGGCACCGGGGCATTCAACGGAGAACTGTAGAGCTCTCAAATATAAGGTCCAAAACCTTATCGATGCTGGGTGGATCACTTTTGATTCAACAGCGCCCGACGTGAGCAAGAATCCTCGGCCAAAGCAGGATTAGAGAGAAGAACAAGCCACGATAGGGCCCCTTCATATTTCTCTTTTAGGGACTCATGATCAGTACCCGAGATCATGAGAACCTTTTCATGTAAATAAGGGTTTTTGTACAGTTTTAATACATATCAATAAAGAGGCATTTTTCACATATCATTCTCTCTTTTGTTCTTTTCTCTCTTTCCTCATTAACATTAATAATTCTAAACATAAACAGAACCAATAAAATAATTATGTCTGTAATTGTTCGCTCTGACCGGGATCCGAAAGTTGGGGATGAATGGGTTGAGTTGGACAGTGATGAGGAGACCATCTCTCCGGATCTGCAAAGACCGCTAGATCAAGAAGCTCGTCTACTCCAACCGTGTCAAGAAAAATTGGAGACTGTGAATTTGGGGCAGGGCCGAGAGATAAAAGAGGTCAACATTGGGACCCATATCAGTGATGAAATAAGGACACATGTTTCCGCTATGATTATGATAAAATCATTCTTTATTCTTTCTCATTGCTTCTTTTCTTGCTTATAATAAAATTCTAAACCACATTATTTTTAACCCTGTTTGAATAAACATGAATGAGGTTAAAATCATCTTAATAACAATAAACCCGCATCATTTTTATGTGGAAGTGTGTGTGACAACTTGGAGCACCTTCCCTTGGCCTCGACAAGTGCCATCATGGATAAAAAGAAATCCTTTAAAATAAAAAAAAGCTCGGCAGGAAACCCAAAAAGGGGGCTGCGCAAAAATAAGAGCAAAAGACCCGCTAGGAATCCCACAAAAGGGTGACCTAGGCAAAAATTAGGGTTGCAAAATAAACGAAAACAAAAGTCCGCTAAAACGCCACAAAAAGGGTGTTTTAGGCAAAAATAAGGACAATCAAAAAAAAAAAGAGAAATCCATGATGGTACCACGAGCCGAATTCAAGAAAGGTTCAAGGGAAGCTATCTAAGTTGTCAAATCACAACGTCAATAAACAAAGATTTTCTTAACTTCATAAGTGTTTAATCAAACAAGCCTAAACACATAAGCCTACCTTGGCCAACCATTCTTACAAAAACCATTTTTGAAAAATAAATCCCCTCTAAAACACAAACTTCAGAATAAAAGTATCTTTCCCTTCTTTTCTCTCTTGTCCCAAATAATTTTAGAATAATCTAGTGGAAGCATGGAGAAATAAATCATCACTGATAATGGATCTAATCTGAACAACAAAATGGTGGAAGAACTGTGCTAAGAATTCAAGATCCAACACCATAACTCTTCCCCATATCGGCCAAAGATGAATGGGGCAGTCGAGGCAACCAATAAGAACATCAAGAAAATAGTGCAAAAGATGGTTGTCTCATTTAAAGACTGGCACGAGATGTTACCCTTCGCTTTCCATGGTTATAGGACTTCTGTACGCACATCTACAAGAGCTACTCCATTCTCCCTCGTCTATGGGATGGAGGCAGTGCTACCCGTCGAAGTCGAAATACCTTCCCTAAGGGTAATCATGGAAGCAAAACTTTCCGAAGCAGAACGGGTTCAAAGCCGGTATGACCAGTTGAACCTCATTGAAGAAAAACGGCTGAACGCCATATGCCATGGTCAAGCCTATCAGAGGAAGATCAAAAAGGCTTTTGACAAGAAAGTCCACCCTCGAGTCTACCATGAGGGAGAGTTGGTAATGAAGAAATTGCTACCAACTCGAAAGGACAAAACCGGAAAGTGGGCCCCAAATCACGGAGGACCATACGTGGTAAAACGAGCCTTCTCAGGAGGAGCATTGATCCTCACAGACATGGATGGAAAAGAACTTCGATACCCAGTCAACGCTGACGTGGTAAAGAAGTACTATGCTTGAAGACGTTGCTTGCATAGGCCCGCTAGGATGAAAACCCAAAAAGGGCGTCCTAGGCAAAAGTTAGGGCAAAACAAAAAGCCCGCCAGTACAAGGGTACTAGGCAAAACAAAGGCAAAATTATCCCCGCTAGGATACGTCCTAGGCAAAAGTTAGGGGCAAAAGAATAAGATGTAAAAGCAAAGCAAGCAACGGTCACTTGAATCGAAAATCGAAAGGCGGTTCAAGTGATTATCTTCTAGAAGCAAGCGTCTTGCAGCATCTACGCTCCTGGCTCAGGCATCTCACCCGAAGCAACTAGGGGAATGTAAAGAGCAACAATTACAGATATAATTGTTAAGCCCAATGTATATAGCCTACCCTGGCCAGCCATTCTTCAGAAAATCCTTCTGTATATCTTTCTGTAAAAACACTTGTGAATATCAATAAAATATCTATTCATTTTCTCTTCTCTCTTGACCATGTGATTATGCCTCTAAAATTGGTATTTCTAAAAAAATTGTATGAAATTCCTTAATAATCGGTCAATAAAGAAAATTGGAGGGGTTCCTATAAAATCCATAATCTCCTGCATAAAAGGCTCACAAAAATATTCCCTCACGTCGATGACAGAAATTCCTCCAAGAAAAGGAGGATAGGGAGAGCCATTCATTTTTCTAAAAACATTAAATAATAAAACTTGCATTTGTGCATCACACACATTAGTTGCACATTCAAAGACCTTATCATGAGGCAATTGCATAAAATAGAAAAAATAGAAAATTGCTTGTGTATGACAGCAGTCAACAAAAGCCGAAAACGAAAAAAGGCAAGGATACAAACAATACTCCTCAGTTTGTACAGAATAATTGAGCCTGGAGAGGCTTGCTGAAAAAATACTTCCTCAGAATAATTAAGCCTGGAGAGGCTTGCAGAAACAATACTCTCTCACCATACAGAATAACCGAGCCTGGAGAGGCTTGCCGAAATAATACTCTCTCAGAAATAACTGAGCCTGGAGAGGCTCGCCGAAATAATACTCTCACAGAATAATTGAGCCTGGAGAGGCTCGCCGAAATAATACTCTCTCAGAATAACTGAGCCTGAAGAGGCTTGCCAAAATAATACTCCTCAGAGACATTTCTGTACAGAAAAAGCCGAAATCAACCAAAAAAGGCAAAAACACAGAAAAAGCCAAAATCAACAAAAAAGGCAAAAACACAGAAAAAGCCAAAATCAACAAAAAGGCAAAATACAGAAAATCCAACAAATTATACAGAATAACTGAGCCTGGAGAGGCTTGCCAAAATAATACTCTCCAAAAAGACATCTCAGCTTGCATTCTTGGGCTGAACAAAAAAACCAATTCATCATGCAGAATAACTGAGCCTGGAGAGGCTTGCCGAAACAATACTCCCACAGAATAACTGAGCCTGGAGAGGCTTGCCGAAATAATACTCCCACAGAATAATTGAGCCTGGAGAGGCTTGCTGAAAAAATACTCCCACAAAATAATTAAGCTTGGAGAGGCTTGCCGAAATAATATTCTCCAAAAGACGTCTCAGCTCGCATTCTCGGGCTGAACAAAAAACAATACTCATGCAGAATAACTGAGCCTGGAGAGGCTTGCCGAAACAATACTCCCACAGAATAATTGAGCCTGGAGAGGCTCGCCGAAATAATACTCTCTCAGAATAATTGAGCCTGGAGAGGCTCGCCGAAATAATACTCCCCAGAGATATCTCAGCTTCCACTCACGGGCCAAATTCCCCAGTGAAAGCTATCAAAGCGAGATCAGCAAAATTCCCCAACGGAAGCATGATCCAAACAAAATATCCAAGTCAAAGGACTTAGACTTCCTCAGTGGAAGATAGCTTTCCAACTCAAACGAAGAGTGAAGCTAAGCCTGAAGAGGCTTTCTAAATAATACTCTGGGATACATAAGATCCCCAAATCCCCAGTCGCCTACTCAAGAGGCATTCCTACAAAAAAATAAAAATAAAAATAAAAAAAAATCAAAAGATCAATAATCATTCCCCAAGTGGAATCCGGCTCTTGGCCAAACATCAAGCGTCAAGATGATCTGCCTAACAGAAGAGGCTAATCACAATCAATGACAAAATCCCCCAGCGGATAACAGCCTACACAGAGGCGACAAAACCAGAAAAACAAAAAGAGTCACCCGAATAAGGATAACCGGGATACTCCACCATCGTCGAAAAGACGTCAGCCAATCATAAGGCACCGCTCATCTCAGAAAGAGCATCTTCGTGTCTACACCCCAGGGAAACAGAAATTCCTCAATGGGCACCAACTATGCAAAGGAAAGTTGGGACACAAGAACCTATGAGTAACTGCACATCCCCTAGACGGATCCCTGCGTTATCCAGCCCTCAGTGACACAAAAATCAAAAACAATCGTCAAAGCAGCATCGTGGACTGTGGAGACAAAATCAAAATCAACATCCAGAATCCCCCAGTGGATAATAGCCTACACAGAGGCTACAAAAATCAGAAAAATCAAAGAGAGACACCCGAATAAGGATAACCGGGATACTCCACTTACGTCAAAAGGACGTCAGCCAAACATAAGGCATCGCTCAAATCAAGAAGAGCATCTGTGTCTACACCCCAAGGAGTCAGAAATTCCCCATGGGTACCAACTATGCAAATGCAAGTTGGGGCACAAGAACCTATGAATGAATGCACATCCCCTAGACGGATCCCTGCGTTATCCGGCCCTCAGTGGCACAAAATCAGAAAAACGTCGAAGCAGCATAGTGGACTGTGGAGACAAAAAAATCATCTCAGATCCCTGGAGAGGGTAAACTCGCATTGCCGAAGTGATCAGAAGACACGGACGCAAACCCTGGAGAGGGCAAACTCAGTTGCCTAGGTCATCAGAGACCAAACAAAGTCTGGAGAGACGGTACTCAAACAAAGTCTGGAGAGACGGTACTCAAACAAAGTCTGGAGAGACGGTACTCAAACAAAGTCTGGAGAGACGGTACTCAAACAAGGTCTGGAGAGACGGTACTCAAACAAGGTCTGGAGAGACGGTACTCAAACAAGGTCTGGAGAGACGGTACTCAAACAAGGTCTGGAGAGACGGTACTCAAACAAGGTCTGGAGAGACGGTACTCAAACAAGGTCTGGAGAGACGGTACTCAAACAAGGTCTGGAGAGACGGTACTCAAACAAGGTCTGGAGAGACGGTACTCAAACAAGGTCTGGAGAGACGGTACTCAAACAAGGTCTGGAGAGACGGTACTCAAACAAGGTCTGGAGAGACGGTACTCAAACAAGGTCTGGAGAGACGGTACTCAAACAAAGTCTGGAGAGACGGTACTCAAACAAGGTCTGGAGAGACGGTACTCAAACAAAGTCTGGAGAGACGGTACTCAAAGAAAGTCTAGAGAGACGGTACTCAATCAAAGTCTGGAGAGACGGTACTCAAAGTCTGGAGAGACGATACTCAAAGTCTGGAGAGACAGTACTCAAGGTCTGGAGAGACAGTACTCAACCATCAGCGTCGTCAGAGGCACGTTGGTGTTCAACTTCCGGCTCGGGCGTCGAGTGAAGTTGACCCTGGAGAGGGTAAACTTAGCTACCGAGGTTGTCAGAAGCGCCGAGGTATGCAACAACCTGGAGAGGCTACTCAACAATTTTCCACCGGAAGACGCTACAAGTCAGAAGGTTGGCACATCACCCGGACAATTGGGTCAACTCCTTTACTTGTCAGCCGGTACACCAAAAGGCCGTCCGACTAAGTAAAGGGGGGGCAGCTGTAGACCCCTAAAATTGTCCGGGACGGAAATAAAGCTTGAAGACTCTCGAAGACTAAAGGAAAGTCAGCCGGAAGGACTCCTGGAAGACCCCAGAAGACCATAGGATGACTATCTGTAGGTTTAGAGGTCTTAGAGTAGCCAAAAATAAGAAAGTGGGAGGTTTGGAGCTCAATACGGCCTCCTTGGAGTTCAGTACGGCCGTACTGCACATTTTGTACTACAATACGGCCGTACTGAAACCAATACGGCCGTATTGAAGTTTCTGTATTTCAATACGGCCGTACTGAATTCAATACGGCCGTATTGAAGTACAAAAACTCAATACGGGCCGTATTGAACCCAGGGGCCGTACTGCGCCTCATCCCTATAAATAGGACGTCATTTGGACGTCATTCCACACTTTTCCACACAGTTTTGACTCCCTCCTTGAGTATTCTGGGGTTTTTGAGCAGTGTTCTGCCCTAGAAATCTCTCTGGGAGTCGATCCGACGAAGTTCTGGAATTCCGAGCATTTAGCTTGGAGATTCGAACTTAGTCGAAGGGAAATCTTTTGGATTTCCATAGTCAAAAATTATTTTTTAGGAAGGAGCGAGCGAGCTTGTAGAGGGAGGGAGTGCCAAAAAGCCTCCTAGACTTCATTGATATATAAAAAGCACGCTTCAAGAGGTTTCTTTTCTAAAAATCCCTTCTTTTACCGCTTTCTGATTGTTGCATATTTAAATTTATCATCATGTAGATATTTAATTTACAATCGCTTATAATAAATAGGGGTAATTTAGTAATTTTGCGCTATTATTTAATAAATAATCCGTCATAGGGAACCCTAATGGGGCGCTGTGGGGGTGCTAACACCTTCCCCACACGTAACCGACTCTCTTACCCAACTCTGGTTGTAATGGCCAAAGTTGATTTATAAAATCAATTGCCTTAAATCTTTTTCCAATGTTTTGAGTAAAATATTGGTGGCGACTCCAAGAACCCTAATTTTTGCGAAAACCACTAATCCATAGAGGGTCCCGCTTGAGATTAATATGGATTGGTGAATCATTTAATAAAATTGGTAGCTCGACAAGGTCTCAGTTTGAGAATAAGTCGTTCTATCAATCCACCACTTTTAAAAAACTAAAACGAGTCCAACCATCGTCGCGATTGCCAAGGTCCGTTTCGGCAGGTGGCGACAGTCAAAAGTGGACCAAGTTGAGTTTTTGGACCAATTAGGAGTTTTTTTGTTGCCTGAAACGATCCATTTTCAAGGTGGGTCAGGTTGAACTACGAGTTGGAATCCAGTTTGATAGCTTTAGCTTGACCTCATAAGACGTGACATCAAGGTTTAAGATTAACTTTTGTTATATTTGAAACATCTATATGTTGTTTTTGTATTTTAGTTAATTTGCTTTTAAAAAGTACGTATGACCTTTGAAGTGCCAAACAATTGTTTATTACTTTAATTTTTTAAAATTAAAGTTTGGACTTTTGGTTAATTTGAGAAAGTGATTCTTTTATCATTTGAGAAAAAAATTTTCATAAATTTTTGTGCTTGAGACATGGTAGAAGGAGAATGAAGATATTGTGAGGGCCCTCAATAATGTCCATAGATTCTTTGAACTTTAATGCTCATGTGTTTGGGAATATTTTTGGTCAAAAGAAGAAGTTGGAGGCAGGTTTGCGGGGTATCCAAAGAGCCTTGGAAAACATTGATTCTACTCATCTAGTTATTCTTAAAGGTGATTTACTTTGTGCTTATGAGGATGTTCTTTTCCAAGAGGAAACTCTTTGGTTTCAAAAGTCCAAGGAGAAGTGGGTGAAACTAGGCAATAGAAATTCTTTTTTCTTCCATGTGCAAACTATTGGAAGGAAGAAAAATAAAATACATGAGTTATTTCTTCCTTTGAATGAATGGTGCACAAATGCTTATATGTTACCGACAAAGGCAATGACATACTTCAAAAATTTGGTTGGGCTAGTGTCTAAGTAGGAGGTTTATCAGGTTCTAATAAGTATGGGTTCTTATAAGGCCCCAAGGCTTGATGGGTTTCAACCCATCTTCTTCAAGGTCTTTTGGGATGAGGTGGGGAAGGCGACTTAGAACTTTGTAGCGACAACTTTCAAAATTGATCATATTGACGCACGCATGATAGACCTTTCTGGTGCTTATCCCTAAAAGTGACTCTCCATTTTGTTTGAAATATTTTTGCCCCATTAGTTTATGTAATGTGGTTTACAAGGTTTTATTTAAGGTACTAGTCAATCGATTGAGGCCCTTAACCAACTCTATTAACCTCCTATAGAGTAGCTTCCTAGTGGGGCGTAGTACCAAGAATAATGCGATTGCTCTTCAAGAGGTAGAGAGTACCATCTCCAAAAGTGTAAAAGGAAGAAGGGGGACTTAGTCCTCAAACTTGATTTGGAAAAAGCCTATGATAAGGTTGACTGGGACTTTCTTAAACAAGCCTTGTAGCTATTTAAGTTCCCAAAGGTGATTATCTCTCTAATCATGAATGGTTTAGCTTCCACTTGTATTTCTTTATTGTGGAACGACAACAAACTAAAAGGCTTTTGCCTCGTTAGAGGCATCCTACAAGGGGATCCCCTCTCCCTTATTCATTTTATGCATGGAAAGATTGGGAAGTATGATCCAACAAGAAGTTGAATCAGGAGGCTAGAAGCCACTTCTTTTTTTTGTTTTTTTTTTTGCAGATGATATGTTACTATTTGTAAAGGTTGAAACATCCCACGTTCGTAAGGTGACTAGTGTTTTGACTAATTTTTGTGCCTTGTCGGACTTGAATGTGAGTTTGGCTAAATCTAGGATCATAGCCTCTTTTGGGATATCCAAAGCATATAAAGAGGTAATATCTTCTGTTACACAGATTTGATTTATTACCGGGATAGAGAACTACTTGTGTTTTAGGATGTATAATGGTAGAATTACTAGGAGTGACTTTATAGAATTGTTAACTAGGACCAATGGGAAACTGTCAACGTGGAAGGGGAGGTTGCTAAATTAACCCAAGAGGGTTACCTTGGCTAATATTGTGATTACTTCTTTTCCCTCTTATGGAATGCCATTACAATGGTAAGCAAGGTATATATGTGATTATATCGATAAGGTGATTCAATGTTTTGTATGGAAAGGTATATATAGTAGGGGGTTCCACATGGTTGGTTAGAGCATGATGACCAAGCCAACGAAGTATGGAAGTTTAGGAATTAGAAGGGCCTGCGAACACAATACAACCTTGCTTAGCAAGTTGGTGTGAGATATCTTACATTCATTAGGCCAACTATGGACATCCTTGCTTGTAGACAAATATCTTAAGGATGAGCATCTTTTTGGTCGTACAATGTAATGCAACTCTCTTATTTGGAATTAACTAATGAAAGCTTTGCATGTGTTAGAGGATGGGTTTACTTTCAAGATGGGTAACAATGTAATGAGTTTTTGGGACCAACCGTAGTTGTGTAAAATTCCACTACATACTCTAGTCCCTCTTGTGGACATCCATGATGTGGGCCTGATGATTAAGGATGCGTGGGAGGAAGGAGATTGGAGTTTGCATATGTTGTACATTGCCTTCCCTAATGAGGTAATAAATAAGTTTTTGGACCTACAACAAGTGTTGGTTCCTCACTACCAAAATTTCGGGTTTTGAATCATGATATTTCTACCAAATACTCAACTCGTAGTGCCTATAAGTGGTTTATTGGGGGTGGTGGATAGTTTAGATTAGGTCAGATCATGGTCATGGATTTGGAAGCCACCTATGTCGGCTAACATACAAGTTTTTGTTTGGCAATTGTTCAACCTAGTTCTCTTAGTTAAAAGCATCCTAGCCAGGAGGCTTAAAGGTCTTGACTCTTCTTGTCCTCGATGCACCAAAGCATAACACATTGCTTACTTGATTGTCCTCATGTGACCACTTTTTGGTTGGGTTGTGGGTTCGATCAATTGTAAGTTTTGGTAGGCCATGATAATTATATGCTCCACTAATTGAAGGGCTTGCTTGATCAATATGGGGTTGTGGTTCCAATTCTATTATGGGTAGTTTGGTGCACGCACAATGCTTTTATTTTTCAAAATAGAGAGGGGTTGTGTATGGAAGTGTACTCTAAGGTGCAAGCGCTTAAAATCTTTTTCGAGAATGCATTTAGAGCGGATGTGCCCCAACATGTACCTCCATGTTGGATTACTTGGGTTTGTCCTCCTCTGGGGGCTATCGCTTTAAACGTCAATGGTAGTGTGCATGCAGAACCTTAAGCAATTGGGTTTGGGGGCCTGGGAGAGTCGAGCATGGAAGGTTTTTGTTTGGCTTCAATGGTGAGTCTTCACACATGGATATTCTTTACGTAGAGATCATGGCTATCCTTGAAGGACTTTACATATGTTGGAATAGAGGATACTAAAGGGTGACTTGCTACTTGGACTCTCCCCTAGTTATCCACTTGATCAAAGGGAGAATTGGTGACAAGAGATTGGGAGTGTAGTGTGCATCACTTGCTGTGTGAGGTCAATCATTGTGCGGATGGTTTCGCCAAATTAGGAGCATCCTCGTCTAGTTGATTGGAGATGCTATTGGGTGGGCCTGCTTGGTTGAGTTTGGGGCTCTGTGTGAATTTGATGAATACCTTGTTTCTAAGGAGGGTTAATCATTTGGTGGTTTTTTTATGTTAGTTTTCTGTATTTTTTATTTTGTTTCTTCTCGCATATGTAACCAAAAAAAGGTTCCCCTAACATGCTTGTAAAATATATGCATGAAAGGTAAAGTGTCACATGTTATTTGTTTTTTTAATTATATATATATATATATATATATATATATTCATTTAATGATTTATTTTCATTTAAAGTATATATGTGACACTCAAATCAATTTATTTTGATGATGCAAGATTTGTTTATGATAAGTATAATTTATATTTCTTAATTACATATAAACAAATTTGATTGTGAAAAACTATGACTTTGTGAGGAAACTTTGGCATAAGTTTTGTGATGGATAACAAAGGAATTGTGAATATATAGTGGAGGAAACTTTGTGACTGACTAAGGAGGGAATAACTATGGTATAATTGTAAATGATTTGGGATGAATAAATGATGACAAATTTGATATGGAATAACAAGGGTATAATTATGAATGATTACTAAGAGATAAGTGATGACAAATTAGAGAGGCAATATCAAATGTATAACTACAATAAATTAGTGAGGGAATAAGAATGATTTTGTCACAATTGTATTTGCGAAGGATTAATAATGAATTTGTAAGAGATGGTTATTGCTAATTAGCTACAAAATTGTCTATATTTTTTTGAGTAACCATGGTATTGATGTTTAATATCTACCGTTGAAAATAATGACTAATCTCCTTGAAGATCATGAACGCACACAAGATAGGTACTCTTTTATCAAATATCAAGCCACTACTCATAGTTTATGATTGGTTTTACATATAATTTTACTTCAAGCATATTAACCTAGTAATTTTTTGAAAAATAAATTATAGACAATCAACACAAGATGGACCCTAGAGAGAAAACAAGAGAGAATAAAAAGAAATATATGTATAATATGTAGCATAAAGCAATAAGAAGAGAGACAAAAAGAAAGATAAGTTATACTATAACCTATTTAGAGATAGTCAAACCTATTAATAAGGTTTGATATGAGACACTCCCAAGTAAACTAAAAGGCTAGATTAGAATTTCAAAAAGGTTAAATTAAAAAAAAGAAAGTTAAAGTCATGTTTTTGCCTAAAATATTTTAATCATTCAAAATCATCTGATTAAACAAAGTCTTTTTTTATCCTAACTTATTATTAAAATACTTAGTGGATATTGTATAGGTTTTTTTTTCCCTGTTGTAACTAGCCTAGGCGCTGACTTTTATCATAGAGCCTTGATGTATTGTATCTTTTCCTTTTTCTATAATGATTCTATTAGTTATAACTAAACTATGTAATCTATCCTATAAAATACTCTCTCTCTACTTGCAAGTTATGCTTAATATGGTATCGTATACCTTATTTTTCATTTTTAATATAATAAATACTTTATATTTTATTTCCTTAATATTTTCCTAAAAGATATATAAAAAAATAACTGCCTACTGCCAAATAAGATCCCTCATAAGACAAATACTAATAATACATTTATTGTCACATTCTTCTACACTCCCCTGTTAAATGATAAATGACATGAAACTCGCATTATTTAATTCTACCCAATAAAGAATGAGAAATACTAATCATATATTTTTTCAAATATATTCTATTATTAACTTAAAATTTATTAAAAATCATAAAATATATAATACTCACTCCGTATTTAATGAGTCTTATTTATCATTTTCAAAATTTCAATAAATTTCCAACAATAATAAAACTTACGTTTGAAAAGTTATGTTCTTAAACACTTGAAAAATAGTATGCTGAAAAGCATATTTTAAATAATGTGTCGCTAATATTTATCCCTTTTTATACAACTGTTTTGAAAGCAATACGTATATTGCAAGAATGCACAAATAAACAGATCAATGGCACCAAACAAATTGGAGCCAAAAATATCAGCAGATTTTCTCATCAAAAGTCAGGCTTATCCCTTTTAAATGCAGGCCTATTCACTGTTGGTAGGAGCTCTCTGAGCTCCTTAGCATGGCTATCCATGCCCTTGATTGTATAAGCTTTAATCATGGTTCTATAAGTAATGATATCTGGTTTACAACCATTTTGTTTCATCATCTCAAGCACTCCCTTCATCTCAGCAAAACATCCTAACCTCCCATAAGCATCCACCAAGCAATTGAAGAATACAGTGTCCAGTAATACATCTGAATTCTCAACAAAACGCAGGACACCACCAATTTTTTCAGGTTTACCTGCATGTGCATAAGCCCTGACAAGAGAGCACAGTGTGACACAACTAGGTTTTATTCTCTCCGACCGCATTAGTCTAAACAAGTACTCCATCTGTTTGAGATCCCCAGCCTTCCCAAAAGCATCAATCACAATGTTGAAAGTCACAATTGTCCAAGAGTAATGGTACTTCTGCATGTATTCCATCACAGCACTCATTTTCTTGTAATCCTGAGCCTTGCCATAGGAATCCATGAGAATGTTAAAGGTCTGAACATTAGGTTGGATTCCAGCAGTTTGGAACTTATCATAACACTTCTCCATTGTTTCAATTTGTCCAATGTTGCCAAATGCCCTCAGTGTTGAATTCATGGTCCATACATCGGGTTGGCAATACTGGTCAGCAAGCATTGCCACAAGTATAGATTCCATTTCTGAAAACCTTTTAGGAACAAGATAATATATTACAAATATGCAAATAGGATACTAGATCATGCTTCAGCTGGTTGCTAAAAAGATAAATTACTAACAAAACAAACTAAATAAAAATAGAACAACTTGTATATCCCAAATTTACTTGGAAAGGGGGAAGGGAATGACGATCAAGGAATGGATAATGGAGCATACACTGTGAAAGAGCTCATTTATGGCAATCATAAAGGTTGAGTCTACCATTCATCTGGCTATCTTTACCTTGCCTTTTCTTTTAATAAAAAGATAGAACCTCCGCTCTCCCAATTTGTGATTGTATCTAAATTCTAGAATATGGTGGAAAAGTAGGTTGTCAATGAAATTCTTTTTCCAAGTTCTATTACCGACCAGACTGAGCATGTGTTACTTTCATAAGGTAAAGAGAGACGAAGAGCTTACTTTCTTGCCTTCCCATAAGCATCAATAAGGGTGTTGTAGGTAATTGTGTTGGGTTTGATCCCATTATTGGCCATGTCAGATAAAAGGCTCTGAACTTTGTCAAAGGCAAAAACCTGTAAGCAAGACTTTATGAGGATTGAATAAGTCTGGACATCTGGCTGACAACCAGGCGTATTCTTCATTTCCTCAAGAAGAGAGAAAGCTTTGTCCAAGAGACCACTCCTGCTGTAGGCAGATAACAAGGCAGTGTATGATTCACAGTCCAAAACACAACCCTCATCAACCATAGCTTGAAAGAGTTGATTAGCTTTCTCAGGTTGCTTACATTTTCCAAGCATGACGATTAACTTGATGTACATACCAGAGTTAGGTCTATACCAGAGCTGTTCACGCAGTAGTTCAAAAACCTGAAACCATGATAGTATGCTTTGATAAGTCTTCCTATAAAAAGACAGCTTAACCAGAGGGTGTGTGTGTGAGAGTAGATGCAAAAAAATTTCAACCAGTATTAAAATTCATGTGCATAAATATCAAAACATACAAATTAATTTTTCTCAGTACATGAAATCCTTGAACACCAGAAATTCCGTAATAAGACTTCCTCCATCAATTTAACTCTTCCATATGTTGCCCCATTTTTTCAACTTATCTTCTAGATCCCAAATGAAAAAGATGCTTCCCTGTATCTTTACTTTCTTCCTTCAACATTTCATATTTTCTGAATAGTATCAAAGTAAGTACCGGCACTTCCTCACTACCCTTTCCCTAAATAGGTAGATGAAAAAATGTAAAATATATAAAAGGAGGCAGAGAGAGAGCAAGGTAATAACATACTCTTAAGCTAGCTAAAATACATGATACGGAGGATGAGGGAAAACAAATATAAGGATATAAATTAGTTAGGAATATTCCAATGAACATTTGCCATGTTTTAGAAAAATGAAAATACTCCTGATCATTTTGTTTTTCTACATCTCTCCATCACGTTACACGATTAATAAATGAGCTTCTTCAATAAGTTTAACATTTTCCATCTATATCCATCCAATGAACTACTTGCCCAAAAGCTAACCAAAATTCAATTAACCAACAATTGTCATGGCCAAAGCTTTCTGTCCCTGGGAATTTTTATCTATTTAAATCTTAAAGAAGAGATAAGCACTCCATGTCTTCATAGGTAATTTTCCCTGCCTCGGTACTTTTAAAGGAATTTGATGGGTACTCCATAGTTGCATTTGATGGATGGCCAATTATGGTTTAGCAGAGAAACAAGGGAAGCAGAGACAGAAATAATGGGTAAGAAAATGCATGGGACAAGCCTGCTAGAGAGAAGTCTAACAGAATTCACAGGCAATAGCAGAACATTGGAGAACCAGGTGAGGAAAGTACGGGGAGTCTTGAGAATATGATGGAGGGAGCTAGTCGAGAGGGGGACATTGAATCTGCTACAGAATTTAAGGGAGTTTTGGTCCTTGGGTCATAGTAGCACTCTGCTTCTACGAGTTTCTCCATATTTTCCATTTTCCTCTGCTAATTTATGTTCTTTTCATTGCTGTAACTAGAGCATTACTTTATACTTTTCCAATAACACCAACACAAATACCAGGATCAATCAAAATTATACTCTGTGAATCAGTTTAGTCGTATTTCATCGTAACATCCATTTAATGAACTAATTGCCTAAAAGTTTACAAAAATTTAATTAAACCAAAATTTGTCATGGTCAAAGCTTCTCAATTCTCATTCTCTTCCCTTCTATCCTAACTTTCCTTTTACCTTGTTTTCATGCAAAAGTTGACTGATTACTATGAATCCGTTTGAATACAAGTTAAAAACGTTTCTGAAAGTTTCTCTACGGAAAATAATGAATATGTTGTAGTAGAGAAACTCTGAAAAGCATTTCTAAGCTTGTATCCAATCTCAAACTACCAACCAAACACCAAGTTCCAAACTAATATTACCACAGTCACAACTAAAACAAAATCCACACAGTGTGTGTTTGGGAAGGATAATTTTCATCCACAAAGTCGAAATCAATAACTTCATTTCCTACCTATTTTTATTTTGACCTAATAGTGCTTATAATGAAGTTTATCCACATATCCTCAATTTTGTTTGGTCTCTCTAAGCACATTCAAAAACGTTAATCCCTAAACACATTTCCATTTCCTAAATCTTCGTCTTCCGAGCACATAAACACAACAAAGCAACCCCAAAGAGAAAAAAACTCAACCTACCTTGAGAGCGGATTCCCAGCGCAGAGCCGTGACCCTCTCGTGGAGCGCTTCAAGGACGGTTTGGGGAAGAAGCTTCTTGGAGTTGACGGGTCCCTTCTTCCTGCCACCACTCTTATCGATGTGGGCCTTCGTGGCCTCTCGCCGCAGAATCACCGACACTGCTTTCTGCGACGCTGTCTTTCGGTTCGTCATCTCCTTCCGCTCCCTCGCTTCTCTCGCCTTCAGCTTCTCCAGCTCCTTCGCTATTCTCCGCGTGCGCTCGTCCGCGAATGCCAAACCTGTCGAGGAAGAAGCGGGTTCCGGGTCGGGTCGGGTCGAGGCTTGGGCTCGCGTCGAAGAGGCTCGACGGAGGAGGGTGGGTGGCGGGAAAGGAGGGGCGACGGAGAGTGATGCCATTGGATTTTTTTTTTTTTTTTTTTGTTTAGTCTTTCGGCTTTGGACTGAAGCACTTGGAAAGAGGATGTGTGTGTGTATGCAAGAGTAGACAACGATGAAAATAATATTACTTGTCACAATTTATTTAATTGTTTACTAGTTAAATATGAGAAATAAAGAGTAAAATTTTAAGAGAAAAAAATTAAAATTATTTGTTTTATAAGAATTTATTTTAGATTCTTTTAAAAAAAGAATTTTGTTTTCAGAAATATATTTATTTTGTTTTCTGTATGTTTTATTTTTTATTCAATAAAATTTTGGAACTATTATTTTCTATCTTACTATTTTTAATTATTTTTAACTGCTTATTTATTTAATAAAAGAGTTAAATAATCATTTTATTTGTTATTCATAATTATTAGTGATATTATGTTAGTGTGAGACATGTATAAAGAATTTTAAAAGTTTTTAAAATATGTTATTTATTTATTTTAAAATGATTATTAAAAACAAAAAAATTATTTTAGATTTTAAAGGGATAAAATTAATTTTTTTTATAAAAATAAAATTTATTCATTTTAAAAGGGAAAAAAATAATGTTAACAAATATTAAAAGGTGGAGAATTTTTTTTTTAAGAAATTAAAATTAAAATTTATTCATTTTAGAGAGACTAAAAACAAAAATTATGTAAGAGGAGGAAAAGGAGGAACAAGTGGGAGAAAAAAAGGAAAATAAGATAGAAAGGGTTACAAATCGATACTAAATAAACATCAAGTTATTTTACATTGGTCCACACCATGTTACAATGGAAGCTAAATCACACTCTCTCTGATATCAATTATAAAAAAGTATTAATTTTACATATATTAAAAAAATATTTATTTATATTAAAATTTATTATGTTTAACATCCATTTTAAACTGTTCTTTTTATAAATGAAAAAAAGTAATATAACTAAAAATTATACATTAAAGAAGAGATATTTTAGAAAAAATATTATTAAATGATGAAAAATAGTTAAAATTTGTTAATATTTAAAATATATATATATATATATATATATATATATATATATATGTTCTTACCGGAAATCTGCTGTAGAGCTGATCCGCCAGGTAAGATCGGTGAGCCTCCTTCGTTGATACGCTTGATGTTCCAAGATGGGGGTGGTACCTGCAAAAGAGACTCCGATGCTAAAGTTAGAGTTTGTATGAGTATGAATCTCGTATATATAATGCACGTACCTTGATGTATATTAGGGTTGCATTGGGCCTTGGGCTTGAGATTAGTTGTGATTTGATTAGGTAGAGGATCTCGCCTAGACCGAGATTCCCCGAGATCGGTTACGATCTATTTAAGTGCCGAGCTAGCGCTGCATGGCGCGTGTCCGAGGTCAGCTCGTGCTGTGGTACCGAGCTCGGAACTCGGCTTCGGAGTACGGATAGTACACTAGCCCCCCGAGCTCCGAAGACCGTAGGTCGAGGAGTTAAGACCGAGCTCCTTGGGGAGGGTGACCTTCCACGTGCACTGGCCTGTCAAGGTGTCGTGTATTGCAACTGTCACTTCCGAAAACGTGCAAGTGGCGCGTTAACGGGGGTGACGGTTATGTACTGATAGTTTGCGCTTGTCATGATGGTTTTCCATTAATGCGCCGTCAGACGCGTCCCTTGGCTGACACGTGGCGCGACCGTTTTGAATTTGTGGGAAAACCTTTTCTCTCCCTCGCGCCTCTTCCCCTTTCCACTTTATTATTTTTCCACTTCTTGGCTTCTCAAGTACGATAACTTTTCTTGCCTTCTTACTTCCGTTCGTTTTTCGTCTCCGTTTTCACAGTTCCTCTTCGAGTCCTATTGCTCCTCTTGATGGCTGGTGGTCGTGGCGCCAGTTCTTCTGTGCCTGCCAGGGGCAAGGCGCGCGGCAAGGCGGTGGTTACCGGGAGGGGCGCCCCCGAGAGGAAAGACCCGTCTCCGCCCAAGGACCTGGAGCCGGGCGTTCCTGGCTACGACTGAGTTAAGCGCGAAATGGGGGGTCCAAAGTGTGTTCATATCGCTTATGGAGGTCAATGCGGTTTGGAAGACGCACCAGATTTGCGACCCTTCCATTTCCCGGATGATTCGACTCGAGCCCTGTCCGGCCGGTGAGGGTGCGTACATGGGGAGGTCTACCGACCCTCCTCATTTCTATGTCTATTAGTGTTTCTTCAGGGACCTGGGCGTTTGTCTTCCTTTCACTCAGTTTGAGTGTGATTTCTTAAACTACATCAACGCGGCTCCTTGCCAGCTGCACCCCAATAGCTGGGGTGTTTTGAGGGCGTTTCAAGTCCTGTGTGCGGTCCTAGGGATAGAGTTGTCCCTTCGCGTTTTCCTTCACTTCTATCAGTTGAAGCTGGGTGTTCTGCCTTATGGCGTTCTTTCTTTCAACGGGAGTAAAGAGGGGGGTTTATTCACTCTTTACTCCCAGTCTTATAAAAATTTCAAAACTGAGTTCTTCCGGGTTGCCCTCGTGGACGTTGACCCTTTAGAGGATGGGGGCTTCTACTTCGGTGGACTGCCGAAGTTCCCTTTCTACTGGTGCCCCAAACCGTCTAGGTTCCACGGGGTGGACCTTCGAAATTGACGGCCTTGGAGGCTGCCGCCATTGGGAATCTTTCGGCACTTCCTCGCCCGTTGGACTACAAGTCGATCTTGTCGCTGGCGAACTTGGCGCACAGGGAGAGGGGCCTCGAGGGTGAGTATCTTATGTTTTGGTAGCTTGTTGAGGTTTGTGTAATTCTTCTTTGCTGATGTGCCCTATTTTCTGTCTGCAGGCATTATAGGGGAGGATTTGTGACTTGAACTGAAGCACTACTTCAACGTGACCGAGCTCGAGGTCTTCGAACCTCCAGAGGAGGAGGTTTCCCCCCTGAAAGTGAACCGGAAAAGAAAGAGGGACGGGAGAGAGGTCGGGGGGACCTCTGCCCCTCGTGGAATAGGCGAGGTTGCCTCCAAGGCTGCTGAAGCTGGCATGGTGGAGCTTGCTGGAAGTCCGCCGTCGGAGGGGGCCATTCGTGTGGCCGCCGAGGAGGCGGCGTCGGCTATTGGGCCTGTCGCTCAGCCCGGTGAGGTGCTGGCCCAAGCTGCTGAGCGAGTTGTTCAGGCCGTCGTGGTGAGTATTTTTCTTTTCTTAGTCTTGTTTCTATTTTCTTCATTTTATGTTTTTTTTCTTCGTTTTGACTTGATGTTGTTTTCTATAGGCAGGGGATGCTGCCGAGGAAGTGGTCCTTGCTGCCGGGCGGGCCACCTCGGTTGCCGAGGAGGTGATCCGGGGTGCTGTACCTGCTGCTCCAATTGGTGAGGTAAGCGGTTGGCCCTTCTATGGCATTGACATTTTACCCTTCTGTTTACCTTTTGTTCTCAAAAGAGTATCCTCGTTTCTTGCAGGCGGGGAACGACACCGGGGTTTCGGGTCCCCCGAGTTTCGGGGCGTCGGAAGGGAATCCTTCCGTGGTCGCGCAGGGGGTACCTGCGTCTACTGCCGCTGAGGCCCGTAGGGAGGGGTCGAGCTCTGGGCTCCCTACCTCCAGTCTAGTGCCGAAGCCGAAGCGATCGTATCTTACGTATCGCTATGCGCAAGAGGGGGCGCCCATGCGGTTAGAGCATTTAAGTGCGTCAGAGGAGGTCGACTCTCTGTGAAGTGCCACGGTGACTCCGGAGAAGTTTTTCCCAAAGGGGTCGCTGAGCACGGCTGATCAGGCGATGATCGAGTCGGCTGGGCCGATGAGGAGTTTCGATGCCGCCCAGATCTTCTTGCAGAGAGGCACGGCCATTGTGGATTACTGGAAACACAAGTGGTCGAGGCAGCAGGAGGACATGGCGAAGCTGAGGAGCCTTGTTCAACCTCTGAAGGATGAGAATAGAGTCCTGAGGGAGGAGAACGGGGTTCTGATTGCCGCCCTTGGCGAAGCAAAGATGCAGGGAGCTGAGCTCCAAGCGGCGAGGGGTGATAGACTATGACCAAGGCCAAGGAATCCAAGAGGTGATATACTAAAAGAACCAAGAGGAATGTGATGATCTTAAAGACCTTTGTCTTATGTTTATACATATAGTAGTTCTTTTGTATAGGTTATTTTTGCCTTTGTATTTGTGAGGCACTTTACTTGCTTTTTCTAGTGTTTGTATATTGATTTCAAGGTAGGTTACTTGGAGAGTTTAACTCCATTTAACCTCCCTAATTGATGTATTCATTTTGTATTTTTTCAGTAGGGAAAAAGGGGTGACATTTAGCAAAGCTAGGGAGTGTACTTAGAAATTGGGCCTGAGTTGGGCCTAGGCAAAATTTTGCATATTGGACTCATTTTTCTCCTAATTTTTCATAGATTTGATTTAGCTAGGTCTTATCATCATTTGATGAACCTAACTAAACCAAATCAATAATTTTTGAAATAAATCAAAGGAGAAAAAGAAGCCAAGGCGCCTAGCTCCTTCATTTCTCTTTGGCCGAAAATTCCATGTGCATTCTTGAGTTTTTGAAGCTTCTCCTCCAAGTTTCTAAACCTTGGTAGGTTGGCTGACCTTACCATGGTTCTTAAGTGAACCATGGTTAAGGATAGCTTCTCCTACAAGTTTTAGAAACCATGGATGGTTAGCTACACCTTACCATGGTTCCTAGTGAACCATGGTTAAGGTTAGCTTCTCCTAGAAGCTACCTCTCCCTATATATTTGTAATTCCTTCACTTGTACTCACTTTTGGACATTTATGAGAATTAGAAATAAGATTTCTCTCTCATTTTCAAGAGTCAATTTCGTGAGAAACCTCCTCCTAGGTTCTCTCTCAAGGTTCATTCTCCTAGAAGCTTGGTTTCTCAAGCTTCTTCACTTCTTCAAGAGGTAACCGAACCTCTCTTAGGTGCTTCTCCACCATTGGAGAATCCTCCAAGGTGATTCCGCCGCCTTCAAGGAGTTCAAACTCATGGAGCATTTCGGTCCTTTCATGGAAAGCTTGGAAGAATATCAATCCTCTCCAAGTACTTCCATCAGTTTTGGTATCTAGAGCCTAGTGCTTTTGAGGTTTGGTGTTCTAATTTTTTTTGTATGAATCCGTGTTGTCTCTTCCTTCTTCTATGTCTAAATATGTGTTTGCTGAATGGATCTAAATTTTCTAATTTTTTTTATAGATCCTATATGTCACATAAGAAGTAAGTTGATTCATGTTCTTGCTTGTTTCCTAATCCGTGAATCACTTGTGTTGTGCTTTAGGTTCTCTTGTTCTTGTGCGTTTTTGTATTTGCTTGAGTCTTCTCCATTCTATAACATGTGTCTGTGATTGGACAACATTCATTGAGCATAGATTTTGTTTTTGAATCACTTGTTTTGTCATAGAAGTCATGTGTAGTCCTTTTACTTGTTGAAACTTCCTAGACTAGCTTGTTTGACCTAATTTTTCTTTGTGTTGTTTGTGTCCGAAAATTTTGTGTATTTTCTTATTAAATCTGAACCTTACTATATGTGCTTTTTCTTTACATGTTTGAGTTCTTAATTTGCTATTAGTTCTAGCAAATTTCCTAGAGTTAGGTTTCTATTATGTCTTGTTAAAAGTTTTGTCAAAAAAATTCATATACACTAATTCCTATTAGGTTTTTCCTTGAGTCTTGTTGTGGCTGAAACCTATTACAATTTTATAAACATTAAAACAGAGACAAAACAGAGGTGTAAGTGTTCTAAATGCATGAGAAAAACAAAAGAATGAGTGCTTAAAAATTTGACCTAAAAATACTACAAAATTGTGAAGCACTAGTTACAAAATGCATGTGAACACCTCTTGTTTTGTGTGAGATTTTTGCTGCAGTTTTTAATGACTTAAATCCGAGACTTATATGTGTTAAAAGGCATTTGAACTCCTGAGCATTAAAAGAAAAAGAAGTGAAAAATATTTTTCCAAAAAGAAAAGAAAGAAAAATAAAAAGAAAAAGCCAAAAAGGAGTGAAAATTTGGTATGTGTAGCTCTCGGTTTTGGTAATATTTTTGCATATAAATTTTCTTGTCCAGCCACATCATTTGTGTCTTATTTTTGTTTCTAATCTTAGCTTTTGTTTTGTAATCCATTCTAGTGCCTTTGATAGGATATCTCTTGTGTGCTAGCTTTCCAAAATTAGCCTTAATTGTTGCTTGTCATTTTTTGTGAAACTCCTTCTAGTTTGTCTCTTTTCATTCTACCATTTGGTGTAGCCATTCTAAATTGTGCATTTTCAGTTTTTGAACTAATATTCCAGCATCTTAAGGTGTGTTGAGTGCCTCTTGGAAGGTGCTGAAGGCCAAGCTCAAGGTTAGCCAATATTGAAGGACTTTGGTGGTGACCTAGGAGTTTGTTTCTCATTGGATTGGATTCTTGGAAATTCAAACACCTAGGAGTAACCATCATCAAGGTTTCTTCTAAAGAGGAGTGAAACACATTGAGAGGCTGCAAGCTAGGTGGCTGAATTGGAGAAAGAAGGAGAAAAATTTTTGTGAAAATTTTGTGAAGAATTTAGTAACAAATTTAGTGACGGAAATTTTTCTTCAAAAATTTCAATACCAAATCCGTCACTAAAGTTGTCACTAAATTAGTGGCTGATTTTTGTTTCTAAAATTCTTGGTGCAGCCACTAAATTTTCTTTAAGTGAATTTATATTTCATTTAGTGTAAATTTGCATTTCATTTGAATGTGAATTTGTATTTCATTTGGTGTAAATTTACATTTCATCTTTGTAATCTTTTAATTTCCAAATTTTTGTACAAGGCCTTTATTAAGGAGTGTCTTGGAGTGCCTTTGGTGTATCTCCATCTCTCCTTAAGTGTTTTCATTGTAAATTCGTTTAGTACTTGTGAGAGGGTCCTTGAAGGTCTTTGGTGCCTTTCAAGCTCTCACCTAGGTTTAATTGCTTTCAACGCCTAGTTTATGTTTTCTTGTCTTTAAGTTTTCAAGTCATTTAAGTTTTCAAGCAATTTATGTTTTCTTGCCATTTATGATTTCAAGCATCATATAATTGTACACTTAGGCACTTGTTTGTTATTTTTCTTTGAGAAAATATCTTTGTGAAAATTGCTTTGTGCAAGACAAAAGTACAAGGGGGTTTATAGATTTTTACTTGAAGAGGCTTGGTTATTAAGTGGCTCTTTAGTAGCTCACCTCCCTCCAAATTTCAATTTGTACTCTTAGACCTCCAAGTGCCAAGTCTAAAGCACTTCAAAAATCTTATTTTCATAAAAACTATTTTTGTGTGGAAAAATCTTCTTGAATTAAAATGTCTCAAAATTCCTCCAATAGTGAAAGTGATGGCTCTCCAAAAAGTCTTTCATATATCACTAAAGAGCTCAAATCACTTAAGCTATGGAAAAAGCAAGAGTCCATTCAAAGAGAAAAAGAAAAGATTGAAAGAGAAGGACAACTTGCTTACCTTGAGGAAGAGTTGAGAATTTTAAAACAACAAGAAGAAAAATTGAAAGAAAATATGAGAAAACATAGAAAAAAGAGTAGGAGTTCACATTCACAATACACATCTCCTAATGAAAGCCTTAATGTAGGTAACCATTATCAACCTTCCCCAAAAAGAACTATTAAACCTAGGGAATCCAAGGTGGATCTCCCTCAATTTTTTGGGAAGGATGATGTGGAGGCCTACCTTGATTGGGAGATGAAAGTAGAACAACTCTTTGCTTGCCATAAGGTAAGTGAAGAAAGGAAAGTTCCTCTTGCAACCCTTAGCTTTCAAGGGCATGCAATGTATTGGTGGACCTCTTTGGAAAGAGAAAGACGTCTCCACAATGATCCTCCTATCCAATATTGGAATGATCTTAGGAGTGCATTGAGGAGGAGACACATTCCCTCTTACTATGGCAGGGAGCTTATGAATAAGCTCCAAAGGCTCCAACAAAAAGATATGACTGTTGAACAATATAGGCAACAAATGGAGTTATACATGATGAGGGCATGTATTAGAGAAGAGGAAGCCACTACAGTAGCCAGATTCATGAGTGGTCTTAACTTAGAGATTAGAGACCAAGTGGAGCTACTACCCTACAGGAACCTAAATGACTTGGTCCAACTTTGTGTAAGGGTACAACAACAAATATTGAGAAAATCTTCTAAAAGAGAAAGCTCCCACTTTAGATCTCTTAAGAAAGACTACATGGAGGAAGAAAAACCTTTTGAAAAGAAAATTATTTCAGAACCCTCTAAAGAATTGGCTAAGAGGAAAGAGAAAAACAAAGATAAGGATAAAGATCTCATCACTCCACACACTAGCACAAAGACTAGTGATATTAAATGTTTCAAGTGTCTAGGGAGAGGCCACATTGCTTCTCAATGCCCTACAAAGAAAGTCATGATCTTAAGGGGGCATGACACTTATAGTAGTCAAGAAGAGACTACTACCTCCTCTTCTAGTGATAGTGAGGTTGAAACAAAGCTTCAAAGGTCCAAAGTGGAGCCCATTTATCCTTATGAAGGAGAGCTCCTAATGCTTAGGAGAATCCTTCATAATCAACCTAGTGGTACCCTATCACAAAGAGAGAATCTCTTTCATACAAGATGTAATGTTTTAAATAATGCTTGTTCTCTCATTGTTGATAGTGGTTCATGGTGCAACTGTTGTAGCACTAGGTTGGTTAAAAAGTTGAGTCTAATTATTACTATGCCACATCCTCAACCTTATCATTTGCAATGGCTTAATAAGGATGGTGACATAGTAGTTGACCAACAATTGAGGGTCAAGTTTTCCATTGGGAAGTATGAGGACCAAGCTTTATGTGATATAGTACCAATGGAAGCTTGTCATATTTTGTTAGGAAGACCATGACAATTTGAAAAGAAAACTGTACATGATGGTCTTACTAATGAAATTACCTTGACTCACAAGGAAAAGAAATTTGTACTTTATCCTCTCACCTCAACAAGTGGCTGAGGATCAAGCACAAATGAAAAACAAAAGAAAAAGAGAAAAGGTAGGGAAGAGTAAAGAGGAAGAAATATCCTCTAAGGTAATTATGCCTAAAGAGAATTACTTTATCACTAAAGAACCTATGAAAACTATTCTCTTTATTCATAAAGACCTTAACTCTTACCCTCACGCTGCCACTAGTCTTGAAGAAAAGATTCACAAATCCATTATTTTTAAAGAAAAAGAATCTCAACTTCAAGATTATGTGAAGGAGAAGTGGACTTCATTTAGTTCTACTTCTCATACTACTTCCTTGGTGGTGCCCAAGGTAGATAGTCTTCCTACCTTAGTTGTGTCAATAATGCACCCAATTTATGGAATATATTATTTGTTGGATATAACATCTGAACCTTCAAGGTTCCTTGTGACAAATTCTTTTCATAACTATCCAACAAATAATATAATCCAAAATTGTTTAGGGAATTTCTTGGTAGTATTTTCATTATTTTCTAGGAAATGCCTAGTTTACCAGATAGGGTACTTTAGGCAAGATATTTTAGTTTTTAGGATTAAGTCTTTAGTGTGCTATATTTTTAGCTTTAGCACATTTTTAGGATTTAGAAATATACCTAGTCTATGTTTAGGAGAGGATCCTATTCATTATATTAGTAGGTCTAGTGTCATAGATTTCTTTAGGTTCCATGAAAGGATTCCTTCTAGGATATTCCTTTCACATTTATTTGTTGAAAATATCACCTCTGATGAATTTTATTATATATTTGTAGGTATGGCCAAAAATCATGAGGACCCTCGAGATTTGAGGTCAAGTCCTTTTCAAGAGGGAGGGGATGATAGACTATGGCCAAGGCCAAGGAATCCAAGATGTGATATACTAAAAGAACCAAGAGGAATGGGATGATCTTAAAGACCTTTTTCTTATGTTTATACATATAGTAGTTCTTTTGTATAGGTTATTTTTGCTTTTGTATTTGTGAGGCACTTTACTTGCTTTTTCTAGTGTTTGTATATTGATTTCAAGGTAGGTTACTTGGAGAGTTTAACTCCATTTAACCTCCCTAATTGATGTATTCATTTTGTATTTTTTCAGTAGGGAAAAAGGGGTGACATTTAGCAAAGCTAGGGAGTGTACTTAGAAATTGGGCCTGAGTTGGGCCTAGGCAAAATTTTGCATATTGTACTCATTTTTCTCCTAATTTTTCATAGATTTGATTTAGCTAGGTCTCATCATCATTTGATGAACCTAACTAAACCAAATCAATAATTTTTGAAATAAATCAAAGGAGAAAAAGAAGCCAAGGCCGCCTAGCTCCTTCATTTCTCTTTGACCGAAATTTCCATGTGCATTCTTGAGTTTTTGAAGCTTCTCCTCCAAGTTTCTAAACCTTGGTAGGTTGGCTGACCTTACCATGGTTCTTAAGTGAACCATGGTTAAGGATAGCTTCTCCTACAAGTTTTAGAAACCATGGATGGTTAGCTACACCTTACCATGGTTCCTAGTGAACCATGGTTAAGGTTAGCTTCTCCTAGAAGCTACCTCTCCCTATATATTTGTAATTCCTTCACTTGTACTCACTTTTGGACATTTATGAGAATTAGAAATCAGATTTCTCTCTCATTTTCAAGAGTCAATTTCGTGAGAAACCTCCTCGTAGGTTCTCTCTCAAGGTTCCTTCTCCTAGAGGCTTGGTTTCTCAAGCTTCTTCACTTCTTCAAGAGGTAAATGAACCTCTCTTAGGTGCTTCTCCACCATTGGAGAATCCTCCAAAGTGATTCCGCCGCCTTCAAGGAGTTCAACCTCATGGAGCATTTCGGTCCATTCATGGAAAGCTTGGAAGAATATCAATCCTCTCCAAGTACTTCCATCAAGCTGAGGAGCCTTGTTCAGCCTCTGAAGGATGAGAATAGAGTCCTGAGGGAGGAGAATGGGGTTCTGACTGTCGCCCTTGGGGAAGCAAAGATGCAGGGAGCTGAGCTCTAGGCGGCAAGGGGGGGGGGGGGGGCCTCGCCAGGGCCTAGAAGTCATTGGAGATCACCCTACGGTCCAACGAAAACTATGCCTCCCGAGTGGGTGAGTTGCGGGGGCTTGTTACCTCGTCCTGAGGCGAGGTGATGTCTTCTCGGGAGCAGGTTCACTCTTTGGAAAATGAGGTCGCATTTTTGAGGAGAGAACTGGTGTCGGTAACCGAGGAGCGTCTCCGCGATGAGGTCATTATTGGTAGTAAAGATGAGGAGATTGCATCCTAGAGAGTAGACCTTTCGTCGCTGGAGGCTGAGAAGGCAGTGTTGGAGGGGAGACTAGAGGAGGTAGAGCGCTCCATCGTGGTGGAGCATAAGAGGGGCTTCCTCAAGGCTACTCGCCAGGCCAGGCTCCTTGTGCCAGGGTTTGACTTCTCCGGCATGCACGTGGAGAAGGTCGTTCGTTTTGGGAAGCTGGTCAAGGAGGATGATATCGAGGACAGCTCCAGCGAGAATGCCTCTGTATAGGCTGTTTTTTGTAATGGTTTAGTTTTCCTGTTTCTCTTTACTTTTCTTTGAATTCATGTATTGAACTCGGTAAACACAGCTCTGTATATACGTATTTTGCTTTGTTTATTTGCGCTTAGTTTTTGCTGTTTTGCGCGTTTTGAGACACGTTTGGTGTCTGTTGTGTGTTTTTATGGATTCGAGTTGGTCATGCCGGGGTTAGACCTCGACCTTGGTTTTTCATAAATGAATCTTTTCGGAAGGGTTCGAATTCGACCTAAGGTTCGGATTTGACCTTGTATTTTTGTTGAGTGACACATTGCGAAGGTTCGGGCGCAGTCGTAATCATGCCGAGGTTCGAACTTGGCGTCAAATTAGCGTATTAGGGTTCGTATTTGACCCTAAGTTGGAGTAAAATGGATCATGCCGAGGTTCGGACTCGTCCTCGAACGATCGTATCCGAGGTTCGTTCTCAACCTCGAATTTGTGTAAAGCGCGTTAGGGTTCGTATTCGACCCTAAATCAGAGTAAAATGAATGATACCAGGGTTCGAACTCGACCTCGGATTAGCGTATCTAAGGTTCGTTCTCGACCTCGAATTTGTGTACAGCCTATTAGGATTCATTTTCGACCTTAAGTCGGAGTGAAATGGATCATGTCGAGGTTCGGACTCGACCTTGGACGATAGTATCCGAGGTTCGTTCTCGACCTCGAATTTGTGTAAAGCGTGTTAGGGTTCGTATTCGACCTTAATTAGAGTAAAATGAATGATGCCAAGGTTCGAACTCGACCTCGGATTAACGTTAAATAACTTTTGTGAAGGTTCGAATTTGACCTTAATATATCGAGGTTCGAACTCGACCTCAGATTTAGCACAAAAAATAAAGTAATGCGTAAATAACATGAGTTGGATAGAATGAGTTGTTTTATTGATAATGTCATTGTGCCTCGTTAAAAACCCTCTCAGCCAAAACCCATTTTCTTGTTTTTTGGGGTAAAAGACTAAGGTGGAAAAAGAGTGCACAACTCATTCATACAAAATTCAGCTGAAGTAGAACTTGAGATGCGTAGCATTCCACGTCCGCGATATGGGTTTCCCGCTGAGTTCTTCTAGCCTATACGCTCCATTTTCCAAGTCTTCTGTAACTCGGAATGAGCCACCCCAAGTAGGTGCAAGCTTTCCATCCGACGTGTCCTTTCGGGCTTCGCCTAGCAATCGCCACACCAAGTCACCAGTCCGGAAAGAACGAGGTCGTACTCGGGTGTTGTATCTTCGGGAAGCTTGGAGTTTGCATGCTTCTTCGTGGATTTGAGCTTTGTCTCTAAGCTCGTCCACCAAGTTGAGGTCAGCTGCCAACTCTTGAGCGTTTTGCTCGATATCGAAAACCTGCCGTCGGTGGGACGTCTCTCTGACTTCTACTGGGATCATTGCATCGACTCCATAAGTTAGCCTGTAGGGTGTTTCTTGCGTGGTTGATTGGGGGGTGCAATGATACGCCTAGAGGATGCTGGGAAGTTCGTCAGGCCACTGTCCCTTGGCGTTTCCCAGCTGTTTCTTGAGTTCCCGGAGGATGACTTTGTTGGCTGCTTCGGCTTGGCCGTTGGTTTGGGGGTGTTCCACCGAGGTCGGGAGATGCTTGATACCGAGCTCTCGGAGGAAGTCCTCGAATCCCTGCGCGATGAACTATCGGCCGTTATCAGTTACGAGAGTGTGAGGGATTCCGAACCTGCAAATGATGTTCTTCCATGTGAATTTTTGCACGTTCTCAGTGGTAATTTTGGCGAGTGGACATGCTTCAATCCACTTGGTGAAATAATCGATTACCACCAAGAGGAATTTCAGTTGACCTTTCGCAGGGGGGAATGGTCCGAGAATGTCCATTCCCCACTGGGAAAAAGGCCATGCCGACATCATGTGGTGGAGAGCTTCGGGTGGTTGCCGGTGTGTGTCGCCGAATTGCTGGCACTCTTTACATTTTTGAATGTAGCTTTGGCAGTTTGACTTCAGAGTGAGCCAGTAGTACCCATCTCGGAGTACCCTGGTCGCCATTGAGCGCGCCCCGGAGTGCATGCCGCATATCCCCTGGTGAATTTCCCTGATGACATAGGCTGCCTGAGACGCAGTCAAGCATTTGAGCAGTGGAGAAGAAACTCCACGTTTGAATAACTCATCTCCGATGATGATGAACTTAGCCGATCTCATCCTTATCTTCTGAGCTACGTCTTTGTCCTTGGGCAGGGTTCCTTCTTTCAAGTAGTTCCAGATGCCTGCTATCCATCCCAAGTCTTCATTGTCACTGACGTTGACGACTTTGTCGTCTAAGCTGGGTGAGTGCAAGGTTTCCTAGATGATGGTTCGGTGCTGTCTGGGCCTTTTGGTGCTGGCGAGCTTTGATAGGAGGTCAGCTCGGGCATTTTGTTCTCGCGGCACATGCTTTATGGTGAATTCATCGAAGGACGAGATCTGGTGGGACATAGTGTGAAAGTACTGCTGCAGCAGAGTGTCCTTTGCCTGGTACGTTTTGCTGAGCTGCTCCACCAAGAGTTTTGAGTCGCTGTTGCAACTCACCTTTCAAGCTCCGAGGTCGTGGGCTAGCCTTAATCCTGCGAGAAGTACCTCGTACTCCGCCTGGTTGTTGGTCACTTTGAAGCCAAACTTAAGGGATTGCTCTAGAGTGATTGGTTTGGTCCCTCCAATATGATGCCTGCACCACCACCTTTAGAGTTGGAGGATCCGTCCACATGTAAAGTCCACACCTGAGATTCCTCGGCAGTGGTAGGCGTTAGCTCGGCTACGAAGTCGGCCAGGCATTGGGCTTTCAGGGGTCCGCGACTTTCATACTGGATGCCAAACTCAGACAATTCTACTGACCACGCAATCATCCGTCTGACGAGCTCGGGCTTTCGCAGAATTTGCTTGATGGGGTAGTCGGTTTTGACTACCACTTGGTGACTCTGGAAGTAGGGTCGGAGACGTCGAGTTGCGGTGACAAGTGCTAGTGCCAGCTTCTCGATCATCTGGTATCGCTTCTCCGCATCTTGGAGGACTCGGCTGATGAAATAGATTGGTGTCTGCACTTTCTGGTGCGCTTGTACTATTACTGCGCTAATAGCGTCTTCTACTACGGCCAAGTAAAGGAGGAGGTCGGTTTTGTGATCCGGCCTATGTAGGATTGGCGGGGTTGTGAGAAAGGTTTTGAAGCTTCAGAAAGCTTCTTCGCACCGATCCGTCCATTGGAAGTCTTTGGGTTTTCGCAACAGGGTGAAAATGGGCCCTGCCTTTTTCGTGAGTTTGGGGATGAAACGGGATAATGAGACCAATCGTCCAGCTAGGCGTTGGACCTCTTTCACCGTTTGTGGGCTTTGCATCTGGATGATCTCTTTACACTTCTCGGGATTGGCCTCAATTCCTCTGCTGGTGATCATGAAACCGAGGAACTTGCCTCCCTGGACGCCGAAAACACATTTCTTCGGGTTGAGGCACATGTTGTGCTTCCTGACCTGGGCGAATACTTCGGCGAGGTCGGCAGCATGGTCTGCTGTCGAGGTGGTCTTAACTACCATGTCGTCAACGTAGACTTCCATGTTCCTCCCGATCTGTTGGTGGAAAACCTTATCCATCAGCCGCTGGTAGGTTGCGCCTGCGTTTTTGAGGTCGAAGGACATCACCCGGTCGCAGTAGTTGGCGTGGTCGGTGATGAGGGATGTATGCACCTCGTCAGGTGGGTGCATCATTATCTGGTTGTACCCGGAGTAGGCATCGAGGAAGCTGAGGAGGGCGTGTCCGGAGGCTCTGTCGACCAACCTGTCAATGCTCGGCAGGGGGTATGAGTCCTTGGGGCATGCTTTGTTCAGATCGGTGTAGTCGACGCACATCCGCCACTTCCTCGAGTTCTTCTTTACCAGGACCACGTTCGCCAGCCATGTGGTGTACTTGACCTCACGGATGAAGCCAGCATTCAGCAGTTTCTGCGTTTCGGCGACGATGGCCTCCCGCCTTTCGCCGCCTACCTTCCTCTTCCTCTGGGCGACTGGTTTTGCCTCCTTGTGTATTGCTAGCTTGTGGCAGATGAAATCAGCGTCTATGCCCGACATATCAGCGCTGGACCAGGCAAAGAAGTCGGCATTTTTGAGGATTTCCACTTCGAGTTGCTGTCGCAACTCTGGGGTCAACTATCTGCTGATCTTCGTGGATTGCCCGGGGAGTTTCCCGATCTGAAGGTCATCGAGCTCGTCAACTGGGCTAGGTCGTTCGTCATGAGAGTCGGATCTTGGATCGAGATCGGTGATTTCTTCGTGGTTGGCGTGAGCCACGGAGGTAGGGTCGCTCTTGCACTGTTCACCGAGTGAGGCAATTTTCAAGCTTTCGGTGTAGCATTGTCGTGCCGTCTTCTGGTTCGCCTTGACGGAGATAATCTTCCTATCATGCCCTGGGAATTTCATGGTGAGGTGTGGGGTGGATACCACTGCCCCGAGCTGATTCAAGGTTGGCCTCCCGATGATGATGTTATAGGAGGTGTCGGCTTCCACGAGGAGGTATCTAACCATGACCCGCCTTGTATCCGGAGGTGCTCCGAAAGTTGTCAGTAGGTCCACGTACCCCCGAGTGTGAATGCTTCTTCCTGCAAAATCGACTAGGGGCTCTGTGTGAGGTTGTATGAGAGAGTGGGGGACATCTAATCTGAGGAACGTTGGCCAATACAGGATGTCGGCCGAGCTCCCTTGGTCGATCAGTGTCTTGTGAACTCCCAATTGGCTAACGCTACGGCTATAACCATGGGATCGTCCTGGTTGGGATTGACCCCGGCATAGTCGTCATTTGTGAAAGTAATCGTCGGTGCGCTCTGGTGCGAAGCTGAGGTGGTAAAGTGTATGTGGTTGACGTTGCGCAGGTGTCTTTTCCGGGTCGAGCTACTAGCGCCCCCTCCTGCGAAATCACCCGCGATTGTACTGATTACTCCCTGTAGGGGAGTTGGCCCTTTTTCCTAGCTTACCTCGGCTCGCATTGCTCCGCCGGGGTTAAGTTGGGAGGTAGAGGGCTGGTCCGTGCGAGCTCCTGAATCATGACCTTTGTCTCGTCCTTTTCCTCGACCTTGGTCGGGGAGAGTGGAGTGTTCCTCTTCCTCATTGTGGTTGTTTGTATGAGGGGCGTGATTAGAGTGTCGCTGCGAGAGTTGAGCGCGAATCCTTTTGTTTTTCGTGCGCAGAGTCGCTAGGTCAGCCTCATTGGCGGTCCGCATCGCGGCTAGGTCAGTTTCGTGCTTGGCACGCATACTTTGTAGATCTGCTGCGTGTTGCTGCCGCATCTGTTCGACCTGCTCGATCAGTCGTCTTAATGCTACTTCGTTTTCCATGTTAGTGGTGTGATCTAGGTCGTCTATTACGCGTCTGCTATGGCTTCTGGTGAAAACCACAAGCGTGGCCGATAAGAGCTGTCTTGATCGGCCTCACGGTGGGCGCCAAATGTTCTTACCGGAAATCTGCTGTAGAGCTGATCCGCCAGGTAAGATCGGTGAGCCTCCTTCGCTGGTACGCTTGATGTTCCAAGATGGGGGTGGTACCTGCAAAAGAGACTCCGATGCTAAAGTTAGGGTTTGTATGAGTATGAATCTCGTATATATAATGCACGTACCTTGATGTATATTAGGGTTGCGTTGGGCCTTGGGCCTGAGATTAGTTGTGATTTGATTAGGTAGAGGATCTCGCCTAGACCGAGATTCCCCAAGATCGGTTACGATCTATTTAAGTGCCGAGCTGGCGCCGCGTGGCGCGTGTCCGAGGTCAGCTCCTGCTGTGGTACCGAGCTCGGAGCTCGGCTTCGGAGTACGGATAGTACAATATATATATATATATATATATATATATATATATATATATTTATAATAGATAACGTAAGGAAATAATGGTCAAGTACATTAATTACATTTTAGCATTAAGACAAAATTGTGAATATCTCATTTATTATTAGATGCTACTATGCTATAATGAATAATGCTAAAGCATGCCATCAAGTGCATTAATTAATTATTATTGTGGTTAATATATTTGTAGGATGGATCAGAAAGAATCGATGCTAAATTCAAGTTGGTGTTGAATAAAATTGACCTCAAATTCAAATTAACATGAGCTAATTAAAGCCGATGCTTCTATTTTTATTTTAAATAAACAATAGAATTCTAAATGTTGCCTCGAATGTGCATCGACTTAGGACGATGGTAAATATTTCATAATTTTAAAAATATAAAATAAAAATGTTGTCTTCCCTTTGAGTCGGCTCGACCGACGCTAGCATTATTGTTGGGACTGGCCCTACAATTTGTCACTATTTGACAGATTTTTCTAGTGAACTTTGTTTTAACCCAATGTGTATTTTATTGTTCATTGTTCACATACGTATATCAAGTATATGCCTCAAAATTTGATTTCAATCAATAATTGAAATTTTAGGTCGAAACATTATGGATTGTGAAAGTTCCCATTATATGATTATAAGTCCAATCTAAAACAAAATTGAAATTATTGTCATCATCTAATAATGTCTTATTTTTTCTTTGTTTCCTTGTAGGCAACACTCAGTGAGAATCTCATATTTTTTGTCTCTTAGTTGAATCCATTTTACATCTTCTCTTTGGCAATAGAAGGTTTCTTTGGGGATAAAAATATTCTAATACATGCATACTCTTTCCATAACCATAAGGGTGGCTTAAGATTAGGAGTGAGCAAGACTTGACTCATTTTACTAATTTAGTTTGACCTAAAGTTGATTTTGACATCAAGTTTTGAAATGAGGTCCAAAGCATGTTAAGGACAAATTTGAGTTATGCTTTTAAATTGTCCCTATTTAATATCATATATATATATATATATATATATATATTCATAATTTTTTAAAACAATTATGTATCAATAATAATTTTTTAATTTTATTTTGTCTATACCACAAATATTATTTAGTGAAGAGAATTCTATTTAAGTTACATCCCATAATTTGAATAATGAAATTTGAGACTATTAATTAAGTTAAAACAATTATGTGTTAGTCGATTCACGCACTTAATAATATTGTAATATTGTTAGAATTCATGGTTTCACATTGAAAATTGAGAAAATGGGATAAGCTAGAAATGCTGAGCAAAATATCTATAGTTTGCTAAGCAAAATATCTATAGTTATAGGTTACTTTTCATGTAGTGGTGGATTGTTACATAGAAATGCAGAGGATGTAGTTTTGCATTCTTGCTCCAAATAAGATCCATGTAAAATTGCAATAAACAAAATGACGAAGGAATGAAGACATATGATAAAAACAAAAAAAGAACAAATAAAGATTGATTTTCTAAAATAAAAGGAAAAGATGAAAATATAACGCAATCAACAAAAATATTCAAGGTGAGTGGTATTGCTCTAATATCATGTTAGAATTCATCATTTTAGAGAAGAGAAAATTAAACAAAAAAAAAAAGAGAGAGAAAGAAAGATAAGTTGAAAACGCAATAATTTGAGAATGAAATATAAGCAACAAAACTAAAAACTCTCTAATCTCTACTAACTAACTCTTATAAAATTGTACCTCTAATCAATATAATATATTTTTTGTTTTAATATATAATATTTTATTTATAACGATATGATTTATTTTAAAATAGACCTTAACTTGAGTGATATACTTATTTTACTCTACTAACAAAATTTGTTTTATATCTACTAAAGTCATAATTTAATTATATATTAATTAAAATCAAGATAAGATGAAAATAAAATCCAGGAAAAATGTAAAAAATCAAAGATGAAAATCGATCGCTTCTATTAGTTACTCTAAGGATCTTGTCAATATTCGGTGACCTGGTATCATGAAAATTAATAAAATATAATTTTTGTATTATATAAAATTATGGTTTTTTTTACACCTGGTTTTTTCTATTAAAAATTTGATTAACTATCTTTATATTTAACTTTACATTATACTAGCCGATATTCAATTGGATATAAAAAATGAATTATTTAAAGTTATACATTTAGAAAACATCCATAACTGATATGATTTTAGTAATTACACAATGCACAAGCCAAGACAATTGTTTGAATAGAAAAATGACTCTCTTAAATGTGATGAGGTAAGTTGATAGGGATGAAACGAAGTAAGGAAAGAAAACAAAATGAAAGGTGACATGAAGTCAGTGAATTCTATGCAAGCTTTTTATGTGTATCATATAATGGCACTGAATTGGATAATTTATTTTAGTGGCAGAGAATACGCTTTCCAAAGCATGCATTAATTGTGTTAGGGGAGCAAGTTTGAATATCTCTCATTTTGCTGCCATAAGCTGTTGACTTCAAGAGCGAAGTGTCAAATCTTTTAAGAACAAGAATGTGATGTACTCTGGTTCATATTATGTGGATCATATACATCCTTTATATTCATCTCAGTAATGGGTTTCTTCATCTGTTTAAATTTGTTCTTTGTTTTGTTGATGCTGTTTTATTATATGTTAGATGTAGGTATTGCCATAGACATCATTACACCGTCTCAATTCATCAAGGACCCAGAAACTCTAAGCTCCAAAGATGGAAACTTCACCTTGGGGTTCTTCACCCCTCAAAATTCTACAAATCGTTACGTTGGAGTTTGGTGGAAGTCTCAATCCACAGTTATATGGGTTGCTAACAGAAACCAACCACTAAATGATTCTTCAGGGATTGTTAAAATTTCTGAAGATGGCAATCTTGTGGTATTGAATGGACAAAAACGAGTCATTTGGTCATCAAATGCGTCCAACATAACAACATCCAACACTAGTTCCCAGTTTTCAGACCCTGGAAAACTTGTACTCATGGAAAGCACTAGAGGAACCATCTTATGGGATAGTTTTCAGCAACCTTCTGATACATTACTCCCGGGTATGAAAATTTCAAGTAACAAAAGAACAGGTGAGAAAGTAGAACTTACATCATGGAAAAGCCCTTCTAATCCCTCCGCTGGTAGCTTCTCTTGCAGTGTTGTTCAACGCATAAACACACTTGAAGTGTTCATTTGGAATGAAACTAGACCATACTGGCGCAGTGGTCCATGGAATGGTGGAGTGTTTACAGGGATACGGTGGATGATGACAAGTGCATATCTTACTGGTTTCCGCAGTGAAGATGATGGGGAAGGAAATGTTGATGTCTATTACACAATACAAAATGAGTTACAATTTTTTATCTATAACCTGAATTCACAAGGCGAGTCTCAACTGAAATGGTGGAATGATGGGGTGAAAGAAATGCAAGTTAAATGGACTAGTCACGAATCGGATTGTGATGTTTATGGTATATGCGGGGCATATGCAATCTGTAATTCACTGAAGTCACCAATATGCAGCTGTTTGAGAGGGTTTGAGCCAAGGAACCAAGAGGAGTGGAATAGACAAAACTGGACTAATGGGTGTGCTAGGAGGGCTCCTTTGCAGTGTGAAAGGGACAACAATCAAAGCACAAGTGCAGAAAGAAAGGAAGATGGGTTTCTGAAACTGCAGATGATTAAAGTTCCTGATTTTGCAGAAGGGTCTGCTGTTACACCAGACAGATGCAGAAGCCAGTGCTTGAAGAATTGCTCTTGCGTTGCATATTCTCACGAGGATGGAATTGGCTGTATGTCTTGGACAGAGAATCTAATTGACATACAACAGTTCCCAAGTGCAGGACTTGATCTATATGTTCGTTTAGCCTACACAGAACTTGGTATGTTAGATGTTACATACTTAAACATGCAAAATAGTTCATTAACTTGATTCTATCTCTCTTGGGTTTGGACTGAATTTCTTGAATTTAATTTTTTCTGGTATAGCAGATAAAGGATCAAACAAATCAATCATCATTACCATCACAACGATAATAGGAACCATCATAATTGTTGTTTGTGTATATTTAATATGGAGAAGGACTACAAATCACCCAGGTAATGTACCATCTTTGTGGTTCCAACTTTAGTCATATTAATTTTCTTTTCTATTTGACTATTGGTAAAGGAACTAAGCTTACGTTATGTTTCTTACTCCAGCCAAACTGTGGCAATCTATTAAATCAACAAGGAGAAAGATAAACAAAGCTATGCTATTTAACAATGGTGAAACATCACATGAACTTATGAGTGACAATGTTATTGGAGAACTGTCACAAGTTGAGCTCCAGGAACTGTTACTATTTAGTTTGGAAAAGCTTGTAACTGCCACAAACAACTTCCACTTGTCCAATAAACTTGGGCAGGGTGGTTTTGGTCCAGTATACAAGGTAACTGAAAGTTATCATATTTCAGGCCATTGTCTATAGTTGTTATCTCCTAATATTTTATTCCAGGGAAAACTGCAAGATGGACAGGAAATTGCAGTTAAAAGACTCTCTAGAGCATCAGGACAAGGGATACAGGAATTCATGAATGAAGTAGTGGTGATTTCCAAGCTTCAACACCGCAATCTTGTAAGACTTCTTGGCTGCTGCATTGAAGGTGATGAAAAGATGCTGATATATGAATACATGCCAAACAAGAGTTTGGATGCGTTTGTCTTTGGTTAGTTCTTTGATGCCACCTTTGTATTTGCCTCATCCAATTCCAAACCCTTTTGAGTCTCCCTATGTAGTATATATAAATATTTTTGACATAAACAATTGTTTCATGAGTTAGTTTTCTTCATATCATGCTAATAGAACGAATTGAATGACACTGTTTTATCTTCCAATATTATGTTCCAAGTAGTATGATGTTACCTACATGTCTTAGGTCCATCAAAAAACCAACTCCTAGATTGGATGAAGCGCTTTAGCATAATAGAAGGAATAGCTCGGGGACTACTTTATCTTCACAGAGATTCCAGACTAAGAATCATACACAGGAATTTGAAAGCAAGTAACATCTTGTTAGATGAAGATATGAATCCAAAAATATCAGACTTTGGTATGGCTAGAATCTTTAGAGGGACTACTGAAGATCAAGCCAACACAAGCAGAGTTGTTGGAACTTAGTAAGTATGCCTTCTTTGTCCAATGCTATAGTAATATATAGTGGAAAATGAGCTGTTACATTTTAATGCAGTGGTTATATGTCTCCTGAGTATGCAATGCAAGGATTATTTTCAGAGAAATCAGATGTGTTTAGCTTTGGTGTTTTGGTACTAGAGATTGTTAGTGGAAGAAGAAACTCGAGCTTTTATGATGATGAGCATGCTCTTAGCCTTTTAGGATTTGTAAGTCTCTTAACAATTCATTTCTAACTCATGTACAGGAACCTTTTCCTTTTGGTAATACAACTTCCAAGCTTTTACTTTTTTTCTTCTGCATTTTAGGCTTGGATACAATGGAAAGAAGGCAATATATTATCCATAATAGATACAGGAATATATGATCCAAGTCACCATAAAAATATTTTAAGGAGCATACACATTGGACTTCTGTGTGTACAAGAACATGCTACAGATCGGCCCACTATGGCTGCAGTAATTTCCATGCTCAACAGTGAGGTTGCGGTTCTTCCTCCTCCAAGTCAACCTGCATTCATCAATATGTTGAGTTCAAGGTCATTTGAAGAAAGTCCTAGATTCTGCTCCATCAATACCGTCAGTATTACAGATATATATGGTAGATAGCAAACTAAGAGCTCTAAAGAAGGTTTTTGAAGGCAATGGATATAAGGTTAATATACTAGAAACTTTGTTGAAACTTGTAAATACATGCACTTCGTTGACAAATGTTAGGGCATGCAGTGGAAGCATAAAGCATAAAAGCCATAAAACAGAGAAGAGGAAAGTTCAGGAAACAAAGTAATTTTTTATTTACTATATAATTATATTATTTTGCATGTTTTTTATTCTTATATAAGACAAATACAAGAAAAATGACAGTTATATATACATAATATCTATAAATACTGTCGGTAAAACACATGTCTCTACTCTCTACCATTATGAAGTGTGTAGATTTGCTTAAACTTAGATATCTAGTAAGATATTATCCACTGAAATAAGTAAACATAATTATAGTAGAACTTTATTCACTAATACAAATAACAATAATTAATTACAATAGTAAAAAATAAAGGAAAAAATTTACTATTTTAACAACAAAGAATATTGTAATAAACTGAAGTGAGTAATATTTTTAAACATTAAAATTTTGAATTTAACACTTATAAAGTGAAGAGATTTCCTTTTAGAAAATAAAATATAATAATCATTGATTAAAAAATTAACCGTAAATATTATAGTTAATTTTAAATTTTATTATATATGTATTTAATTTTTTCACAATTTTCTATTGTTAGTTTTTTAATCAACAATTATTATTATACTTTATCTTTTAAAATGAACTCTTCACTTTTGAGGAGTTAAATCCTAAAATTTATATTAAATGTTTTAACTTTTGTAGTATTTATCCTAAAAGGGCCGTTTATGTAGACTTATTCAGAACTAGTTCCTTGATTCTTATTGATAAGAGAAAAAACAATTTTGAACTAACTACTAAAAAACTGAACGACTTGCAAACTCAACTATATATTTTTTAAAATCCAAATATACTTTATCCTATTTTAAATTCAGCTTTAATTTAAAACACTAAACTATTATAAAATGCAGTTCAGTTGGTGCACTTGAGTTATAAAAGAAAATTGTTAGAATGAGTTGCACAATTGTTATGTTCAATATTGCATATGTGGTGACTTTTATTATAGTGACCAGTTTGATATGTACATTCGATGAATACATCAGTTATTAGAAACAAAAATATATTTAATTAGGAGATAATGATTGTGTATATCATATTTAATAGGTTAAATTATGTTTTTATTTTTTATTTTATTTTTTAGATTTATTTTGTTCATTTATATATTAAAATATTGATTTTTGTCCTTTATCATTTATATTTAAATTGATTTGTTCTTTTGATCTTTTTCAATTTTATAACAAAATTTTGAGTAATTAAAAAAATAAAACTTGTAACATTAAATTCATCAATATAAAAATTATGAAATATAATTGACGTTTAAATTCAAAATATTATAAATATATATAAAAAATTATGTAAAAAAATACATCTTATGAATACCTAGAAAATAAAATGAAATTGGATTACTTCAATTTCTTCTTGGACATTTTTTTACATAATTTTTACTATATTTATAATACTTTTTCATTTGAAATTTAGTTGAATTTAAAATTTTTAAGTCATTAACTAGTCAAAAAATGATTTAAAATAATATCTCAAAATCTAAAAGAACCATTTTTTAATAAAGTCTAAATCAACTCAAATTTATGAAATGAACAACCAAAATAACATTTTAAAAGATAAAAAATTAAAATAAATCTAAAAAATATAGAATAATGAATAAAAAATATAATTTAACCTATCTAATATCAAAGTGTGAAAAATTTGTCATACTATCAAAGTACTTGATTATTCAAATTGAAATAAAGTGTGTGCATTTCATGACATACCATATCAAATATAATAAGGTTGGGTTAATAAATTATTAGTTTAATTAATAAATCATTATTCAAAAAAGCTAAATCACAAGTACGTACACCAGTTTCAGCTGTTTTTTTTTTTTTTTTTTGAAAACAAAAGCTATATGTTTGGTACAATAACAAATTTCTAAAAGATTTTTTTCCTTCTAAAAAAAAGTTATTTTTAAGAAGTTGGAAATTTGAAACTTATCATTTGTCAACAACTTTTTTTTTTCCTTTTAAGTTGATTTACTATTATTTTTATTGTATCCAAATAAAATTAAACATGTTAAAATCGCTTGTCCACAAACTTACCCAAACAAAATTGATTTATGATTATAATCGATTATATCAATTATCAATTATTCATATAATTAATTATTGAAATAATTTAATTTTCACAAACTTTTTAATATATATAAATGTATGAAGAGGGATTTATTTACCTCCAGAATAAGTTTATTTAGTTTTAATTCACTCAATAACTCATGTTCTATATTACATTTTAATGATTTAATCTTTAAATTAAAAGTTCTTAATGTATAAATCAAGTCTATAATTTTTTTTAAAATTTAATAATTATTTGATATTTCATTTCATTAATTAAAATTGACGGATACTCATAAAAATATTTTATATGTTGATTTAAATTAGTGAAACAAAATATCAAATAGTTTCAAATTTTTTTAATATTTTAGACTTAATCTATATAATAAAACATTTTTATTTAATGGTGGATTGTTGAAATTTGATGTGAAATATGAGTTATTAAATAAAGTAAGTTTAGGTAAACATACTTTTGGAGCAAATGCATCTCTTCTCTTTCTATATATTATGTACTAATATAATTATAAATGTTATCTAAATTAATAATTAGTATTTAGGTTTCTTATGACTAATATATCACTTATTTATCATGTCACTTTTTTTCTTTAAGTATTCCGTCTAAGAGTAAGAATATGGTTAATATTTTTTATGCTTCAGAAAATGTAGAATATGGTTGATATGAAATTGAAAAACCATTTTTAACTAATTTTGGTTCAAAGGAATGATTTGATGTAGTTTAAATAAGTTTCATTCAATTCAAAAACATAAGAAAAAATTGATTTAGAGTAAAAAAAATAGTTCAATTCAAGCTTTTAAAATGCAGTTAATTGAACTAAAAAATAGTTTAGTTTGATTCACATGAACTATTTAACAGTTCAGTTAAGCTTGAGTTAAACTATTATTATATTTCAGTTCTAGTTCTCACATAGTTTAGTATTCTTCAACTGTTTTTTGGTTGGAAAACAAGTCTTATATATTTTATTTAATCCCTCCTAAATATTTTTGGCATTATTATATTTTGTATAAAGACATGATTTTGTATAATTTTTAAATAAGTTGGTGTACGTGATTAATTAGACTTGTCAAATAGTCTATGGTTAGCTTATGCTTATGTGTAGGTTTCGAGAAGGAGTCTTGGCATTCATAGATTACATATATTTTGATAGATTTCGTATTTCCATTCCAACTGTGGCCACGGTTTTTAAAATTACTTTCTTGTACAGCATATAATCATGGTACAATTACACTGAGCAAAACTTCACATGATCACCTTGCTTATAACTTTTATTTTGCTATCTACCACAAATATCCGTAGTACTAATAGTGTTGACAGAGTAAGAACTATGAGTTCCTTTAGATGACGCCGAATTCAACATATTTTGCCGCAGAATGAATGCAGGTTCACTTGGAAGAGGAAGTAATGCAGCATCCCTGTTAAGCATAGAAATTACTGCAGCCATACTGGGCCTCACTATAGCGAGTTCTTGTACACAAAGAAGTCCTATGTGTATGCACCTTAAAATATCATTATGATGACCAGGATCATAAATTTCTTGATCTATTAAAGATAATGTATTGCCTTCCCTCCATTGTATCCAGGCCTAAAAGGAAAACGTAAATGTTTGAAGTTGTATCAGCAAGAGGCAAAGAATATTGTATGAGTTAGAAATGAATTGTCAAGACTTACAAATCCTAAAAGGCTAAGAGCATGCTCATCTTCATAAAAGCTAGAGTTTCTTCTTCCACTAACAATCTCTAGTACCAAAACACCAAAACTAAACACATCTGATTTTTCTGAAAATAATCCTTGCATAGCATATTCAGGGGACATATAGCCGCTGTATTCAAACATAAAAAAATCAATTCTCCATGTATTTTACTCAAACATTAGACAATGAAATTAATCATACTTACTAAGTTCCCACAACCCTGTTAGTATTGGCTTGATCTTCACTCCTTCCAAAGATTCTGGCCATACCAAAGTCAGATATTTTTGGATTTAACTCTTCATCTAATAAGATATTGCTTGTCTTCAAATCTCTATGTATGATTCTTAGTCTAGAGTCTCGGTGAAGATAAAGCAAACCTCGAGCTATTCCTTCTATTATGCTACAACGCTTCCTCCAATCCAGGAGTTTTCTTTTTGATGGATCTAAAAATATAAGGGTATCGTTATACTATTCTGCACATAATCTCAGAAGAGAAAGTTATGAAGTTCTTGAGTCTCTATATCCCTTGATTAACATGCTTGAAACTCACTCGCTAGAAAATAATTAGTTATTATATTAAAAATAAATAGTATATATGACAAATAAAGGGGACCATAAAAGTTTGGAATTGGATGAGTCAAATAGTAAAGGAGAGCATGAAAGAACTAACCAAAGATAAACACATCCAAACTTTTATTTGGCATGTATTCATATATCAACATCTTTTCATCACCTTCAACACAGCAGCCAAATAGTCTTACAAGATTGCGGTGTTGAAGCTTGGAAATCACCACTACTTCATTCATGAATTCTTCTAGACCTTGTCCAGATGCTCTGGAAAGTCTTTTAACTGCTATTTCCTGTCCATCTTGCAGTTTCCCCTAGAAAAAAAGTATTAAGAAAACAAATATAGACAATGGTTTTAAATACAACAATTTTGTTTGAAGATACCTTGTACACAGGACCAAAACCACCCTGCCCAAGTTTGTTCGACAGGTGGAAGTTGTTTGTTGCTCTTGCAACTCTTTCGAAATCAAACAGTAACATGTCCTGGAGTTTAACTTGTGACAGTTCTTCAATGACTGAGTGGATTGGATGTTCTGATGATTCACCATTATTAAATTGTTGGATAGCCTCGTTGTTCCTGTTCCTTTCTGATTTAATTAAGTGCCATAATTTAGCTGGAGTGAGAAAATATATAATGTTAGGTTAGCTCCTTTACCAAAAACAAATAAAAATAACAAGACTAATTCTGAAAGTACAGATAGTGTCTTACCCGGGTGATTGGAAATCCTCCACATGACAAAGGCACAAGTAACAATGATGACAGTTCCTATTATGACTGTAATTGTAATAATGATTGTTGTATTTTTTCCTTTACCTGCAAAGTGTTACGGAAGAAACTAAGTCTTACATCAAAAAATAAGAATTTATATAATATACATATATTTTATTGATTAGAAATTTTTTGGATGATGATCAAAAACAAATTCAAATAAAAGTTTAAAGGAAATAATATCTTACTATTGTATAATTATGTATGCAAATATTCCAATAAAAATAATAAAGTATAACCCTCCTCTTATAAATATATCCCTTAAAAACAAATATCATAAACAACCCTAACATGAAGAAGGGGAAATTTAAATTTAAAAGATAAGGAATTCAGTCGAAAGAAACTGTTTAAAATGTTTGAGCACATAGCATACCAAGTTCAGAATGGGCCACACGAACATATAGATCAAGTCCTCCGGTTGAGAATTGTTGTATGTCAAGTAGATTCTCAGTCCAAGACATACAACCAATGCCATCCTCGTGAGAATATGCAACACAAGGACAATTCTTCAAGCACTGGCTTCTGCATATGTCTTGAGTAACAGGGGACCCTTCCGGAAAATCTGGAACTTTAACCATTTGCAGTTTCAAAAATCCATCTTCCTTTGTATCTATACTTGTGTTTTGATCTTTGACCCTTTCACACTTCAAACGTGTTCTCCTAACACATCCACTAGTCCAGTTCTGTCTATTCCATTCCTCTTTGTTCCTTGGCTCAAACCCTTTCAAACAGCTACATATTGGTGACCTCTTTGCATTACAGCTTGTGAAAGGTCCACATATACCATAAACATCACAATCCGATCCTCGACTAGTCCATATAACTTCCATTTCTTTCTTCTCATCATCCCACATTTTTTCTTCGTATAGGCCTTGTGAATTCAACATAAAGATTACAAATTCACTGCCTACTTTGTAATATATATCTATATTTCCTTCCCCATCATCTCCACCTAGAAAACGAGAAAGGTAAGAAGTACTCACAGTCGGTATCCCTACAAAGAATCCACCATTCCATGGACCACTGCGCCAGTATGGTCGAGTTTCATTCCAAATGAACATTTCAACTATATTTATGCGTTGAACAATACTGGAAGAGAAACTCCCAACAGAGGGATTAGAAGGGCTTTTCCATGATGTAAGTTCTACTTTCGTACCTGTTCTGTTGCTTGAAAGTTTCAATCCAGGCAATAATGCATTTGAAGGTTGCTGAAAACTATCCCACAAGATCTTTCCCATTGTGGTTTCCATGAGTACAAGCTTACCCGAGTCTGAAAACTCTGAACTTGTATTGGTTGATGAATTGGACACATTTGTTGACCAAATGACTTGTTTCTGTCCATTGAGCACCACAAGATTGCCATCTTCAGAAATGGTAACAACTCCAGAAGAATCATTCAATGGTTGGTTTCTGTTAGCAACCCATATGACTGTGGACTCAGACTTCCACCAAATTCCAACGTAGCGGTTTGTGGAGTTTTGAGGGGTGAAGAATCCCAACGTGAAGTTACCATCTTTGGAACTTAGTATATCAGGGTCCTTCATGGATTGCGATGAGGTGATGCTGTCCATGGCAATACCAACTTTCAACACATAACAACAGAGTATGAACAAAACAAAGAACAATTTTGCATCGTTGCTGAAAGACATCATAGTGAAACACTCCCCTTCAGAAGTCAAAGTTCTATGGCATGCAAATGATAATTTCTAGTTTGCTTCCACAACACAATGAATGGTCGCTTTGTAACTGGTCTCCCCCATTAGATACTTAATTATAATTATTCAATTCAGTTCTCTCAGATGAATTCAAATAACGTGTATAGAATAATTAAACAGGTCACACCTTTAATTTTTTCTTTTTCCCTTTCATTCTCTTCCTTTGTTTTTGAAAATTGTCAAATGTACAGAAATCAATGGATATGTGAAAAGATGACGTGATGAAAATTGAGAAGAGATAAGAAGAGGAATGCGATGGAAATGAGGTGCAAGAAAATTTGACTTATACATATATATATTTATATATATTATTTCATTCGATCAACTTGTCTCCTCAAATTTGTGAGGAAGCATTTCTGCAGACAAATTTGCGCCTTGACAGTTTGCTCACATAATTACTAAACTAATGTTAGTTATTTGATTCTTTTTAATTTTTTACCCTTAAAATAGTTTTCAAGGTAATAAGGTATGTATATTTCAGGAAAAAAGTATGTATAGTATTTTATTGTTATAGTCGCAAAGATCGTATCGTAAGTTTGAATGAATAATATATTCCGAATATAATATAAATAATAATGTATCAAGCTTTCTAGTGTGAACAAGGTATTGCACTATTATTAAACACATAAAAAAATGTTGTGTTTGACCTAATGGTATGAGAGGCTAATTTAATTTAACAAAATCATAATTTGTTAGTTGAGAATTGTACACTAATTTGTAATTTGGTCATATCACTAGTAAGGTGAGACATCTAACATACCACATTGAGAAAATATTGTACTCCTCTTGTACTTAGTTATAATTACATATTAATCAAGAAAATTAGTTAATACTATATATTGATCCGTGCGTTACATGATTAAGATATGTGTAAGTTATATTGTAAAAAAAATAAATTATATAAATAATTTAATATTTTATTGAAAATTTCAAAATATTAATGCATTTTTTATTCATATAAAAAGATTAATTTAAGTCAAAGAAAAATAATAACATATTCTTGATACATATTGTTTATATAAGACTACTTTGAGTAGAGAAATTTAGCACCCTAATAAACATTGGATGCAATATGCAAATAATGTGTTTGGTGTTAGGGTTATTTTATCGGTATTAGTATGAGAGAGTATTTATATAAAGAGGAGAGGGTTATAACATGTTATTTTTATAAGGTTATTTCACACAACTTCACATTGGTGAGATATTGAGATATTTATATTAAGATGATAGGGTTATAACTTATTTTTATAGGATTATTTCATACACGACTTCACAATGGTGAGATATTGTCTGCTTTGAACATAACGATTTTATTTTTAATTATCATACAAAAGGCTTATCAATCATTGAAGTATGTGTATGCTTTATAAATTATTATTTTTTCTTTTATTTTACCGATGAAGATGTTGTTTGTATCCCAACATTTAGTAACATGTATGAATAAGTGATAAGAGACAACTAGAAATAGTCAAGATAATTGAAGAAAAATATATTAGTTTCATACTGTGGTGTGGTAGATCTAAGTCTTTTGAAATAAAAATTGTTCAAAAATTTGTTTTGTTAACCAATACAGTATAGAGACGAAGAGAAGTCTTATACAGAAACTATTAGACCTTGTTTGCTTTTAACATTTTTTTTTGTTTTTATTTTCATAAAAATTAGAAAACAATAACGAAAATATGTATAATTATATTTTAGGAAACATTTCTTTTAAAAGTCAACTAAAATCTAAAATTAAAATAAAGTTGTTTTCAGTTTCCAAACGAAAAAAGAACACCATAGTATGTGGTATTTCCCTTTTCTTTTCTTTTCAAAATATGTTTGATTTTTATAATCTTTGAAGAAGAAATAATTTTCCTTATCTTATTTATTTTTTATTTTTTTGTTACAAGAGAAAAGAAAGGAAAAACCAAGAAACCAAAGGAGAAGCGAAAACTACAAAGGATGAGCCCAACTTGGCGAGGATGTCCGCACAACTATTTGCTTCTCTTAACGTATGAAGGACAAAGCAAATCCAACATCTGTTATGAAGCCTCCTTATGAGTTAGATCTCATTAGCATAGCGGTGATGGTGTTCAACTCCTCAGAATCAGAATAACAAATGACGTTTCTGTATCCAACATTCCAGCATAACTCGAGCCCTTGCAGCAACACTAAAATCTCAGCATGGAGGATGGTAACTGAACCCGCATTACTGTAAAACCGCATCAGAAAGTGACCATTATGGTCTCTACAGAGACCACCTAAGGCAACATTCCCCGACCCCATGAGGTTGTCATCAATGTTCAGAGCCACACAAGGTTCCACTGGGGCAACCCAACTCACCATCCTAGGGACTCTCATATGGGTAGTGGCAGTGGAAAAAGCATCCTGCACATGACGAGTTTGAGTGGCAATAGTCACTTAACTCGGAAACTGACTTATTACTCTCACACCAAATGAGCCACATAAAAAAAAATATTTTATAAAAATTATTTTTATAATATTATTTTATATATAATTTTATAATGATAAAATATTATATGTTTTAGAGTTAAGTCTCCACAATTTTATTTTTTATTATTATTTAAAAGATCTTTTAATTATTAAAATATGTGTGTATTTTATAAATTGTTATTTTCTCTATTATTTTATTAATGCAAGAATTTTTTGTATCTCAATAACTATACTATGCAAGAATAAGTTCGTATGGGAGCACTAAGGTTAGACAACCCACAGGGCAACCCAATAGCCTGAGTGAAAGTGCAGTGGAAGAGGCAGTGACTAATTGTCTCTTCTTGTTCATGGTCTATTTTTTATTTTATTTTTAATTTTTTAATTTATATCATGCATTATTTGCATAGATTTTTTTTAATAGTTTGTAAAGTTTTTTTTTCTTTATTTTTTTTCTTTTTACCCTTAATAGATGTAATGCATGAGACACCAAATCTTATTCTCTCTTTTTTTGAGCTATAATCCGCAAATATTTCTTTTTCCAATTTAACTTATTCTAATATGATGTAAAATTAATTGTTTGAGTAGATCCATTGTTCCATAAAAAAATTTATAATAAAATTAAATATAAAATATTTGTTATCAAAAACTAAAAGAATATAAAGTTAACTAAAAGATACACAATCTTTAATATTATATATATATATATATATATATATATATATTTAATCATAATTATGCATATTATAATATGAATATGGGATATAACTATGTATAATTATTTTCATTGTGATATTGATATTCTTTAATTATTTTTAATTATCTTTTTTGACAAACATTTATTAAGAAAATATATTTATTTATTTAAAAAATTGTAAAATTTGTTAAAAAATATTTATAATTTTCTTTGAAAATATTTAAATAAAATATATTTTGAATATTTTCATTTTCAAAAATTAGACATTGAGAAATTAATTTATTTTCTAAATTTTAAAATTTTAAAGTGAATTTTTTTAAGTGAAAATAGAAACTAAAAATAAACAAAAACAGTTTTTGAAATCAAAACATGTAATTTTTTTTTATTTTTCTCTATCCAATGTTTAATTCATAGGGTGAAAGCTAATAATTAACACTAATTAAAAAGATAGGAGTGAAGAAAGTTTTAATATAATTATAATGACATTTTATTTGATCTTTTAATTTTAGTTCTTATGAGCATACTATGTTAGAAGAATAGTGTACTGATTACATAGAGGTGAAAAATATGAGATAAAAGGACAACACGTTAGATTAAAATTTATATAAAACATGTTTCTAAATCAATGTTATCATTATATGATCTTTAACACAATTTTCAACAAATCATGCAAATTTTAAAATATATATCAAATCATCATATTAACCATAATACATTCTCAAACATAATCATAAATTTGGGAATGTCCTAATTACAAATAGTTCATTAGCTAATTTATGCATTCATAACCGAAAAAGAAACATTGTTATATACAATATTTTCATCAAGATAATAATAATTTACGATAAGTAATCAAAATTTGGGAATGTCTTAATTACAACATTTGCAATATATTAAAAAAAAATGATTTAACTATTCACAATAATATACAAATTCTTTGATGAAGCATATCACCATCAAATATATATGCAATACATACATATTATTATTATTATTCGACTACTATTTTAATTTGTAGCCAAATAAATATCAAGAAACCAAAAGGGAATAAAAATATAAAATTTCTAACATATAGCTAATGCCAAAAAATACATTAAAGACTAATCGATGTGAGTCATTTTAATAGATTTGGAGAATGGGCATGGAATGGGTGAGAGGTGGTGAGGGACATAATAGAATGGATTGTCGAGTATGGTGAAGAGGTTGCAGTGATGGCATAGAGGATGTCAACAAGAGAAGAGACAATATTGGGGTAGACGAGTTTAAGCGTGGTCTTGTCCTAGACCATAAGGTTGAAGGCCTTGCTTGAGAGGGAGAGATTCATGTTAGTGTCACCTCAGAGGAGGTGAAAATAATAGAGGAGAGGAATATAGACATGTCACAGTTGATATATTAGATCCACATCCAATGACAATGGTGGGACTGTCAATCTGCTTGGCTAGCGTAGAAGAAACTAGATTTTCAAAAGTGAATTTGTAGTTAAGCATTTGAAAGTGGATTTGTTGTTAGGGTTATGAAGGTATATATTAAAAAAAGAAAAAGATTACAGAATGACATGTTAGCATTTTTGCTGACATGACAATGCCTAAAATTTATTTTAAAATGATGTGTCATAGTAATACAAAATAACTAAACTTTTATATTATAAATAGATTATTTAATTTTGTTAATTTTAATTTAAAATTATCTATTTTTCTATAGTATATACTTCGTTATTGGGACTTGATATTAAAAATAGAAAGTGTCATTGAAGAATGAGTCTTAATCAAATGAATGATATTTTAAAGAAGTTATCATTAAATAGTGTAAAATTAATTAGTTAATATTTACTTATATTTAGGTCTATAATTTATGAGTTGTTTTCTTTATATCAAATTCTAGAGGGAATATTATTTACTTTTAGTACTATTATATGATTTTAATTTTTATACATTTATTAATGTATAAATTTGTATTCTATCAATTAATTAGAAATACCTTATATATAACATTTGAAGTAACTAGTACATAAATTGATATTTCTCAAATATATGATTGTTCTAGTGGAAAGTATAGAACATATCGACAAACTACATTTATGACAAAGCAACACTCAAGTGATAATAAGGTCTTATTGAACCTTAAAAAGGATGATCTAAATAGAATCAAACTATTTTGGTTGAGCTCACTAAACCTGATAGGCCAAATGGTCTTAAGTCAGGTTAACCTGCAAGCTTATGGGATAGTCCATTTAATTAATAATTAAAATAATTTAAATTAACATAAATTTGTAATGTGTTATAAAATAATAGAATAAAATTTAATAATTCTACAATAGTAATAGTCTTTCATTTTTTTTTTTGTATTTGCTTTTGCTTACAAGTTTAGAGTTACAGTTAGCCACTATAAGAGTTTTGCCCCTCCCATAATCCCATTGTCCCCTTGAAGGCTTGACTCCATGAGTCATCATTTCTGTTCCCTTTATCGATGAAGATGAAGATGTAGTCATGCTCGTGTTTGTGCTCATAGGATGATGATAACGACTCATTGTCACTGGTTAGAGCACAAAATTATAGGGCACCACTTCATTCTGTAAGAAACTTTCTTTTTCTTTATATATATATTTTTTGCTCAATTGTTCAAATATATTTACTATCAAATAAATATTTTTATTATTATGATATTTTTTTATCTTATTTCAGTTATCATCTTTTAGTTAATTTATTGCCTATTGTTGGTGCTACCCTTGATTCCAACTTGTATCAAATACCAAGTATGTTATTTTATTTTTTTAAGGCTTATATTGTGTGCATTGAGAATTGTAAATTGATTTTTTCCTTGTAATTGCTTGTGAATTGAACTAAGAATTATGTTGGCTTGTTGCTTTATAATTCATTGTGAAACCTATAAACTGAATGAGTAAACTTGTTTAATTTTAAATATTATAGTCAAGAATTTGAATGATACTTTTGATAGTATGAATGATGAATTATATAAAATAAAAACTCCACCTAATACAAAGAAAAAGCTTATCATTGTTACTAATCCTATCATTGTAACCATGTAAAGACGGCATGAAAAATCAGTTGGAGGGATGATGAAGTCAACTAATTAAGGACTTCTCTAGATCAATAGCTCCTATGTTGATGTTATGCTCGAGCATAATATTGGCTTCTTGTGAGTTGGTCAACTAAGGACTTCTTCAAGAGCCCCCAAGCCAATTTATGTTACAGTATAACATTGACTTTAAGCTAGGAATTTCCATTTACTTCCATAAGACACATGGGCATCTCTTATTTCAATTTTTAAATTAAGTACAATGACATAACAATTTTTTTTTTATTACTATAAGCATTTATTTAGTTTTTTAATTCAAACTTTTTTAGTTTCTTCTTTACCATTTTCTATTTGAAACCTTTTCACTACTTTACCCTTTTTCCCATGTTTTAGAAGGGACAAAACTTGGATAGAATTTATTAGGTGAGGTTGGTATTATTCTTCAATCAAAATTGGATTTTTACTTACGTAATGTCCACTTGCATTTAATGAAGACCTTATTAATACACATTTACACATATTATTGAGGTAAAATTTCAATTTTGATTGGAAAACAATACCAATTACACTTAAGGAATTGTAACTAAGTTTTGTTCTTTTAAAAATTCTTCATACCGTTTTTGTTCTTATTTAAAATGTAGTAGTGTGTCAAGAACATTACTAAACGTCATGAGAGTTTGGTCATCCATGCTAATGTGGAGAACCTTGCTTGAGCTTGTCAAAAAGGTTTGAGGTTGATGTTTGTATTGGACCAAAAGGTTGTTGACGAGTTGTGCTCTCGAATTCTTATTAATCGGCATGAGATACCTCACGAATGGTTGCTGACCACCCCTAGTGTTGATCAATGTGTTTGAGCTAGAGATCTCTTATTAGGCCATTGGGTATTGATAATCGACATGTCATTTGTGTGTACTCTGTCATCTTCATGCATGATGATTGTAAAATCATCTTTCAAAATTGAATGTAAAAATGAAACAACTTTCTCCTTCTTCAAAATCTCCTCCCCATGTTGTTTTATTTGAGTTATGGTAGGATTACCTCTCAATGTTGGAACTTACTTATCTTGATTTGTTGGGATACAAACAAGTTTTACATCGATAAAATAAGAAAAGAAATAACAACTTATAAAATACAAACATACTCTAATGATAGAGAGACCTTTTGGATAATGACCAAAAGAAAAACCATGAGGGCTTAGACCCAAAGCGGACAATATCTCATCATTGTAAAAAATAACCCTTATAAAATATCCCCTCGGACAAATACCATAAAAATAACCCCAACAATAGTATCAGAGCCACAAGGTTGGATGCGGTAACAACCCTCATAACTCATACTCATAACATATAATGTGATATATAAAGTCAAATTCCGCTGCATGAAAGGTTAGGTCCCTTGTTTGAGGGGAGGATTGTTGGGATACAAACAAGTCTCACATCAATAAAATAAGAAAAAAAAATAACAACTTATAAAACACACACATACTCCAATGTAAGAGAGGCCTTTTGGGTAATGACCAAAAGTAAAACCGTGAGGCTTAAGCTCAAAGCGTACAATATCTCATCATTGTGGAGTTGTGTGTGAAATAACCTTATAAAAATAACTCTCATAAAATATCCCCTCAGACAAATACCATAAAATAACCCCAACATGATTTACATACTTCCATAAGGCAAAAGATTTCAAACATGATCTCATTTTGACAATTCATATATGATAATTTTCCCAAAAAAATTGAGGAACAACAAATACACTATTGTTCCCTAAAGTCATTTTTGTCACTCACAAGTGTTTAATCTCTCCTATCAATTTTTTTTCAAACCACAACCAATAAGATCAATGCTTTGGATACCACTGTTAGAACATGTATTGAGCAATAGGACCATAAAACATAAAAATCATAAAATAAAGAAGAGAATAGTGAGAGAACAAATCAATCTTGTATTTGTTGGATAACCATACTATTTTGCATATTTCTCATTCATATATAATGCAAATATATGAAAATGACAATCATACATCATGTCCATACATGTTAGCAAAACACATGTATTCACCATCATTAAATCTGTAAATTTGTCCAAAATCAGATACTTAGTAGGATATTGTTCACTGAAGTAATAAGTAAACATAATTACAGTAGAATATTAACCACTAATACAAACAACCATAATTAATTACAATAGTAAAAATAAAGGAATTTTTTTTACTGATTTAACAAAAGTATATAAAATACATCATTTCCTAATAAAACTTATACAAATGTTTTATGAATAATAATTTTAGGATAGAGGGTGTCACATTGTCATTAAGTGTTGAGCATGGGATGAGTGTGTTGCTAATCGAGACCTATCCTCAGTGAGCAAAAAGTGTGAAATAGGGATATAGTTGTTTAGCTTGAATTCTTATAGGCCTATCCTTGGTTGAGTTTCTTATTTTCCAAAATTTGCTCAACTCATTTTGTTTAATGAGTTGAACGACATGAATCGATGAACATTGTAAAGGACCTAATGTATTAGAGGTAGGATCCAATGTGAAATTTCCTTCGAGACCATGAGCAAAGTGTACATGCATCATAACATTTAAGTTTGTGAAGAAGGAAAGTATGTTTGAATTTGCTTTGATAGCTTGCTGTGGATGCTTTAAATAACGATATTCCCTTTACAAGAAGCATACGAAGTTCAACTTCAGTATAGGCTACACGGACATATAGATCAAGTCCTCCAGTTGAGAATTGTTGAATGTCAAGTAGATTCTCAATCCAAGACATACAACCAATCCCATCATCGTGAGAATAGGCAATACAAGAGCAATCCTCCAAGCACTGGCTTTTGCACAAGTCAGGTTCAGTAGGAGACCCTTTTGGAAAATCTGGAACTTTAACCATTTGCAGTTTCAAAAATCCATCTTCATTTGTATCTGCACTTGTGTTTTGATCTTTTGTCCTTTCACACTGCAAACCTGTGCTCCTAATGCATCCACTAGTCCAGTTTTGTCTATCCCATTCCTCTTTTTTGCTTGGCTCAAATCCTTTCAAACAGCTACATATTGGTGAGCTCTGTGCATTACATCTCGTGAAAGGTCCACATATACCATAAACACCATAATCCGATTTTCCACTAACACGCGTGACTTTCATTTCTTTCTTATTATCCCACAGTTTTGTAGAAAATGAAGAGACGAGTAATACAAAAATTATGGGTGATCGTAGCAACTCACTGTAATTTTTATTGAATAAGAGATGGCCTTTAAATAGCCATTATACAACGTACCAAATTAACAAGAAGATAACAAAATATCTTATCAAAACAAATCTTATCAAAAAACTATCTTATCTAAAATAAAACAAATAAAACAGATAAACTAACTCGGATATCTCTAAAATTTAAGATTATCTAACAAAACTCCCCCATAAGTTTAAATTTTTTTCTTTTTCTTTCATTTCGATGCCTCTTCCACCAGAGCGCGATACTCCTCCGCGCACAATGGCCCTGCGAGCCACGCGATGTCCAGCACCCCCAGCGCCGAGGTGCTCGATGCCTCTTTTGGGACACAAAAATACCTGCTGTTCTTTGGTCCACCTCTAAACCCAGAAAATACTTCATGATGCCCAAATCGGTCATCTCAAACTCCCTCTTTATCACTTCTTTGAACTCCTCAACTAGCTCAGCTTTGCTTCCCATCTCACTCTTCTCAATTGATCCGATCTCCTCATCCATTGCTTTCTTCCATCTCTCATTAAGTACCGCCTCTTCAAATTTTATATCTTTTGTTCCTGTCAATAGACATACTACATGTAACTCGTCAGTGGAGTTGTAGATGTCTTGCAAGCTCTGAGTTCTAAGCTGCTCAGGTTCATCATCTTCCTCGGAATGCTCATTGGTTCTATCCGAGCTTCTCCTTGTTATCTCCGAGCTTCTCCTTATTATCTCCGAGCTCTCATTCTCAGAGTTTGAGCTCCCCGAAGTCTTTTCAGAGTTACTCCAGCTCCACTCACTTTCCTCATCTACCTGGACATCTCGACTTACCAGAATTTTTCCTGTAATAGGGTTGTACAATTTGTAGGATTTTGCCTTTTCATCATACCCGATCAAAATATACTTCTTGCTTCTATCATCAAGCTTCATTCTGAGCTGAGCTAGAACATGATCGTAAGCAAGGCTTCCAAAGATCTTGAAGTGATGTATACTCGGTTTTTGTCCACACCATGCTTCTTGAGGTGTCATATCCAATTTTGAATGTGGGCACCTGTTCTGTATATATATAGCAGACTACACTGCCTCTGCCCAAAACTTCTCAGACATATTCTTCCCTTTAAGCATAGCTCAGACCATATCAAGAATAGTCCGATTCTTTCTTTCAGCTACTCCATTTTGTTGGGGTGAATATGGGGCTGTGAAAAAATGTTTTATACCTTGCTCTTCACAGTATTCCATAAACTCTGCCGATGTGAATTCTCCACCTCTGTTTGACCTCAAAGCTTTAATTTTGCTTGTTAGTCTCTTTCTCCACCATGACTTTAAACTTTTTAAAAGCTTCAAATGCCTTTGATTTTTCTTGCAAGAAATATACCCAGGTCTTTCGAGAGAAATCATCTTTGAAAGAGATGAAATATTTCTTACCACTGAAGGATTCAGGAGAGATTGGTCCACACAAGTCAGTGTGTATCAGGCCAAGTTGCTCCTTTGCTTTGTACTCGGACGAGCTCGGAAAACTTGTTCTTGTATGCTTTCCGAGTACACACGCTTCACAAAACTTCTTGTCAAACTCAACACCACGTAGTCCGTGCACCAACTCCTTCCTTGATAGCTCGGCCAAACCTCCAAAGCTTAAATGCCCAAAACGAAAATGCCACATCATGGCTTCATCCTTCACGTCAAGCTTTAAGCACTTATTTTGAATGATGTTCAGTTCCAGTTTATACATATATCCGATTCTTTTTCATCTATACTCGGGCTATTAAACGATCATGTGTGTCCTTTAAATAAAGCACTCGATCCTTCATCAGAACCGATTTGCCTTTCTCCATCACCTGCCCCATGCTTAAGATATTATTCTTAAGCTCGGGAACGTAGTAGACATTCCTTATTTCTCCAACTCGTCCATCCTTCTACATATGCCTGATGGTTCCACGCCCTTTTACCGCCACCTTGGAATCATCCCCAAATGACACGAATCCAGCCTTCACCTTGATGAGTTTGTTGAAAAAACTTTCTTCTCCACACATATGATTGCTCGCTCCAGTGTCCAAATACCAGACCGAGTTGTTTAAGCAACCCGAATCAAGCTCGACCTCTGACTTCTCATCTGAGCTTGGAAGCTCAACTGGTGATCTCACCACGCAACTCAAGTTTAGCTCAGCCTCGGAGGCACAACTCGGACGTAGCTTGGTCTCCAAGCTCTGTGTCATCATCAAAATACTTGCTTCCTCGTCCTCTTCTTCTGTGAGAAGATTCTTCTCTTTCTCTTCACTTCGGCTTTTAGCTCGGCAATACTTTGCTATGTGACCGTATTTGCCACAGTTGTAGCAATTTGCCGATTTGCATTCCTTTGCGTAGTGGCCGTGTTTGCCACACTTATGTCATTCCACCTCCGACCTTGGCTGACTTCCTTGGCTACAATCACCTCGTCCTTGTCCACATTCCTTTGCGTAGTGGCCGTGTTTGCCACACTTATAACATTCCACCTCCGACCTTGGCTGACTTCCTTGGCTACGATCACCTCGTCCTCTACCTCATCCTTGACCACTTGATCTTCGGCCCTGGGTGTTCCGAGTTCCATTCAAATCAAGTTGCGCCTGTAATGCTTGATCAAGAGTATCCTTCATCTTCCTCCTCCTTTATTCGTGGGCTTCGAGTGACCCAGCGAGCTCTTCCACTGAGAGAAGTGACAAGTTCTTTGACTCCTCAATTACGCATGCAATGCTCTCGAAATCATCTGTTAATGATCTCAAGATTTTCTCCACAATTCTACTTGCTGGCATTGGCTCCCCATTCCTTCCGAGTTGATTTGCCACCTTCTCCACCCGAGTTATGTACTCGGATACTCGTTCCTTAACCTCCATCTTCAAACACTCAAACTCTCCGAGGAGAGTTTGAAGTCGGATCTGTCTGACACGGTGGTTACCTCTTGTCGTAACCGGGATCACGACGGGATGACGCTAACATTTATTTTTCAATGGAGCCGCCACCAATATTTTATTTTAAGGGAAAAACATTGGAAAACCCTTTAAAAGATAATCTTTAAAATTAAAGTTGGGTTCGGGAGTCGATTACATGTAGGGAAGGTATTAGCACCCTACAACGTCTGTAAAAACAGTACCTTTAATTAATTGCGCAAAATTATATAAATTTATAAACATTTATTTTATTCCTCGAAAATGTGTATACATACATATATCTTTTTTTTTTAATATGAGAGATGTTTCTTTTGTATTTTTTTTTATTAAAAAAAATCATGAGGATTTAGGTTAGCAAATGGCTAATCAATAAACCCTCCCAATAACATGAAAGATAGAATTGTTATTCAATCAATGTTATTGATTTTTATTTGTTGATAATAAAATAGGCTTAAAGGTTAGAACAACAAATAATTATTCTATTAACTTTTATGATTTACATGATATTAAGGGGTAGAAATGCTACGCAATTAATATCATTAAAGCAACATTATGTTTATATTTTTATATTTTTATCTAAAGAAATAGATTTTGCATAAGGATTCAAGTTAGTAAATGACTAAACAATAAATCCCTCCAATAACGTTAAAAATAGAAGTGCTACTTAATTAAGGTTATTGATTGCAACATATCTTTATTTAAAAAAAAAAACAAATTTGTTAAGGAGAGTTTAAGCTAGCAAATGACTAGTCATTAAACTCTCAGGACCTAATAATGTTAAAGATAAAAATGTTATTCAATTAACATTATTATTGGTCGCATATTAAATATTTTTATAAATAATAATATTAAAGACAACAAATCATATTTACTATGTACAAACAATAAATAAAAATAAATAAATAAACAAAGAATAAATAAACAAATAAATAAAATAAACAAATAAATAAAAGAAAAAAAGAAGTTAAGAAAAGAACGATACCAAATGAATTGAATCTTCGAATATGATGATCAAGATGGTGCTTTTTGGCTACCTTTTCACACTACAGAGGTGTCTCACAGATCTCAAGCAATATAGAAGAGAGGGGGAGAGAGAAATAAAAAAATTTTGAGCTCTGAAGAGTATTGGACGAAATTTTTTCGGGGGGTGAAAACTATGCCCCAGACGTCTATTTATAGGCGTCAGACCTGACCTAGAACGGCCCGTTCCAAAATCGGAAATGCCCGTTCTGGATCATACCGTTACAAGCAAAATGTGACTCTGGAACGGCCCGTTCTAAATTCAGAACGGCCCGTTCTAAACGTGCAACGAGCCGTTCTGAAATTTGGAACGGCCCGTTCCACGTAAGGAATTTTGGATCCTTTCAGTCACTTAGAACGGCCCGTTCCAATATTGGAATGGCCCGTTCTAAACTAATAACTGCCCGTTCCCATCTTGGAACGGCCGTTCAAAATTAGGGTTGTTGTATTTTTTTCTAACGTGGAACGGCCCGTTCCGAATTTGGAACGGCCCGTTCTGGGTTACATAACATTTTTTTTAAAAAAATTTTTTTTGAGTCCGGATAAAATTGATTATTCACAGTTGCCCCTCTTTATTTATTTCTTATTAAACAATCTAAATAAGGTAATTTAGATCATTTGTGATAAGAAATAAATACAGATGTGAATTAATTTTATCTAGCTACTCAAGGCATAGCTCTTAATGTTGATGGAATAAGTTCTTGGAAGATTCAATGCTTTTGCTTCAACAGTTTGATGCTAGAATATTGTGTTGGGATCATCAAGTGCTAGTGTTGGATCAACCGAATGTTAATGTTGCATGCTTGTGCTGGAGGGGTTGAATGCTTGTAATGGAAGGGTTGAATGCTTGTGCTTGATCAACCGAATGCCAATGTTGAAGTGGTTGAATGCTTGTGCTTGATCAACCGAATATTTGTGCTTGATGGGATGGTCAAATGCTTGTGCTGGATCGACTGAATGCTTATGCTGAAATAGTTGAATGCTTGTGCTTGATGAACTGAATGTTTGTGCTTGATGGAATGGTCGAATGCTTGTGCTGGATCGACTGAATGTTGGTGTGAATTCAATCAAATGCTGGTGCTGGATTGATTGAATGTTGATGGACTGAATGCTAATGCTGGAGTGGTCGAATGCTTGTGCTGTATCGATCGATTGTTGGTGCCAATTCAATCGAATGCTGGTGCTGGATTGATTGGATGTTGATATTGGATCAACCAAATGCTTGTGATGGATTGGTCGATGGGTCGCGCCAGGTAAATACTGGGCTTATACAAAATTTTTTTTAACTTGTGCCAGGTAAGTACTGGACTTATACAAAAGAAATTGTAACTTGTGCCAGGTAAGTACTGGACTTATACAAAAGAAAAATGTAACTTGTGCCAGGTAGATACTGGGCTTAATAAGAAAAATATAACTGGTTCTAGGCAGATACTGGGCTTTAAAAAGAAAACTGTAATTGGTGCCAGGCAGATACTGGGCTTTAAAAAGAAAAATGTAATTGGTGCCAGGCAGATACTGGGCTTTAAAAAGAAAAATGTAATTGGTGCCAGGCAGATACTGGGCTTTAAAAGAAAAATATAACTGGTGCCAGGTAGATACTGGGCTTATAAAAAGAAAAATGTAATTGGTGCCAGGCAGATACTGGGCTTTAAAAGAAAAATATAACTGGTGGCAGGCAGATACTGGGCTTTAAAAAGAAAGATATAACTTGTGCCAGGTAAGTACTGGGCTTATACAAAAGAAAAATGTAACTTGTGCCAGGTAGATACTGGGCTTTAAAAAGAAAGATATAACCGGTGCCAGGCAGATACTGGGCTTAAACAAAAGAAAATGTAACTTGTGCCAGGTAAGTACTGGGCTTATACAAAAGAAAAATGTAACTTGTGCCAGGTAAGTACTGGACTTAAATAGAAAGTCATATATGAAGTAAGTGCTTAGCCTAAAAACTCTACGTCATAAGTTCTAGGAAGCAAGAGATGCAAATGAAATGTGATCCAATGATGCAAAATGTTATGAGACACAACTTTCAAGACTTAAACTTTTGTTTATTTCCCTTTTGTTTTTGCTTTTGCTTTATTTTTCAGAAATTCCTCATCGTGACACACAGCCAAGTATCATGGATGAGTGAGGCCTTTGAACGTTCTTTGACTTGAATGACAGTTGGTTATTCCCTTGGGTTACCCTTAAGCTGTTGTAAGAACTTATGAGTTGAAACAAAGTTATTTTGTTGGTTGCGCTTTTTCCAGAAATTATCAAGCATACTGTGGCTTTTAAAACTCATAAAAATAAATTGTAATGCCTTGAATTTTATTTTTAGATGTAACATGCATTTCCTTTCAGTATATTATCATAAAATGCAAAAAGAATTGACAACAAAGAGATAGGATAATCTTATTTAAGAGAGTAAGAATGTGTTTACAAAAGAAGTCATTGTATGACAAGAATGATAAATAAGTACAATGGTAACAATAGGAGGTCTCTGTTGTGAGTGACACTTTCCAGATGAACAATGCTAGTACTGCAGTTCAAAAATCTTAATTGCTCGCCAATAAACTTTAGAGGATAATTCAACGTATTTGCCCCAGTTTGTTTTGCTCTACCGTGTCTGGCCCCAATTGATACCTTGAAATTTGGCATGATGCTTATCTGCTAGATTTCTTTTTCGAGTTTTCAACCTAGCATGTCACTTTCAATTTGCTTGGATCACCTTTTCAGGTTTTCAATCTAACCAGCTTTTTTTTTGTGTTTTTTTTTTAATTTTTGCCTAGATTGCTTTTTTGAGTTTTCAACCTAGCGAGTCGCTCTAACTTTTGCCTAGATCGCCTTTTCGGGTTTTCAATCTAGCGAGCTTCCTTTTTGTTTTGTTGTTGACCCTAATTTTTGCCTAGATTGCTCTTTCAAGTTTTCAATCTAGCGGGCCGCTCTAACTTTTGCCTAGATTGCCCTTTCGGGTTTTCAATCTAGCGAGCGTTTTTTCTTTTGTATAAATGGCCATGAAAAATTGCATTCAACCTTTCTCCTCAATGAGATTTAGTTGATCCAAACGGGTTTGGACCCATTCTGCTTCTTCTGATTTGGCTTCCGTCAATACTCTTAAAGATGGAATTTCAACCTCGATTGGAAGGATTGCTTCCATTCCATAAACTAAGGAAAATGGGGTTGCCCCAGTTGATGGTCCTCTTGATATTCTTGTTTGCTGCTCATGTAAAGCAAATGGAAGCATCTCATCTCAATCTTTGTATGTCACCACCATTTTCTGGATGATCCTCTTGATGTTCTTGTTTGCTATTTCAACTGCCCCGTTCATCTTTGGGCGATATGGGGAATAGTTATGATGCTGAATTTTGAAGTCAACACATAAATCTGTCATCATCTTGTTGTTCAAGTTGGTTCCATTGTCAGTAATGATTCTGTTTGGCACACCATAACGACAAATTAATTTCTTTTTGATAAGTTTGCAACCACATTTTGAGTCACATGGGCATATGAAGCGGCTTCAACCCATTTGGTGAAATAGTCAATAGCAACCAGAATGAAGCGATGTCCATTTGACACTTTCAGCTCAATAGGGCCAATAAAATCCATTCCCCACATTGAAAATGGCCAAGGTGGTGAGAAAACATTAAGAAAAGTTGGCAAAGGATTGATGTTATCAGCATACATCTAGTATTTAGAGCAATCATTTTCCATTTCCTCACAAGTCTGATTAATTGCACAATCAAAATTATTTGATGCAACACTAGCATTATCACTTTTGAGCGCATTTTTTTGCATTCTTTAAAGTTAGAATAAGATTGAGTAAAAAGATTAAGGAGAAAGGAAGAGGTAAAAGGTGAAAGATGAGTGAATGTTTTTTTGAGATTAAGGAGAAAGGAAAGGGTAAGAGATGAAAGAAGAATGAATGCATTTTATTTAATATTTAAAAGGAAAAACACGAGCCCTTATTTAAAGAAATAAATCTTAAAGCCTTGGGCATAGCAATAAGACTGACATTACAAGAAAATTACTTAAAATTTGAATTAAAAACCAACAGGCAGCTTGACAATCTCCTAATTGTTAAGTTCCACGTTCAGTGGACAAGCGTGAACCAGACTAGCATGTTCATTCTCGCAAGAGTCTTGCTCAACAATAGCTATTGAGTTTGGAAACTCAAACCCATCACACCAAAAGCTTTCTCACAGATCACTGAGAGGGACCCCATCTACTCTCCTCAATAGAATTAACTGTCGGCCCTCCATGACCTGGTAGAGGGTTATTCCCAATGTTAGGATTGTCCTCTTTAAAGTTTAACCACCCAGCCTTAGTCAAACTTTGTACCTTGGTTTTTAGTGCCCTGCAATTTTCAATGGAGTGACCAATAGCTCCCGCATGATAATCACATTTGGCATTAACGTCATATCCCCTAGGATATGGTGGTTCTATGGGCTTCATCGGGCAACGTACTACTAGTGATTTTTGTAGTAGGAGAGGGAACAACTCAGTATAGGACATAGGGATAGGGTCAAACTCAATTGGTTTCCGATCTTGGGTATTTTGTGACCTCACAGTTAGAATTTTGGTTCCATGGCTGGGTAGATTGAGGTGGTCGTGCGGTAGGTATTGTGGGTGAAGCTTGCAGAGCTTGATGTATAGGTTGATGAGGATATGGTGAGATGGCAGTGCTATTTGGGTAGGCCATGTGAGGGGTATAAAAATAAGGAGGTTGGTAGAGAACTTGATGTTTATAAGAGGCAACATTCATGGGTGAAACCTCAGGTTGGGTAGGTTGCGACTGTGTAGGAGGCTGATTCACCAATGGTTGGTGTTTATCCGGAGGGTCCATGATTGTTGGAGGTGTGTAGTTGGGCGGAAGGCCATATGGTGGCCATTGGACCTTTGGAGGATCAACTTGTTGGTCGGGTCTATTAAGATGTAGAGCTTGTGGTTGTGATGAGATTGGGGTAAAACCAGGTAGATACGTAGGAGAAGTTGACGATTCTCCTCTGATTAATTGAGGGGTCCCTTCTACATTTTCCACTTGTATAGACTGTAACATCTTTAGAATCTGGCTCATTTGTTCTTTCAGTTGATTGATATCATTCCTCAATTCTTTGTTGCGTTCCTCTATCTCATCCATGATCTTAGCCTAGGAGTGTGTCCTATAACAATGTCGAGGAAACAATTTGTTGTTTTTTTGATTTATTACTTTCTAAATACACAGTGAATTTATGAGTATAAAAGAAAAGGAAAAAAATAAATTTTGGAAAAGATTGATTTTGTATTCAAATTGAAGAGCGATTCCCCACATCTTAACGCTAGAGGCAAAAACCCCTTAGGTCATACAATGGTTGACACTTATTTCAAGGGAGCATTCACTCCTCAATGGATAAGGTCATCTTACTAGCAATGTAGCAATACGAACCATATTTTCAAACAAGGATCAATCATCTCAAGATCAAAATGTGATTAACAATCACTCAAGGGAGAACTCTCTCCTCAATAAATGATGTCTACCACAAGTTATAAGTCAAATGTGCTATTATTTTGGCAGATCTTACCTACCCTTTAGAGATCATTTTTTAGCACATTTATCCTGATACTCTTGCTTAACCCTGATACGTTGCTAGTATGATTTTGAATCTCCTCCATATTGAATATTATCAATTATTTTAAGGTTTAAAAGGAAAAAAAATGAGATGAAGACTTAAATTAAATGAAAAGAAGAAAAAAATGAGACAAAGACTTAATTAAAATGTGACTTACTATGCCCCTAATTTGCATGTATGCATGACTTTTTATCATTTATCTTTTATTTGTTAAAAAATTATTTTAGGCAAGAAATGTAACCTAAAAAATGATATTGGATATAAATGTATGATGCATGAATGTATTAACAGTTTTTTTTGGTATGAATATATATAAGAAGAGGGATAGAGAGTAGTATAATGTGACCTATTACGGTAAACCTAGGGTAGGAAAGTTTTAAGGTTAACACCCTACTTTGGAAGGTCATTAAGTCCACCTATTAGTGCATGGTTTTGTGGGTGGATCTAAAAACTCCTCAAGATTTATTGGTCCCCAGGTTGCCCTTATCATATAAATAAGGACCTAGCGCATGAACCAATCACAAGTAGGGAACATACCCTCTCAATATGATTAACCCATGCTACTAGTAACAACCCGAGTAGTGACTCAACAACGGTCAAGTGAGCATCAAGCCCCTCAATAACAGTCATCAAGCCACTTTCTCTTCTATGCTCGCACAGGCTCGGGTATAGAGCCCAAAGTGTGTGAGGTACAAGTGTTAGTGGGTGTGTGGAGTAACAAAATAGAGATGCAAATAAAATAAATAAAACTCTAATTTAAACTTAAATTCAAACAACACATGCGTAGCAAACAAAAATAACAAAACAAATAAATAAAAAAAAATAAAATAAAAGGCAAGAGAAAAATAAAATTAATATTTATAAAGTCATAATTTTGCGCAATTAATTTAATAAGGCCTGACTCTCAAACATCCCCAGTGGAGTCGCCACCAATATTTTATTTTAAGGGAAAAACATTGGAAAACCCTTTAAAAGATAATCTTTAAAATTAAAGTTGGGTTCGGGAGTCGATTACATGTAGGGAAGGTATTAGCACCCTACAACGCCTGTAAAAACAGTACCTTTAATTAATTGCGCAAAATTATATAAATTTATAAACATTTATTTTATTCCTCGAAAATGTGTATACATACATATATCTTTTTTTTTTTTAATATGAGAGATGTTTCTTTTGTATTTTTTTTATTAAAAAAAAATCATGAGGATTTAGGTTAGCAAATGGCTAATCAATAAACCCTCCCAATAACATGAAAGATAGAATTGTTATTCAATCAATGTTATTGATTTTTATTTGTTGATAATAAAATAGGCTTAAAGGTTAGAACAACAAATAATTATTCTATTAACTTTTATGATTTACATGATATTAAGGGGTAGAAATGCTACGCAATTAATATCATTAAAGCAACATTATGTTTATATTTTTATATTTTTATCTAAAGAAATAGATTTTGCATAAGGATTCAAGTTAGTAAATGACTAAACAATAAATCGCTCCAATAACGTTAAAAATAGAAGTGCTACTTAATTAAGGTTATTGATTGCAACATATCTTTATTTAAAAAAAAAACAAATTTGTTAAGGAGAGTTTAAGCTAGCAAATGACTAGTCATTAAACTCTCAGGACCTAATAATGTTAAAGATAAAAATGTTATTCAATTAACATTATTATTGGTCGCATATTAAATATTTTTATAAATAATAATATTAAAGGCAACAAATCATATTTACTATGTACAAACAATAAATAAAAATAAATAAATAAACAAAGAATAAATAAACAAATAAATAAAATAAACAAATAAATAAAAGAAAAAAAGAAGTTAAGAAAAGAACGATACCAAATGAATTGAATCTTCGAATATGATGATCAAGATGGTGCTTTTTGGCTACCTTTTCACACTACAGAGGTGTCTCACAGATCTCAAGCAATATAGAAGAGAGGGGGAGAGAGAAAGAAAAAAATTTTGAGCTCTGAAGAGTATTGGACGAAATTTTTTCGGGGGGTGAAAACTGTGCCCCAGACGTCTATTTATAGGCATCAAACCTGACCCAGAACGGCCCGTTCCAAAATCGGAACGGCCCGTTCTGGATCATACCGTTACAAGCAAAATGTGACTCTGGAACGGCCCGTTCTAAATTCAGAACGGCCCGTTCTAAACGTGCAACGAGCCGTTCTGAAATTTGGAACCACTACTAGAAAAATTAAAATTAGAGAGGGAACAAATCCGTCACTAATTTTGATAAAATCCGTCACTAATTGATTAGTGACGGAATTTGTGACGGAAATGATTCCGTCACAAAATTTGGCGTCACAAAATATTTAGTGATGGATTATTTTTTTCGTCACAATTAGTGACGGAATTAAGGCATCACAAATAGTATAATTTCCATCACTAATTTCTAATAATAAATGTTTAGAAATTAATAAAAATCCGTCGCAATTTGTGAGGGATTAAATCCTTCGCAATTTGTGAGGGATTAAATCTGTCACAAACTGTGAAGACTTTAATTAAGTTTAATCCGTCACAATTTGCGAGGGATTTAGTCCCTCGCAGTTTGTGAGGGATTAAATCCCTCACAAATTGTGAGGGATTAAATCCGTCACAATTTGCGACGGATTTTATCCGTCACAATTTGCGACGGATTTTATCCGTCACAATTTGCGACGGATTTTATTCGTCACTAACTGGGATGAATCCCTCACTAACTGTTGATGACTAAATTTGATGGAACCATTTGTTTTTAAGAGTCTGGTAATCGATTACCTATACATGTAATCGATTACCAGACAATGAGAATCACATGTTCGCAATTTACTTATTAAAAGGTTCTCTGGTAATCGATTACCAATTTCTTGTAATCGATTACCAGTCACAAAACCCATATATCCACTAACCTATACATGTAATCGATTACCTATACATGTAATCGATTACCAGACAATGAGAATCACATGTTCGCAATTCACTTATTAAAAGGTTCTCTGGTAATCGATTACCTATTTCTTGTAATCGATTACCAGAGTCACAAAACCCGTATATTGATTAACTATTATAATTAAAACACATTTTATAGCAGCCAAATATCACAGAAGCAGAAGAAAGACCAACAAAAATGTTTGTGTTTAGTTCTCTTACCTCATTGACTCTAAGAAAATTGCCAAAGCTAAAAAAGATGTTTGTGTTTAGTTCTCTTACCTCATTGACTCTAAGACAATTACCTAGCAGAGAATGGCATGATTGGAAATTTTTGGCTTATTTCACTGAAGATGAACCTAGATGCTTTCATCTTCAAGTGATAGCTCTTGTCAACAGCCCTCTTATAAATAGTAGTCTGCTTCTCATCCAACAACTTAGGCTGCAACAGAGTGAAAATATACTTATTATCATTCATAAATTGTATTATACTGGTAAATATGTTGATATAATTAACCTACCTTGCCATCTCCAGTGCTGGTTACTATATCAATCGCATAAACTTCATTCTCTTCAAATTCTGCTTCGTCAACTCTGGTGTCTGGATTAGACAAACTAAGGACAACTTTATTCCCATCAATAACAAAGTGCTTCATTTGGTGGCTAAGAACACCCTCAACAATTTTACAGTCATAGGCAGCAGCAACCTTTTGAATTGCCTCAGTTACATCCTTGTTCTGTGGAAAAAAGATAAGTGATTAGAAAATGAGTAATTGTTAAAAATAAGGTCATCTATGTATATGATTATTTCCAGCTTATTTTAAATTAGGCAACAGGAAAAGGAAGAAATCAAACAAATTAACTAAAGGAAAACTGGCTCACTCAAAATATCAAGAGGTTAGTGGGTAATTGCCTTTCACATATCCATATGCATTTTATCTGACTAACAATATCATGATCGTATCTTCAGCAATTGAAGTCTGTTTTTAATAACCACAATTCCATTTTAATTTACAAATACAAGATATGACTCTCAAGTTTCAAACAGTAGTATGAAAAGCAAGTCTCTTGGTGGCACCATATCCTCAGGAAACAAAGTAAACAAACCACACACACAGGACAATACTATGCATGAATAAAACAAATCATTATATCAAGGGTATAGGTTTCAGTTCAACTCTCAGAGATATCTTGTTTTTGTAATTCACATTCACATATCCTGAAAACCCACTCTAAACTCTAAAGAAATTGTCACCAAAGGGATGCTAACATGATAATATATGTACAACCGCACAAACATTTCAGTAATAACTTGAGTCCATAATAGAAATTAGAGAAAAACATAACAGAGAGAAACTGAACTATGAGATCATCATTAAGAGAAGCAGTACAGAGGATAAACCCTTATATAGCTAAGCCCTATGACTCACTGCTGAGTCAGCAACTAACAAACACACTAACTGACTTTCTAACAGAATAAATGCAACTGAAATTACAGAACATAATAGTCCAATCAATAGGTATGTAAAAGCACCTCACAAGATTTATTTATGGGCAGACAGAGACACAACGATGCGTGATTAACAATTGAACAAACATTCCAAGGCATGAGATTACTGTTTATTGCACAAGCTCTAGTGAAAGAGTTGAGTACATACAAAATTTCTTGCTAGGTAGCCCATACATAAGTGTAGGATAAAGTCACTTGCTGCAAAAGCCAATACATTAAAATAAATAAATAAATAAATAACAATTGTTAGAATAAACCGTGTGGTGTTATAGCCAAAAGCAAGAATAGCAAGGGCTGAAGTTGCAAGTTAATGACGTTTGCCATTAAAAACAACAAATTTTACCAAGGGCCGAGCCAAATTTCCAAATTTGAATCAAGTCCTCTAGTTGTATTTGAGTAGATTGAAACCCTTTAGGTGAGAATGCCTCAGAAAGCCATGTCTCACACTTCAAGAGAAGTGTCTCCACTCCAAAATAAAGCGCACCCTGAGCCATACAACAATAACACAAACAGCATCAGACAATAGAATGTCAAAATAACAAATACATTCACCTGTTTGGCAACGTCGGAGAGGAGCGCCGCTACTAGCGGCAGGAAAATCCCCTCGCCTTCGTCGACACTGAGGGAATCGCCAGCGCCAGCAAGAGAACGCGGCGGCGAACGATAGGGTTTTGGTGACGACGAAAATGCCCAAGCCTAAAATCGCGGAATCCTCGACCTCCAAGAGCTGAACCTGCGCTCAGTCCGAGCCCCACGCCCCCTTCCCGGACCAGGTCCTGGAGAACGTCCTGGAAAACGTGCTCCACTTCCTGACCTCGCGGCGAGACCGGAACTGCTACACCCTCTCCCCTAACCGTGCGACCTCGCGTTTCACTCGCGTCAAGTCCCTCACCCTCAAGGGCAAACCCCGCTTCGCTAAAGCCTCCTTCTTCGGAATCTCGGAGGCCGGTGGTGATTTGGCGTTGTGTAGCGGAGGCTTGGAGTCTTCTAGGGTTTCGGTGGCCATGGATGGGGGAGGGGGGACCAGAGAATTGGGATTAGAAGAGAGAGAGAAATGAAATTGGAGTTTGATGGAGGGTGAAAGTGTGTGTGGGGTGGTTTTCAAAATTTGATGCCAAATTTCACTCACTCACTCTTTCCCCCTTCTGTTTTTGCTTTTCTCCCGGCAAAACTACTTGCTACTAACCTAAAAAAAAAAGAAAATGGATATTAAAAAATAAAATAAATATTTATGAGCATTTTTATATATTTTTAATTTGTGCTTAATTTATTTAAAATAAATAAATAAATAATTTTTTAAAATTTAATTTAAATCAAACATGTTATTATTGAATTAGATTAAAATAAAGAAATTGTTTTAAATTTCACTTGTGTCGGATAATCATATTAATTTAGTATCAAATTTTTAATTAGTTTCATATACTATTAACATAATTAAATAATTATGTTAATAAATAAAGTTTATTTATGTTAATAAATAAAGTTTATAAATAATTAAATAATATTTATCTTAAAAATAAACATTATTTTTAAGGGTTGGATTGTTAAATTATAAAAATTAAATCATAATAAATCTAAATATTATAAAAATTATAATTCAAATCAAAAGAAATCAATAACTTAGAAAAATAAATTGACACTTCTGATTTCTTTACTTTAATTTAAAAGTTTTTTTAAATTTATTATATTATAATTAAATTATTAAATTAAAAAATTAATATTTTAAACTTTTCTAATTACACATTCATTTTTAATTAATTATATTTTGTCACTTTTTAATCAAGTGAGTGAATGATAATGAATTAACTAAAATTCTAAAATATATTTTAATTAAAAATAATTTTTTGGTAAATACGGTAACTAAAAAGTATTATAATAAATAATTAAATTAAAAAGAATAAATTTTATAATGATTATTTTTTTAATGACGTTAAATTAAATATTCTAATTATTTTATAATAAATTAAAATGAAATTATAATAAAATATGTTAAAATACAATTATTTTTAAAATTACTACCTTATATTTTTATTAATTAAATTAATATATAAATAATATTTTGAATTTAAACTTGAAAATAATGATTAATATAATTTAATTTAAATGCAAAATCGTAGTATTTCAAATTTAAAATAATAATATATTTATAATAACAATAATAATAGTTCAATTTTGAAATTTTAACAAAATTTTAAAGTTTTATGTACAACACTTTTTCTTTCGATATAAAAAAATGATATTCTCTCTAAATAACTACATAAACGTACAAAGTAATCAAATATATTTAAAATTAAATAAACTAAAGTTTTATTATAATATGTATTTAGTTTAAAAGCATAGGCTACAAGTTATTTAAAAAAAAAAACTTATATTACACTTAAAAGATTGATCTACCTGAATAAAAATGAATAATAATATTAGTTATTATTATTATTATATTAAATTTAATGACTATATATAATATATTAAAATTATATATACTATAATATATTAAAAGATTGATCTATTTCAATAAAAATGAATAATAATAATAATAATAATTATTATTATTATTATATTAAATTTATAATAATATATTGAAATTATATATACTTTTATTTATCTTTTTAAATATTAAACTTGTTGATTTATATAATAAAGTGAAATTTATAAGTCTAAAAATTTGTATACTTTATCGTTTAATCAATAATTTTATTGAGTTTTGCTTATATATATATATATATACATATATATATATATATATATATATATATATATATATATATATATATATCGGACAAGATAAGAAGATAAGGAAAATAATTCTTATAATGTGTGTTTGGATGAAAAATTTTACAAATTTAAAGAATTTTAAATTCTTACTATTTGTAATATAGTTTTGTTGAAATGATTTTGTAATTTTAAGGGAAACATTTTCAATCCATAAAATTATAATGACTGTGGATGCTTTATAAATTATCACTTGAGAGTGCAAACGAGAGGTTAGAGTTGTTTGAGGCTAATTTGATGCTGTTTCATTCTACCGTTGACTGTGGATAGTTATTACAATGTCAATTAATTCATATGTTATTTCCCTTACTTTTTCTTTGTGATACATATGAATATATAGTTCTAATATTTATTCATTTAAATCAATTCTAACTCATATTTTATCACAATATTAGGATACTTGAAAACACAAGATCGAGTAATAGCTGTCATATTAACAACTTTCATGCAAAATAAAATATCTCCATTTTTTAGGCTGTGCTTATTTCTTTCATAAATCTAAATTAGATTAATTTATAAGTTTGCTTTTAAGCATAAAAAATAAGAAATTAAAGGATATTAATTTATTAACAAAAAAGTAATTTTTTTTTAATTTTTAACTAAAAATTTAAATTTTAAAATTAAAAATTATGAAATTAGAAAGATATTTTTCAATAAATAACTAAATTAGTTATTTATTATTTATTTTATATTTGTGGACATTATCTTCTTATATTTATTTTAATGACTTTTATAGAGTGTTTTAAAGGTTTTTAATAATTATTAGTATTTTAATAATGAATATTTATGAAAATTAATTTTTATAATATTTTGATTTTTAACTAGCCCAGAACGGCCGTTCTCAAACTGGAACGGACCATTCTAGACTACTAAAATAGCCTATTAAAACTAAAGTGGAATGACCCGTTCTAACACAAATTTATGAACAATTCGCAAATACGGAACGGCCCGTTCCCAAGGTGGAACGGGCCGTTCTAAAATACTAAAATAGCCTATTAAAAGTAAATCGGAACGGCCGTTCTAACACATGCATTGATGATCACTATGCGAATACAGAACGGCCCGTTCCACTTTTTGGAACGGGCCGTTCCAGACATGGCTGATGTACCTTAAAATGTGATCCTAGAACGGGCCGTTCTGTTTCTCCAATTTTGGGCAATTTTCTTATTCCGGAACGGCCCGTTTCACTTTTGAAACGGCCCGTTCCGGTCACTAGCAATTTTGATATTTAACTTATTAAAAATCTAAATTTAACATATTTCTATTTATCAAATTCATTTTTTTATATAAAATAACATAAATATAAATTATCGTTTCAATAATTTCTAAATTCATTTTTAAAAATTTAAATATATAATCATATTTTATTATAAATTCAATTTTAAAATTAGCCTAATTTTGAATTTTGAAATTTATATAATTCTTATGGTTTTTTAATTACAAAAATTCAAATAACTAAATTTATGTTATTTTGAATATTTTATTTAGAAATTTGATTTCATTTGAGTTTTTTCCAAAAAAAAATTATAAATAAAATCTACAATAAATTATTACGTTTAGTCATTTTTTATAATCTAAATCATGTTTACTCATTTTTAAAAAAAATCAATTTAAACTTATTTATAACTTAACTAAAGATAAAAGAAATACAAAGGTTTTGGTCTCCACTTTATTAAAAAATAACCTCCATGTAGTAGTTTTGTTGGTTATCCAATTTTACAGTTTTGTTGGTTTTTATAATAAAAATAAGTCATAATTTAAAACAGATAAATTATTGACGGTTGAAAGAGGATGGAGTAAAGCAATTCTTGTATTTCAAAATCAAAGTGTTTAGGGTTTATCGAATATGCATTCCAATTCATCACAGTAGTAGTACTTTCTATTTTCATTCGAATTAAATCTTCGATATAAGGTTCCCAACCTCTCCATGTTCTTGTTAATCGAATTCATAACGACCATGTGTTACTGTCAAACCCATGGTTGAGTCAAATACTATGGTATTGATAAAAATTTATTCACTAGAGTGTGAGATTGTTTCTCATAATTTGTTAGATATCACTCAATGAAGGGTTTCAAGATATCTTGTTTTCTTACTTTTTTCCTTCATTTAGAAGCAATTAAAGTTAAAAAAATAATAAAAAACTTGTAAATTATCCTTGTCACTTTTAAATCTAAATTACATTAATTTATAGTTTGTTTTTAAACCAAAAAAATAAAGAAATTAAAAGATATTATTTTATTAACATAAAATAAGAAACTTTTAATTTTTTAACTAAAAATTTACACTTTAAAATTATAAAATTATGACATTAGAAAGACATTTTTCAATAAACAACTAAACTAAAAAACAACGTGTATTATAATTTTTATTAATACTATATTATTTGTCTATTCATACATACATATATATATACATACATACATATGTATCATAATTTTCATTAATACTATATTATACTCTCATTAAAAATTTCATAATTTTACTATATATACATATATATATATATACACAATATTTTAAAATTATATTATTTGTCTATTCAAATCAACGTGTATTATAATTTTCATTAATATATCAAATTGTAACATCCCGAATTTTCTATTAGTATAATTGTTTATTATTACTAAATAAATAAAATTTATATATTATTATTTTTATAATATTATTGATGAATTAATATCAATAATATTATTAGTGTATTTATAGATAAACTCATAATTTGATAAATATAACTTATTATATATTAATATACTTTTACAAAATTATAAGTATATTAATTATAAATATACATATCTTATCTAGTATATTTATATTTTTGTAAAATTATATTAACATATACTAAGTTATAATTATCAAATTATGAGTTTATCTATAAATATACTAAAAATATTATTGATATTAATTTATTAGCAATATTAAATTATTAATAATATATACATTTTATTTATTTAGTAATATTAAATATATATCATTTGTTACATTAATAAAAATTATAGTATATGCTAACTTAAATAAGCAAATAATTATATAATTTAAATTATTATATATATATATATATTAAAATTTTAAAATTATTAAATTTTTAATGGGAGACATTCAAATTGTACAATTATGATATTTGAGGGACTAAAATTGTTCAATTAAAAATTAAAGAACTAAAATTGCACAATTACAATTATTTAGGGACTAAAATTATCTAATTAAAACCTTAGGGATCAAAATTGCACAATTACAATACTTGAGGGAACAAAAATGTAATTAAGCCAAAATTAAATTAATACTCTTTTTTTTTTAATTTCACAAGTTTTTTTTTATAAATATTTTTAATGAATGTCTTAATTTCTTATGCTCAAAATTGATAATTTTTTATTTAATTAAATAAATTTCATAATTTTTTCAGTCTTTTAATGAAATAAAATATTTTTATTTTTATTATTATTTTTAAAAATATTTAACATATTTTCTTTAATTATGCATAATTCTTAAATATGAAAGTTTCATAAATAAAATTTAATATTTTGAGAGGGAATAATTCGTCACAAATATTTTCACAAAATATTTTAACCTATTTGTGACGGAATTTTGAGAGGGAAAAATCCGTCACTAAATTTTTTTTATTTAGTGACGAAATTTGTGACGGATTTTTTAGAGACGAAGTTTATTCCGTCACAAAATCCGTCACAAACATTTTTTTTTGTTTAGTGATGAAATTTGTGACGGATTTTTAGAGACGAAAAATTTTCCGTCACAAATTTTTTTTTTGATTCAGTGACGAAATTTGTGACGGATTTTTAGAGACGGAATATATTCTGTCACAAAATCCGTCACAAAAGTCAATAAATTTTAGTCCGTCACAAAACTTAAAATTCCCTCACAAAATGCGTCACTATTAGCGATGCTATTTTTTCCGTCACAAAATTCGTCACAAATATTAATTTTTCTAGTAGTGAACGGCCCGTTCCACGTAAGGAATTTTGGATCCTTTCAGTCACTTAGAACGGCCCGTTCCAATATTGGAACGGCCAGTTCTAAACTAATAACTGCCCGTTCCCATCTTGGAACAGCCGTTCCAAATTAGGGTTGTTGTATTTTTTTCTAACGTGGAACGGCCCGTTCTGAATTTGGAACGGCCTGTTCTGGGTTACATAACATTTTTTTTAAAAATTTTTTTTGAGTCCCGATAAAATTGATTATTCACACCTCTATGCACAACCTCCAAGATCTCCCATGCTTCCTTTGAAGACGCAGCGTTTGTAATCTTCTCGAAACCTGATTCATCCACGTCATTGTACAAAAAATACAAAGTCGATTTGTCCTTTACTCGTGTCTTTTCCAATGCAGCAATCTGAGCCACAGATTGGTCTTCGTCCTCCTCGGGTTCTCGGTACCCCTTCTCCACTATATCCCATAGACTTTGGGAACCCAACAGGGTCTTCATCTGTAAACACCAATTATCATAATTGGTTTTCTTCGACAGTTGTGGTACGGTCATTCCATTAACAACCTTCGCCATTACTCTCTCCCTTCTTCTTTCTTCCCCTTCACAGGCGCACACTATTTTCCTCTCACACTCGGCACTCAGAGAATAAAGCTCTGATACCAATTTGTAGAAAACGAAGAGACGAGTAATACAAAAATTATGGGTGATCGTAGCAACTCACTGTAATTTTTATTGAATAAGAGATGGCCTTTAAATAGCCATTGTACAACGTACCAAATTAACAAGAAGATAACAAAATATCTTATCAAAACAAATCTTATCAAAAAAACTATCTTATCTAAAATAAAACAAATAAAACAGATAAACTAACTTGGATATCTCTAAAATTTAAGATTATCTAACAAGTTTTGCTTCTAATTGGCCTTGCCAATTCATCATATAGATTACAAATTCTAATGCACTTGGTAATGTAAAATAGACATCTGTATTTCCTTCCCCATCATCCCCAACTTTGAATCCATTAAGATACGGTGACATGGTCGGTATCCCTGTAAATATGCCACCATTCCATGGACCACTGCGCCAGTACGGTCGAGTTTCAACATTCCAATTCCAAATGAACACTTCAACTATATTTATGCGTTGAACAACACTACAAGAGAAACTCCCAACAGAGGGATTAGAAGGGCTTTTCCATGATGTTAGTTCTACTTTCGTACTTGTTCTTCTATTGCTTGAAAGTTTCATGCCTGGCAATAATGTATTTAAAGGTTGCTGAAAACTATCCCACAATGACTTGTTTCCTGTTGTGTTTTCTGTGAGAACGAGCTTACCAGAGTCTGAAAGCTTGGAACTTGTATTGAATGATGAATTGTATACATTTGTTGACCAAATGACTTGTTTTTGTCTATTGAGCACCACAGGATTGCCATCTTCAGAAATGGTAACAACTCCAGAAGAATCATTCAGTGATTGGTTTCTGTTAGCAACCCATATGACTGTGGACTCAGACTTCCACCAAATTCCAACGTAGCGCTTTGCAGAGTTTTGAGGGGTGAAGAATCCCAACGTGAAGTTACCATCTTTGGACCTTAGAGTTTCTGAGTCCTTCATGGATTGCGATGATGTGATGCTATCTATGGCAACGTGTCGCTTGGACTGGGAGGTGTCTCTTCATTTTTGTAACGTCACCTTTCAAACGTTTTTCTCGAGGAGGCACACATTTCGTTACTCGGGAAACGACGACTCCTCATTAATGACAGGTCGCTTCCTTTGATGACAAGTTTTGCCAGTTCATTATGGGTGCTATTTACTGTAGTGGGGGGCCCACACTTTTACTTTATTTTTGCAATTCACCCCACAGTCATTTTCATTTTCCTCTTTGTTGGTGTTTTTTACTCTTCGGCGTTCTTCTTCTCCACCATTTTTGGTGCTTTGCTAGTTCGTCCTATCCCTCCTTCGACACCAAGGTACATGTTTTTCGTACCATTTCCGCTTCTTCTTTGCTTATTTGCTTAAGAGCGTGCATCATGGAGGGTAGTCGTGCAAGGGGAAAAGGGAAGGTTAGTAGTGAGGATGAGGATAACAAAAGGAAGCGAGGTGGGAATAATAGGAAAGATTCCCATCCTTTAATATCCATCCCCGAGTATGAGTAGGTGAGCGGAGATGTTGGCAAGTTTGAGAGTAGGTTCTCATCCTCGTCGTCAATTGGTTCACTTCATAAGGAATTGTCCATTTGCGCCTCCTCGGTGGCCGATCTCATCAGGGTCGACCACTGCCAACCTGATGAGCGCGTGTTCTTGTCAGGTCCCTCCCTATTTTTTTACATGTACCGATGCCTCATCAAGGATCTTGGTGTTTTGATTCCCTTTACTCCATTTGAGTGCTCCTTCCTCAGTCACACAACGTTGCCCCAAGCCAACTTCATCCGAACAGTTGGGATTTTCTCCGAGCTTTCAAAGTTTTGTGCTCGATTTTAGGAATAAAGGCTTCGTTGGCCAAGTTCATGCATTTTTATCAGTTGAAGTTTGGGGACCCTCCTCTAGGTTGGGTGTCTTTGAGTGGTTATAAGGAAGGAGGACTATTCCAACTATTCTGCCCTTCTTATAAAAATTTTAAGGAGGATTACTTTAAAATTTGCCCTATCAATGCTGATGTATCATTTGAGCACCTCTTCCACCTTGATGGGGAGCCAAGGTTCCCTTTCTTTTGGCAGCAGAACCCCAATAAGTTAGTTGGCTCTACTGGTTTTGATCTGTCCACCGTTGAAGAGGAGGACATAGACAAGTTGCAGTCTCTCTCCCGGCCTGTAGATAACAGGGGTGTTATATCCCTTCCTAGGTCGAAGAATAGGGAGAAGAGACTAGAAAGTGAGTATGGCCGATGTGTTTACCTTTACCAAGGTGGGCTTGGTGTGTGTCTAACAGTGTTGTTTTATTTGCAGGCCTGATGGGTAAGAGCAAGTGGCGCGAATTGAAGGCCAAGTTTGATATTGTGGTGTAGGAGATCCCTGATGCTGAGGAGGAACAGAGTAGCCTCCGACCGCGGCACAAGCGGAAAAATAAGTCTCTTGAGGTTGAAAAGGAATTGATGGCCGAGGTTGCTACCGAGGTCACTACCGAGGTCTTTGTCGCTCTCGAGGGGACGTCAGGGGGGACCATCGACCTTACCTCGAGTCCTCCATCGAGTTCGACCATGGATGTGCTTGTAGATTATAACCAGCAGGAGGCACCTCTCTCAAAACTGCCTGCCCAAGAGGTATTGTGTCTTTGTATTACAAGCTTGCTTTTATTTGTTTGGCCAATTTTGTGTTATTGAGTTACTTTGCGTGGCAGGTAATAACTCCAACTCCTGTCAATCTGGTTACTGTTGCCGAGGTCGGCCACGAGGCCCTTCATCTGTTGTTCCTTCAACAAGCTCGACAACTCAAACTCATTGCATTTATCAGAGGTTTGACACAAGTTGTCCTCTTGCCAGGTTAGACCATGTGAGCATGTCTCCCAACGTCCTTTCTTTCTGGAATCCCAATTTGACGGCAGAGAACTTCTACGAGGAGCCCCCAACCTTGATTGTAGATAAGGCTGTTATTGAGAAGGTTGGTCTGATCGAGGGGCTCGACTCTGCCGAGGTGTTCAGGCAAAGATCCATTGCTATAGTGGATCATTGGAAGAGGAAGTGGCAGAAAAATTTGGTTGACCTTGAGAGGGCCAAGAAGGAAAGAGCCGAGGTGGACGAGGCGAGGAAGGACTTGGAAAAGACTAAGAAGTCCTTTTTTTCCATTGTCAAGGCAAATGAAGCTTATGTGGCCAAAGTCGGAGATCTGATCGGCAAGGTGAAGGCCACTGAATTGGAGGTAGAGGATTCGAGGGCCCAAGTTCGTCTATGTGAGGAGCAGATCAAAGTGCTGGAGGAGAAGCTGAAGGCAGTCGAGGAGAGGTGCCAGAGTGATTAGGAGCTTCTTGCTGCCAATGCCAAGCAGATTGTTGTCCTAAAGATGGATTCAAAGGTCTTAAGTACGACAAAGGAAGGTGCGGAGAAAGAGCTTGTAGACACTCAGTGCCAAATTATTGTTGAGCTTAGGAGAGGTTTCTTCAAGGCAGCTCGGCAGATGAAGGTGATAGCCCCTGAGGTTTATATTTCCTTGCTCAACATTGACAAAGACGTTCGTGATGGGAAGCTGGTGGATGAGGATGACCTTTCTGATGGTACAAGCGAAGGGAGCTTGTAGATATGTCTGACTTTATTTATTTTGTGTATTTTGCTGAAGTTTGTAACTACTTTATGTTCCAGTTGTTTGTATGCAAGTTTGGACATCATTTACTTTTGGCAAAGTGTTTACATTTGCTCTGGTAATGCGTATTTTGCATTTGGCTAGTTTTCGATGTGTTTCTTATACTTAGCCTTTTCTCGACTCTTAGTATTTAGGATTCGACTAAGGTTCAAATTCGACCTTAGCTAGGAGAATATAATAGCAGCACAAATTTTACATCGAGGTTCAAATTCGACCTTGGCTAGGAAAATGTAATATCAAGGTTCAGACTCGACCTTAGCGCTTTAAGGTTTGAATTCGACCTTGGTAACACAAATTTTATTCGAAGGTTCGAACTCGAACTTAACTATGTGAATATGTCATCAAGGTCCGAATTCAACCTTGGCTAGAAAAATATGATATCAACGTTCGAACATGACCTTGGTACATCGAAGTTCGGATTCGACCTTGGTAGGACAAAGGTTCGAACTCGACCTTGGCCGCACAAATATAACATTGTCGCCACCCGCCGAAACGGACCTTGGCATTCGCGACGATGGTCGGACTCTTTTTAAGTTTTGAAAAGTGGTGGATTGTTAGAACGACTTATTCTCAAACTGAGACCTCGTCGAACTAACAATTTTATTAAATGATTCACCAATCCATGTTAATCCCAAGCGGGACCGTCCATGGATTAGTGGTTTTCGCAAAAAGAAGGGTTCTTGGAGTCGCCACCAATGTTTTACTCAAAACATTGGAAAAAGGGATAAGGCAATTGATTTCATAAATCAACCTTGGTCATTACAATCAGAGTCGGGTAAGGGAGTCGGTTACGTGCGGGGAAGGTGTTAGCACCCCACAACGCCCCTTTCGGGTTCCCTATGACGGATTATTTCATAAATAACAGTGTAAAATTACTAAATTACCCCTATTTATTATAAGCGGCTATGAATAAGATATCTACATGATGAATAAATTAAACATGTGATGCAACAATCAGAAAGCAGTAAAAGAAAGGATTTTGAAGAAGAAACCTTTGAAGCGTGCTTTTATATATTCAAATGTTAGGAGGCTTTTTGGCGCTCCCTCCCACTACACGCTCGCTCGCTCCTTCCCTAAAAATTAATCTTTACTATGGAAATCAAAAAGATTTCCCTTCGACTAGTTCGAATTCTCAAGCTAAATGCTCAGAACTCAAGAACTTCGTCTGATCGGCTCTCGGTGAGAATTCTAGGGCAGAACACTGCTCAAAAACCCCAGAATACTCAAGAAGAGAGTCCAAGAAGTGTGGAAAAGTGTCAAATGACGTCCAAATGACGTCTTATTTATAGTGGTGAGGCGCAGTACGTCCCCTGGTGTCAATACGGCCCGTATTGAAGTTTTGAACTTCAATACGGCCGTATTGAATTCAATACGGCCGTATTGAGGTTCAAAAACATCAATACGGCCGTATTGGTTTCAGTACGGCCGTATTGCAGTTCAAAAATGCAATACGGGCCGTACTGAGCTCCAAAGAGGCCGTATTGAGCTCCACTCCTCTCACTTTCTTATTTTTAGCTACTCTAAGACCTCTAAACCTACAGATAGTCATCCTATGGTCTTCTGGGAGTCCTTCTGGCTGACTTTCCATTGATCTTTGAGAGTCTTCGAGTCTTATTTCCGACCCGGACAATTTTAGGGGTCTACAGCTGCCCCCCCTTTACTTAGTCAAGCGGATTTTTAGTGTACCGGTTGACAAGTAAAGGAGTTGACCCAATTGTCCGGGGAAAAGGCCATCCTTCCGACTTGTAGTGTCTTCCGGTGGAAAATTGCTGAGTAGCCTCTCCAGGTTGAGTACCGCCTCTCCAGGCTTTGCTTCGCTCGTCGCCCGAGCTGGAAGCTGCATACCTCCGTGCTTTTGGTCACTTCGGTAGCGTGAGTACCGCCTCTCCAGGCTCAACTTCACTCGACGCCCGAGCTGGAAGTTGTATACTTCCGTGTTTTCGAACACTTTGGCAATGTGAGTACCGCCTCTCCAGGCCTTGCTTCGCTCGCCGCCCGAGCTGGAAGCTGCATACCTCCGTGCTTCTGAACACTTTGGTAGCGTGAGTACCGCCTCTCCAGGCTCAACTTCACTCGACGCCCGAGCTGGAAGTTGTATACCTCCGTGTTTTTGAACACTTTGGCAATGTGAGTACCGCCTCTCCAGGCTTTGCTTCGCTCGCCGCCCGAGCTGGAAGCTGCATACCTCCGTGCTTCTGAACACTTTGGTAGCGTGAGTACCGCCTCTCCAGGCTTAGCTTCGCTTGCCGCCCAAGCTGGAAGCTGTGAGTACCGCCTCTCCAGGCTCAACTTCACTCGACGCCCGAGCTGGAAGTTGTGAGTACCGCCTCTCCAGGCTTTGCTTCGCTCGCCGCCCGAGCCGGAAGCTGCATACCTCCGTGCTTCTGTACACTTTGGTAGCGTGAGTTTGCCCTCTCCAGGGATCTGTGATGGTTTTGTCTCCACAGTCCACGATGCTGCTTCGACGGTTTGTTTTTGATTTTGACGCCGCTGAGGGCTGGATAACGCAGGGATCCGTCTAGGGGATGTGCAGTTACTCATAGGTTCTTGTGTCCCAACTTTCCTTTGCATAGTTGGTGCCCATTGAGGAATTTCTGTTTCCCTGGGGTGTAGACACGAAGATGCTCTTTCTGAGATGAGCGGTGCCTTATGGTTGGCTGACGTCCTTTCGACGTTGGTGGAGTATCCCAGTTATCCTTATTCGGGTGACTCTTTTTGTTTTTCTGATTTTGTTGCCTCTGTGTAGGCTATTATCCGCTGGGGGATTTTGTCATTGATTGTGATTAGCCTCTTCTGTTAGGCAGATCATCTTGACGCTTGATGTTTGGCTGAGAGCCGGATTCCACTTGGGGAATGTTTATTTGTCTTTTGTGATTTTTTGATTTTTTTTTTTGAAGGGGTGCCTTTGAGTAGGCGAATGGGGATTTAAAATTTTATATATCCCAGAGTATTATTTAGAAAGCCTCTTCAGGCTTAGCTTCACTCATCGCTTGAGTTGGAAAGCTATCCTCCACTGAGGAAGTATGAGTCCTTTCGACTTGGATATTCTGTTTGGATGATCAAGCCTTCCTTGGGGAATCTTGCTGATCTTGGTTTGATAGCTCTCACTGGGGAATTTGGCCCGTGAGTGGAAGATGAGATATCTCTAGGGAGTATTATTTCGGCAAGCCTCTCCAGGCTCAATTATTCTGATGAGGGAGTATTATTTCAGCGAGCCTCTCCAGGCTCAATTATTCTGTGTGAGTATTATTTCGGCAAGCCTCTCCAGGCTCAGTTATTCTGTACGAGTATTATTTCGGCAAGCCTCTCCAGGCTCAGTTATTCTGTACGATTTTTTTGTTTTTTCTGAATTTCTGCCTTTTTTGTTGATTTCGGCTTTTTCTGTATTTTTGCCTTTTTTGTTGATTTTTGGCTTTTTCTGTACGGAAGGATCTCAAACACACTCACAAATGAAGTATGCAGAGGAATGAAGATGTTGTGATGAATGAGAATGGGCCAATACGGGCCGTATTGAATTCAATACGCCCGTATTGGTGTGGACGTTATGGCCAATGCTGCCGTATTCATTTCGGTACGCCCGTATTGAGTTGAAAATTTGTTCATAACCCTGATTTTAGTACGGGTGTACTGAACATGGTACGGGCGCATTGTTTTTTCTGAAGTTTATATTTTTTGTTTTTTTTTGTTTTTTTTTTGTTTTGTTTTTTTTTTTTTTTTTTCAATAAACAGAGAATAAGTGATCTTCCAGTACACCTATCATCTGTATGCATGTATGCGATATGATGCACCTAATTCTATTTGATTTATTTTTTCAAAAGAATTAACTGATGCGTTTCTCTGTTTGAATTTTGCCATTCCTCCAGACGGGCTGTGCGATGCCGATTTACATAATCGAGGAATGATGCGTGTTATATCGAGATGGGCGTCATCAACCCAGTGATTCTTCCCTTCCTTTAGAAGACATGTCAACCCTCCTATTGACCACTATATCTCCATGTTTCCACTAGATTATTCTAAAATCGTTTGGGACAAGAGAGAAAAGAAAGGAAAGATATTTTTGTTCTGAAGTTTGTGTTTTAGAGGGGATTATTTTTTTGAAAATGGTTTTTGTAAGAATGGTTGGCCAAGGTAGGCTTATGTGTTTAGGCTTGTTTGATTAAACACTTATGAAGTTAAGAAAATCTTGTTATTGACGTTGTGATTTTGACAACTTAGATAGCTTCCCTTGAACCTTTTTGAATTCGGCTCATGGTACCATCATGGATTTCTTTTGCTTTTTGATAGTCCTTGTTTTTGCCTAAAACACCCTTTTGTGGCGTTTTAGCGAACTTTTGTTTTTGTTCATTTTTGCAACCCTAACTTTTGCCTAGGTCACCCTTTCGTGGGATTCCTAGCGGGTCTTTTGCTCTTATTTTTGCGCAGCCCCCTTTTTGGGTTTCCTGCCGAGCTTCTTTTATTTTAAAGGATTTCTTTTTATCCATGATGACACTTGTCGAGGCCAAGGGAAGGTGCTCCAAGTTGTCACACACACTTCCACATAAAAATGATGCGGGTTTATTATTATTAAGATGATTTTAACCTCATTCATGTTTACTCAAACAGGGTTAAAATAATGTGGTCTAGAGATTTATTGCAAGCAAGAAAAGAAGCAGTAAGAATTAATGAAGAATGATTTTATTATAATTATAGTGGAAACATGTGCCCTATCGAGGCTCGGGGGTCGGGCTGTCCCCGAGGAGTAATCTCTAATAGTCATCAGGTCTATACATCCCTATCGGAAGGAGAAGAACACTTGATGACGACGACCGGCCTTGACGCTTGTGAACCGGCCTTCCTAAAGATCTGGCTTAAAGAACGTCGAGAAGGATCTTGGTTCCTCTTCGTCCTTTGATCTTTATTAGGGTTGTATCCTAACCCTTGTTTCCCCGGATTATCCTTGATAATAGGTAGCTCGGGAATTCCTTGGGAATCCTTGCCAAGTCCTTGTCCTGGCAAGTATCCGTTCTTGGTGAGCATGGAGGCTACCTTCTTCATTTCTCGGGGAAACGTTTCAACATTGGCAATTTCCAATGCTTGGAAGGCCGTTTCTAAAGCTTCCTCCGCTGCATCCACATAAGGTATGGTGGATGGCTTGCTGATGAGTATGTCGTCTTCAGCTTGTACAGTCACCAGCTTGTCACCCACAATGAATTTGACTTTCTGGTGGAGCGTAGAAGGAACAGCTTTCGCATCATGAATCCAAGGTCGGCCGAGGAGACAGCTGTATGCGGGAGTAATGTCCATCACTTGAAATTCGACGTTGAAGATGGTGGGCCCAATTTGGATTGGGAGATTGACTTCTTCCACCACTTCTCTTTTAGAACCGTCGAAAGCTCGGACGATTATGTTGCTCGGGCGCATTTGGATTCCCTTGATTGCCACTTGATCGAGCGTTCTTTTTGGCATTACGTTCAAGGAAGACCCATTATCTACCAAGACTTTAGCGATGTGATACTCCTTGCACTTTACAGAGATGTGCAAGGGCTTGTTATGATTTGGTCCCCCAGCGGGGATTTCTTCATCGGTGAAAGTGAGGTGATCATTAGCCGTGATGTGACTAACAATCCCCTCAAATTTGTCTTGGGAGATAGTGTGCGACACGTATGCCTCGTTCAAGACTTTCAACAAAGCTTGCCGATGCGGTTCGGAGCATAGGATCAACGACAACAGAGTAATCTTTGCTGGCGTCTTATGAAGTTGATCCATGATGGAGTACTCGCTCTGTCGGATATACTTTAACAGCTCGTCTGTCTCCTCCTCGGATTCTTTATTTTCCTCGGTTTTTTCTTTTTCTTTTTCTTTTCCTTTATTCCTGGGAGCTTTATCATGAAGATCTTCGGGAGTGTAGATCCTGCCACTCCTAGTCATGCCCCCAAGTCCAGCGATGTTGGAGATATCGCTGTCGGCAGAAGAATGGATGTTGTATATCCATGGCACAGCCTTATTCGATTCGTAGGGAAAAGGCCTTGCAGTAGTGATCCTTAACAGTGTTGGACCTTCCCCTTTGTTTGTCTTGATTACCAACAACGGAGTTGACGTGTGTTCGCTTGGCGCGGTTGTTGGCTTGCATTTAATAACAAATGGCATGCGATCCATTCTGAAAATACGCATCGCTTAATCCTTTCTTTTTATTACTATTATTAATGAATTACTATGAGGGATGTATGAAATGCAAAACTAGATCCCTCCATGATCTTTGATAAGAATGCATGATATGAGATGATGGCGTTGAATATGCATGCATTGTGTTTATTCAACTAAGCATTATCATGTTTTCGGGATGTCCCTAAGATGATGCATGATATTGCTTGGTTTGGATAAATAACCCTTTTTTTCTTTTTTTGGGTATTTTGTTTTTTGTATTTTTTTGGGTGAAAAGGGAAACTACCTACATGAATGTGATGATGGTAGATGTTAACACCATGTAATGGAAGATTCTTATTCCTATTTATTCTTTTTTTTAAAAGGAAATGTTGTATGTTTAAAGAATGCAATGTATGCTCAAACAATGTCACATAAACAATGCACAAACAATTCACTCATCCACGAACAGTCACGAGCGAATCACGAGGTAGGGGTATCCTGCAGAAAAGTGCATATTCAAGGAGGTTCTAACTGTTCTCACCGGTCTGAGGCCCCCAAGGTGCCCCCATTATAGGGACCCAATCTCGTCGTAAGCCGATGGAAAGCTCCAACGCACTGTCGGACTCGAGTTCATGGTTATCACCTTGAGTGATGCTTTCCGACAACGGTCTACGGGCACCTATAGACCCATTCGACAACCGGCCGTACTAACATCCACTCCCTATGGCTTGCCACTCATGCCCCCGGGTATAGAGGGAACTGTTGTGTGCAAAGGTTCGTGTGCAGTTTGTATTTCAAACAATTGCGGAAAATTAAACATACAACAATTATTAAAGCCAAATAGATAAAGCATGTTATCATACAAGTAAGGGGTAATGAAGTAATTTTAAACTATTATTTAAAAATAATCCATCACTAAATGGGACTGACTCTCGAGACTTCCCTAGTGGAGTCGCCATCTGTCGCCACCCGCCGAAACGGACCTTGGCATTCGCGAGGATGGTCGGACTCTTTTTAAGTTTTGAAAAGTGGTGGATTGTTAGAACGACTTATTCTCAAACTGAGACCTCGTCGAACTAACAATTTTATTAAATGATTCACCAATCCATGTTAATCCCAAGCGGGACCCTCCAGGGATTAGTGGTTTTCGCAAAAAGAAGGGTTCTTGGAGTCGCCACCAACGTTTTACTCAAAACATTGGAAAAAGGGATAAGGCAATTGATTTCATAAATCAACCTTGGTCATTACAATCAGAGTCGGGTAAGGGAGTCGGTTACGTGCGGGGAAGGTGTTAGCACCCCACAACGCCCCTTTCGGGTTCCCTATGACGGATTATTTCATAAATAACAGTGTAAAATTACTAAATTACCCCTGTTTATTATAAGCGGCTATGAATAAGATATCTACATGATGAATAAATTAAACATGTGATGCAACAATCAGAAAGCAGTAAAAGGAAGGATTTTGAAGAAGAAACCTTTGAAGCGTGCTTTTATATATTCAAATGTTAGGAGGCTTTTTGGCGCTCCCTCCCACTACACGCTCGCTCGCTCCTTCCCTAAAAATTAATCTTTACTATGGAAATCAAAAAGATTTCCCTTCGACTAGTTCGAATTCTCAAGCTAAATGCTCAGAACTCAAGAACTTCGTCGGATCGGCTCTCGGTGAGAATTCTAGGGTAGAACACTGCTCAAAAACCCCAGAATACTCAAGAAGAGAGTCCAAGAAGTGTGGAAAAGTGTCAAATGACGTCCAAATGACGTCTTATTTATAGGGGTGAGGCGCAGTACGGCCCCTGGTGTCAATACGGCCCGTATTGAAGTTTTGAACTTCAATACGGCCGTATTGAATTCAATACGGCCGTATTGAATTCAATACGGCCGTATTGAGGTTCAAAAACATCAATACGGCCGTATTGGTTTCAGTATGGCCGTATTGTAGTTCAAAAATGCAATACGGGCCGTACTGAGCTCCAAAGAGGCCGTATTGAGCTCCACTCCTCTCACTTTCTTATTTTTAGCTACTCTAAGACCTCTAAACCTACAGATAGCACTACTACAAAATCACTGTTCTACATCGGTTCTGGAAGGTAATCTACATCGGTTATAAAACCGATGTAGAATAGAGCGATGTAGATTTGCGTTTAAATCTACATCGGTTGTCAAAAAACCGATGTAGATTTGCGTTCAAATCTACATCGGTTGTAAACAAAACCGATGTAGATTTGAACGTAAATCTACATCGGTTCTACCTTAAACCGATGTAAATTTCATTTAAAAAAAAAACAATTATTTTTTTAGATTCTTTCTGAGTTACCTGTATAAACATATTTCATTCATAGTATAATTTCAAAATCTAATTGTTGAGTTCCAATTCCCTCAATTAGAGGTTATCAGATACAATAACTACTCTAATAAAGCTATAACTTTGAATTCCATTTTATTCTTAAATAACTGTATTGAATAAGAGAAATCTTAAATAATTGTATTGAATGAGAGAAATCTTAAAAATAGGAAAGTCAACATATTGAGCTAAAACTAAACAGGGGCAATCTCATCTCATCAAGGAAATCATGTGATTTTTCTATAAACACCATTGATGTGTCAAAATTAGTTCCCATGAAACAGGATGTTTTCAAAAATCGGTCCAGATTCATACTCTTCAAAAATCTTAAAAATAGGGTGCACATTTGTTCTATAATAATTAGGAGATTTGTTCCGTAATTAGGATAGATTTGGATGATTTGATTTGTACAGTTTTTTATTTCCTTATTTCCTTAATTAGGAGACTAGTAGTATATATAAATGTATTTTGAGGAATTTTTAATTATAGCTGATTATTACAGTTTTTATTTCCTTAATTATAGCTAATTTGTACAGTTTTTTATTTCCTTATTTCCTTAATTAGGAAACTTCTAAATAAATCTCTAGTTTTCGATTAACTTTTAATTTTTAGGAAAGTTTCCATTTCATTAAGTTCATAAATAGGCAAAACAGGAAAATAAAAAAAGGAAACAAATAATAGGCAATTCTTATAATTAAATAGGAATCCCTATAAATCAGTAACAATAATAAAGAATAAATCGTAGATCCTAATCCCTGAAATTCTGCAACATAATAATATCCCATAAATTTTGGGATTTCTATCCAACAGTGATTATTCTGTTAAATTTTTTTGTTTATAACTATTCTGTTAAATATATTGTTATTACTATAATTATGTAAATTTAAAGGTTTTTTTATGCATATATTATATAGAAATATAATTTTACATTTTAGGCAAAAAATATAGGATCTTACAACCCTCGGTTTCAATTTTTTCTCCCCTTCCTGATCTTAGGTAAAATCTCAATTTTAACAACATTGCTTTTGAGATTTTGCATAACTGACAGATAAGTTCTCATGACAAACATCAAATTAATGAATCATCTATAGTTTCCACGACAAAATGGAAATCAAAGGTCCAATAATTAGAGTATGAAGTTCAAACATTTTGCAAAACAAAAAATCTGATCCATTAATATAGTACCGCGGACTGTAGAAAACATGAAACATGCTTTTCGCGAATATAGCATTGGCCACAGAAGAAAGGAAATTGGGATAATAACTCTGGCTACCAACAATTGATTCAGGAAGACCATTTCTTGGTCGAGCAGCTTTTCGGATTCCCAATCTCAATTCTCCATTTTCACCCCTATAAACAAATTAATGACCAATAAGAAACAAACATTATAATGATTTTATTATCAGTCATTTTCCATGCTTCCAAATTTTGGCAAGACAAATTCTAGATCCCCGAGAACCAAAAATGTCACTATGCTAATTTGGTACTTCACTGTCACTATGACAAGAAGCTTCCTTAATATTAACATCAACAATGAATGTTTACTAATCATTCCAATAAAAGAACAAATTAACAGTGATTGCTAGAACAGTATAGGAAAAACAAACATATCAATACCAATGAAAACAATATCCTATTTGAACATGTATACACACCTTAGAAACAGAACTGCATCTCCAGAAACGAGATTCTTTTGGTTAACAAAGATACTCCAGCCAGTAGTGAGCAGATGCCGCCTTGGCTGACCTGACAAAAAGTTACCACATGGACTTTTTGTATCATTTATGTCAATCAATATGTGATTATGAAGCCAGCAACACCAACCTTTTCATTTATTTTTTCAATTACCTCTGTAAATATGTCTAAATTTCCATTCCACACCATGCAGGTCTTTGGCAACAAGCTCTTGAGAGGGTCTCTGCTGCTTATAATCCTGTAGTGAGCACAAAAGCAATTCATCATTCTCAAGGAGACAAAGAATTCAAAACTCTTGAAAAATTTAGTTGTAGAACTTATGAGTGCAAAGTAGAGCATGGTGTCACACCAAAGGAGGAAAACAGTCTTCAGCAGCTCTGCGAGGGACTGAGAACCCCCCATGAGTGCTGGTGTCTAAGGCTGTAAGCGTTTTGCAAAACATGTGAGGTGTTGACTTGGCAGGTGTTGTTTCATTTCCTTGTTCATCTGCTCTCAATTCCTCACGATCTTTCCCCTCCAAATACAATCCTGCCAACTGAACACAACCCAAGATTTCAAGCACTCCCCTTGTACTACAAACAATGCTCAAAATAATAAGAATTTCTCTACTTTTACAGAAGCAAAATAAGGTTTGAACAGCCACAAATGTTAGTCATGTTGCATATCAGCTTCAACAGCCAGCACCACAAGAGTTGTTACAAAGGAGAAACAAACCTTTGCCAAGTAAAGATTGCGGTGGTCATGAACCTCATTTTTTGCTTTCTCCAAACATCACCGCGTAAAATTAAAAATAAGAGAATCACACAATTGAAGAGTAATAAGAAAAATTAGGTCAGTGGCATGAGGGAAGTAACCTTCATTGCCGAGAGTGGATTGTTGTTTGGGGTGTTTCAAGATGGAGAGGCCGTGCTTGAGAACTTTCTCGGAACGGTGAACCTTGAGCTTCCTGACAAGGCAGAGGTAGTCCCACGCGCCGCCAACGGCAGTAGCACAATGCCCATAGCCTCCTCACTCCCAACAGCAATCTTAACCCCCGAATTGTGGAGCGCGGGGAGTTCGTGCTCGGTGACGTCTGCGTCGTCGAATTGGAATGCATGAGGGTTTGAATTTAGGGTTTGGGAAATGAGGAGGGGAATGCGGGAGGGGGCATTGGAGAGGAGGAGGTTGTTGAGGAGGACGAGTGTCGCCACCGGCCCGAAACGGGGCTTTCGGCATTCGCGAAGGATGGTTGGACTCGTTTATTTGTTTGAAAAATGTGGATTGCTAGAATGACTTATTCTCAAACTGAGACCTCGTCAAACGAGCAATTTTATTAAAAGGCTCACTAATCCATATTAATCCCAAGCGGGACCCTCCATGGATTAGTGGTTTTCATAAAGGAGGGTTCGTGGAGTCGCCACCAATGTTTTACTCAAAACATTGGAAAAAGGGATAAGGCAATTGATTTAAAAATCAACTTTGGCCACTACAACCAGAGTTGGGTAAGGGAGTCGGTTACGCGTGGGGAAGGTGTTAGCACCCCACAGCGCCCCTTTCGGGTTCCCTATGACAGATTATTTTTAACAGAACAGTATAAAATTACTAAATTACCCCTATTTATTCTAAGAAATTATAAATTAACTATCTACATGATGACAGTTTAAATATTCATACAGAAAGCAGTAAAAGGAAGGATTGAAGGGAAACCTCTTGAAGCGTGCTTTTATAAAAATGAACTGGGAAGCGTTTTGGCGTTCCCTCGCTCTACAAGCCCGCTCCTCGCTCTCCTAGAACAAAATTTTAACTAAGGGAATCAAAGAGATTTCCCCTCGACTAGGTTCGATCCTCAAGCAAAATGGCTCGGGGCTCAAGAACTTCGTCGGATCGACTCCCAGAGAGATTTCTAGGGCAGAACACTGCTCAAAAACCCCAGAATACTCAAGGAGGGAGTCAAAACTCTGTGTAAAAGTGTGGAATGACGTCCAATTGACGTCATATTTATAGGGAATAGGCGCAGTACGGCCTACAGGGCCAATACGGCCGTATTGAAATTTTTGAACTTCAATACGGTCGTATTGGGGTTCAATACGGTCGTATTGAAAGTCAGAAATTTCAATACGCCCGTATTGAGTTCGCAGCGGTCGTATTGAAGTGTCAATACGGTCGTACTGACTTCAGTATGGCCGTATTGAAGCTTCAATACGGCCGTATTGAGTTCAGTACGGCCGTATTGGGCTTTTTCCCTCCACTTCTTTATTTTGAGCTATTCTAAGACCTCTAGACCTACAGAGAACCCTCCTAGGGCTTTCCAGGAGTCCTTCTGGCTGATTATCCTTCAGTCTTCGAGAATCTTCAAGCTTTTATTTCCGACCCGGACAATTTTAGGGGTCTACAGCTGCCCCCCCTTTACTTAGTCGGACGGCCTTTTGGTGTATCGGCTGACAAGTAAAGGAGTTGACCCAATTGTCCGGGTATTGTGCCGACCTTCTGACTTGTAGCGTCTTCCGGTGGAAAAATGTTGAGTAGCCTCTCCAGGTGGGTGCATACCTCGGCGCTTTTGACATCCTCGGTAGCTGAGTTTACCTTCTCCAAGGTCAACTTCACTCGACGCTCGAGCCGGAAGTTGGACATCAACGCACCTCTGATGACGCTGATGGTTGAGTACCGCCTCTCCAGGCTTAGCTTCACTCTTTGTTCGAGCCGGAAACCAAGCACCTTTGCGACGACGGTGAGCAGTGGGAGTTGTGCCTCTCCAGGCCTTGCTTTGCTTGTTGCCCAAGCTGGAAGCTGTGAGTACCGTCTCTCCAGGCTTAACTTCACTCTTTGTTCGAGCCGGAAGCTAAGTACCCTTGTGACGACGGTGAGCAGTATGAGTTTTGCCTCTCCAGGCCTTGCTTTGCTTGTTGCCCAAGCTGGAAGCTGTGAGTACCGTCTCTCCAGGCTTAACTTCACTCTTTGTTCGAGCCGGAAGCTAAACACCTTTGTGACGACGGTGAGCAGTATGAGTTTTGCCTCTCCAGGCCTTGCTTTGCTTGTTGCCCAAGCTGGAAGCTGTGAGTACCGTCTCTCCAGGCTTAACTTCACTCTTTGTTCGAGCCGGAAGCTAAGTACCTTTGTGATAACGGCGAGCAGTGAGTACCCCTTTTCCAGAGATAGCTTCGCTCATTGCCCGAGCCGGAAGCTGCATACCTCCGTGTTTGTGACGACGGGGTAGCGTGAATATCTCCTTTCCAGGGATTCGTGATGATTTTGTCTCCACAGTCCACGATGCTGCTTCGACGGTTGTTTTTTGATTTTGTGCCACTAAGGGCTGGATAACGCAGGGATCCGTCTAGGGGATGTGCAGTTACTCATAGGTTCTTGTGTCCCAACTTTCCATTGCGTAGTTGGTTCCCACTGGGGAATTTCTGATTCCTTTGGGTGCAGACACAAAGATGCTCTTTCTGATGTGAGCGGTGCCTTATGATTGGCTGACGTCCTTTCGACGTTGGTGGAGTATCCCGGTTATCCTTGTTCGGGTGTCTCTTTTGGTTTTTTGATTTTGCTGCCTCTGTGTAGGCTGTTATCCACTGGGGGATTTTGTCGTTGATTTTGATTAGCCTCTTCTGTTAGGCGTATCAGCTTGACGTTCAATGATTGGCTGAGCCAGATTCCACTTGGGGAATGATTATTGATTTTTATTTTCTTCTCCTTCTGCAGGGATGCCTCTTGAGTAGGCGACTGGGGATTTGGGGATCTTATGTATCCCAGAGTATTATTTAGGAAGCCTCTACAGGCTTAGCCTCACTCGACACTTGAGTTGGAGAGCTATCTTCACTGAGGAAGTTTAAGTCCTTTGACTTGGATATTCTGCTTGGGAGATCGTACTTCCATTGGGGATTTGACGATCTTGTTTGATAACTCTTGCTGGGGATTTTTGAATCCAAGGGTATGAGTTGAGGTTTCTCTGGGGAGTATTATTTCTGCGAGCCTCTCCAGGCTCAATTATTTTGAGATGTGGGGGATGAGGAGTATTGTTTCGGCGAGCCTCTCCAGGCTCAGTTATTCTGTGTGAACTGGTTATTGGATTTTCTGAATCTTTGTATTTTGCTTGCTGCTGTCATACACAAGCAATTTTCTATTTTTCTATTTTATGCAGTTGCCTCATGATAAGGTCTTTGAATGTGCAACTAATGTGTGTGATGCACAAATGCAATACAATTTTTATTTTTGTTCATTTATTTAGAGAAGTGAGTGGCTCTCCCTATCCTCCTCTTCTTGGAGGACTTTCTGTCATTGACGCGAGGGAGTATTTTTGTGAGCCTTTACGCAGGAGATTATGAATTTTACAGGAACCCCTCCAATTTTCTTTTATTGACCGATTATTAAGAGTTTCGTACAATTTTTAGAAACATCAATTTTAAAGGCATAATCACAAGGTCAAGAAAGAAAAGAAACAAATGGATATTTTATTAATATTCACAAATGTTTACACAGAAAGATTTACAAAGGGAATTTCTAAAGAATGGCTGGCCAAGGTAGGCTATACATTTTTGGCTTAAACAATTATATCTGTAATTGTCGCTTTTCTCGTTCCCCTAATCGTTTTGGGTGAGATGCCTGAGCCAGGAGTGTAGATACTGCAAGACGCTTGCTTCTAGAAGATTATCACTTGAACCGCCTTTCGGTTTTCGGTTCAAGTGATCGTTGCTTGCTTTACTTTTTGCATCTTATTCTTTTGCCCCTAATTTTTGCCTAGGACGTGTCCTAGCGGGGATAATTTTGCCTTTGTTTTGCCTAGTACCCTTGTACTGGCGGGCTTTTTGTTTTGCCCTAACTTTTGCCTAGGATGCCCTTTTTGGGTTTTCATCCTAACGGGCTGATGCAAGCAACGTCTTCAAGCATAATACTTCTTTACCACGTCAGCGTTGACTGGGTATCGAAGTTCTTCTCCGTCCATGTCTGTGAGAATCAATGCTCCTCCGGAGAAGGCTCGCTTCACCACGTATGGTCCTTCGTAATTTGGGGCCCACTTTCCGATTTTGTCCTTTTGAGCTGGTAGCAATTTCTTCATCACCAGCTCTCCCTCATGGTAGATTCGAGGATGGACTTTTTTGTCGAAAGCCTTTTTGATCTTCCTTTGGTAGGCTTGACCATGGCATATGGCGTTCAGTCGTTTTTCTTCGATAAGGTTCAATTGGTTGTATCGACTTTGAACCCATTCCGCCTCGGAAAGTTTTGCTTCCATGATTACTCTCAGAGAAGGTATTTCGACTTCAACTGGCAGAACTGCCTCCATTCCATAAACAAGGGAGAATGGAGTAGCTCCTGTGGATGTACGTACTGAAGTCCTATAACCATGGAGAGCGAAGGGTAGCATCTCATGCCAGTCTTTGAATGAGACAACCATCTTTTGTACTATCTTCTTGATATTCTTATTGGCTGCCTCGACTGCCCCATTCATCTTTGGTCGATATGGGGAAGAGTTATGGTGCTGAATTTTGAACTCTTTGCACAGCTCTTCCACCATCTGATTGTTCAAATTGGATCCATTATCAGTGATGATTTATTTCTCCATGCTTCCACTGGATTATTCTAAAATCTTTTGGGACAAGAGAGAAAAGAAGGAAAAATATTTTTTATTCTGAAGTTTGTGTTTTAGAGGGGATTTATTTTTCAAAATAGTTTTTGTAAGAATGGATGGCCAAGGTAGGCTTATGTGTTTAGGCTTGCTTGATTAAACACTTATGAAGTTAAGAAAATCTTTGTTTATTGACGTTGTGATTTTGACAACTTGGATAGCTGCTCTTGAACCTTTCTTTTTGAATTCGGTTCATGTTACCATCATGGATTTCTTTTGTTTTTTGATTGTCCTTATTTTTGCCTAAAACACCCTTTTGTGGCGTTTTAGCGGACCTTTGTTTTTGTTTATTATTGTAACCCTAACTTTTGCCTAGGTCACCCTTTTGTGGGATTCCTAGCGGGTCTTTTTATCTTTAGGATTTCTTTATCCATGATGGCACTTATTGAGGCCAAGAAAAGGTGCTCCAAGTTGACACACACACTTCCACATAAAAATGATGTGGGTTTATTATTATTAAGATGATTTTAACCTCATTCATGTTTATTCAAACAGGGTTAAAAAAAATGTGGTTTAGAATTTTATTATAAGCAAGAAAAGAAGCAATGAGAAAGAATGATTTTATTATAATCATAGTGGAAGCATGTGTCCTTATTTCATCACTGATATGGGTCCCAATGTTGACCTCTTTTATCTTTCGGCCATGCCCCAAATTCACGGTTTCGAATTTCTCTTGACGAGCTTCTTGATCTAGCAATCTTTGCAGATCCGGAGAAGTGGTTTCCTCATCACTGTCCAACTCAACCCTTTCACCTTCGGATCCCGGTCAGAGCGAACAATTACAGACACAATTATTTTATTGGTTCTGTTTAGGTTTAGAATTTATTAATATTGATGAGGAAAGAGAGAAAAGAACAAAAGAGAGAGTGATGTGTGAAATGCCTCTTTATTGATATATGTAAAATGTACAAAAACCCTTATTTACATGAAAAGGTTCTCATGATCTCGGGTACTGATCATGAGTCCCTAAAAGAGAAGAAAAATATGAAGGGGCCCTATTGTGGCTTGCCATTCTCTACTCCTGCTTTGGCCGAAGATTCTTGCTCACGTCGGGCGCTGTTGAATCAAAAGTGATCCACCCGGCATCAATAAGGCTTTGGACCTTATATTTGAGAGCTCTACAGTTCTCCGTTGAATGCCCCGATGCCCCCGAGTGGTATAGGCATTTATCTTGTGGTTTGTACTACTCGGGATAAGGTGGATCAATCTTCTTTAGTGGAACGTAAGCTAGAAGACGTGTTTCCAATAGCTTCGGCAGGAGATCGCTATATGTGGTCGGAAGTTTATCAAACTTCTTCACAGGGTTGAATTGCGACTTTCCTGACTTCGAAGTGGAAGAAGATGAGGAAATGGTTATAGCATTGACTCCTCCTTCCCTCTTCTTCCCAAAGGTCTTCTTAGCTTTAAATGATTGGGAAGGTTTAACTAGCTTCCCACTTTTCAGCTCTTGTTCCACTTTTCCTTCAACATGATGGGACTCATGGTCACTGTGCTCAGCCCCGTGTATGTTGTGGTGACGCATGAGTTCCATCACTTGCGCCATTTGCTCCTTGAGCTGTGAGAGCTCGGCTGTAAGCTTCTTAATTTGTTTCTCCATCGCGTCCATCTTCTTGATTTTCTGCGCGCGCGTGAGGACAGAGAGATGACCAGCCACTTTCTAAAATGAATTTTTTAGTTAGTTTATTTTATGGAATGCATACACTCTTTAACATGAGCTTGATAAACCTCCATCTTTAAGGCGCTGCCTTTTTAAGACGGAAGTTTACCACCCTTCTTTATCTATGATTTCTCCCCAACGGAGAATCTCTATAGTCATGGGTCTCTTTCACTCATGTCAAGAGGTATTGGTGATCCTAAAATGTATGTTTTCATGAGGATGCATGATGTCTTATTGGTAATGATGTACATGCTCCTCACTTTTATTATATTTTCACACATGGTCTTTCCTCTCATGTCATGGTTTTTTATGCATGGGGATTATTTTTAGACCTTATCACGAGGTTATTTATTAATGCACAAACAATTGCACATGAGCATTTACACAAACAATTCACTCATCCACGAACAGTCACGAGCAAATTACGAGGTAGGGGTCTCCTGCAGAAAAGTGCATATTCAAGGAGGATCTAACTGTTCTCACTTGGTCAAAGGCCCCCAAGGTGCCCCCATTATAGGGACCCAATTCCTCTTGTCGTAGGTCGATGGAAAGTTCCAACGCACCGTCGGACTCAAGTTCATGGTTATCACCTTGAGTGATGTTTTCCGACAACGGTCTACGGGCACCTATAGACCCATTCGACAACCGGCCGTACTAACATCCACTCCCTATGGTTAATCACTCATGCCCCCGGGTATAGAGGGAACTGTTGTGTGCAAAGGTTTGTGTGCAGTTTTTATTTCAAACAATTGCGGAATTTAAACATACAACAGTTATTTAAAGCCATATAATAAAACATATTATAATACAAGCAAGGGGTAATGAAGTAATTTTTAACTATTATTTGTTAAAAATAACCTGTCACTAAATGGGACTGACTCTCGAGGCTTCCCCAGTGGAGTCGCCATCTGTCGCCACCGGCCCGAAACGGGGCTTTCGGCATTCGCGAAGGATGGTTGGACTCGTTTATTTGTTTGAAAAATGTGGATTGCTAGAATGACTTATTCTCAAACTGAGACCTCGTCAAACGAGCAATTTTATTAAAAGGCTCACTAATCCATATTAATCCCAAGCGGGACCCTCCATGGATTAGTGGTTTTCATAAAGGAGGGTTCGTGGAGTCGCCACCAATGTTTTACTCAAAACATTGGAAAAAGGGATAAGGCAATTGATTTAAAAATCAACTTTGGCCACTACAACCAGAGTTGGGTAAGGGAGTCGGTTACGCGTGGGGAAGGTGTTAGCACCCCACAGCGCCCCTTTCGGGTTCCCTATGACAGATTATTTTTAACAGAACAGTATAAAATTACTAAATTACCCCTATTTATTCTAAGAAATTATAAATTAACTATCTACATGATGACAGTTTAAATATTCATACAGAAAGCAGTAAAAGGAAGGATTGAAGGGAAACCTCTTGAAGCGTGCTTTTATAAAAATGAACTGGGAAGCGTTTTGGCGTTCCCTCGCTCTACAAGCCCGCTCCTCGCTCTCCTAGAACAAAATTTTAACTAAGGGAATCAAAGAGATTTCCCCTCGACTAGGTTCGATCCTCAAGCAAAATGGCTCGGGGCTCAAGAACTTCGTCGGATCGACTCCCAGAGAGATTTCTAGGGCAGAACACTGCTCAAAAACCCCAGAATACTCAAGGAGGGAGTCAAAACTCTGTGTAAAAGTGTGGAATGACGTCCAATTGACGTCATATTTATAGGGAATAGGCGCAGTACGGCCTACAGGGCCAATACGGCCGTATTGAAATTTTTGAACTTCAATACGGTCGTATTGGGGTTCAATACGGTCGTATTGAAAGTCAGAAATTTCAATACGCCCGTATTGAGTTCGCAGCGGTCGTATTGAAGTGTCAATACGGTCGTACTGACTTCAGTATGGCCGTATTGAAGCTTCAATACGGCCGTATTGAGTTCAGTACGGCCGTATTGGGCTTTTTCCCTCCACTTCTTTATTTTGAGCTATTCTAAGACCTCTAGACCTACAGAGAACCCTCCTAGGGCTTTCCAGGAGTCCTTCTGGCTGATTATCCTTCAGTCTTCGAGAATCTTCAAGCTTTTATTTCCGACCCGGACAATTTTAGGGGTCTACAACGAGGAGGAAGGCGCAGGATTCGTGTAGGGTTAGAAAATCGGGGATAGTGATGCGGTGGTTGAAGGAAGTGGTTGGAGTGGTGTTGGACGAGGAGAGTCTATCGAGCGCGGTGGAGTCGATACGCATTTGAGAGCGGGAGCGACGGCGAAGAAAGAGGAGGAAGCACTTGAGCTCTCCGTGGTTGCTCGCGGCGGCTGGGACGTTGCTGAGTGAAAGGCTTTAACCTAGCGTGGTCGCGGGGTACATATCAGGGGCTCACTTCTACATCGGTCATAATAAAAACCGATGTAGAATGGCTCATATTTACATCGTTTCTCCTCCTAACCGATGTAAATATGTTTACATTTTCTATTTATTTACAAGTTTGCCACCGCGTTTATGATTTACATCGGTTATAGTAAAACCGATGTAAATTTAGCGATGTAAAAGAGTGTTTTTGTAGTAGTGTAGTCATCCTATGGTCTTCTGGGAGTCCTTCTGGCTGACTTTCCATTGATCTTTGAGAGTCTTCGAGTCTTATTTCCGACCCGGACAATTTTAGGGGTCTACAAACATCAAGGTTCAAATTCGACCTTGGCTAGGAGAATGTATCATCAAGGTTTGGACTTGACCTTGGTACATTAATGTTTGGATTTGACCTTGGCAAGTGTAAATTATATTCGAAAGTTTGAACTCGACCTTGGCTGCATAAATATAACATAAAGGTTCGAATTCAACCTTGGCTAAGAGAATGTATCATCAAGGTTCGGACTCGACCTTGGTACATCAAGGTTCGGATTCGACCTTGGCAAGCATAAATTGTATTGAAGGTTCGAACTTGACCTTAGTTGCGCGAATGTGACATCAAGGTTTGAATTCGACCTTGGCTAGGAAAATAGGATATCAAGGTTCAAACTCGACCTTGGTGCATCAAGGTTCGGATTCGACCTTGGCAACGCGAAGGTTCAAACTCGACCTTGGCTGCGTACATATAACATCAAGGTTTGAATTCAACCTTGGCTAGGAGAATGTATCATCAAGGATTGGACTCGACCTTGGTACATCAAGGTTTGAATTCGACCTTGGCAAGCGTAAGTTTTATTCGAAGGTTCGAACTCGATCTTAGCTATGTGAATACGCCATTAAGGTTCGGATTCAACCTTGGCTAGGAAAATGTAACATCAAGGTTTGGACGACCTTGGTAAGTTGTTGTGCCAATATTGAAAGTATGTGGGAATGAAGTTGCTTTGTTGATGTTTCTTGGGTGTGCCTCGTTAAAACCTCCTTGACCAAAAACCTTTTTCTTTCTTTTAGTGGGAAAAAGGCTGAGGAGGAAAAAGAGTACATCACCTGGGATTACAATTTAAGAGAAATAAAATTTGAGGTGGGTGGCATTCCAAGTTCTTGGGAGAGCTTTGCTGCCGAGTTCCTCCACCCGATATGCACTATTCTCGAGGTCTTCAATGACTCTGAATGGTCCTTCCCAGTTGGTTGCGAATTTCCCTTCAGAGGGATTCGTCCTTACTTCTCCCCGTAATCGCCAAACAAGGTCTCCAACTTGAAATGTTCTTGGTATGACCTTGGTGTTATATCCCCTAGAAGCTCGTAGTTTGCAAGCTTCTCTCTGACTCGGGCCTCTTCCCTGACTTCGTCAATCAGATCAAGGTTGGTTATCATTTCTTCATTGTTTTGTTCTTTGTTGAAGGTGAGTCGTTGATGAGACGTCTCTCCAACCTCGATTGGGATCATGGCATCGGAGCCATATGTCAACCTGTAAGGTGTTTCTTGTGTCGTTGATTGTGGGGTGCAATGGTACGCCCAGAAGATGCTCAAGAGTTCATCTACCCATTGTCAATTAGCTCACACCAACCACTTTTTTAGTTCTCTAAGTATGACCTTGTTCACGAATTTAGCTTGGCGATTGGTTTGTGGGTGTTCGACCGAGGTGACTTGGTGCTTAATGCCAAGTTCTTGATGGAAGCTTTCAAAAACTTGGCCAATGAATTATCTCCCTTTGTCGGTGACGAAGGAGTTCGGCAAGCCATATCGGCAAATGATATTCTTCCAGGTAAATTTTTGGATGTTCTCGGCGGTGATCTTGGAAAGTGGGCATGCTTCAATCCATTTAGTGAAGTAGTCGTCTGCGATGATTAGGAATTTGAGTTGGCCCTTGGTAGGGGTGAACGGTTCGAGGATGTCCATTCCCCATTGGGCGAAGGGCCACAAGGACGTTATCTGGTGGAAGGCTTCTGGTGGGAGCCGATGTATGTTGCCAAATTGCTGACATATTTTGCACTTTTGTACATAATCTTTACAGTCCGACTTCAATGTGGGCCAATAATACCCAGTTCGGATTACTCGAGCCGCCATGGAGTGTGCGCTAAAGTGTATGCCGCATATGCCTCTATGAATTTCGTCAATGACGTAACTTGCCTGAGACTTCGTTAGGAACTTGAGTAGAGGAGTCGAGATGCTTCTTTTGAAGAGCTCTCTTGTTACAATAACAAATTGGGCCGACCTTACCTTGGTTCTTCGAGCTTCAACCTTGTCTTCTAATAGTGTCCCGTCCTGCAAGTAGTTCCAGATGTCGGTCATCCACTCCTTATCTTCGACGTCGTTGACATTGAAAACCTTGACATCTAGACTGGGGGAGTTGATGGTTTCTTGAATGATGGTCCTATGTTGTCCAGGGCGCTTTGTGCTAGCGAGCTTGGATAGGAGATCGACCCTAACATTTTGCTCCCGAGGCACATGGTGTATCGTGAATCCCTCAAAGTGGGACATCCATTGGGATGCTTCATGGTAATATATTTGCAACAATGGGTCCTTGGTTTGGTAGACACCACTGAGTTGTTCCACCATGAGTTTTGAATCACTGTTACATCTTACCTTCTACGCACCGATGTCCCGTGCCAACCTCAGTCCTACTAACAATGCTTCATATTCTGCCTGGTTGTTGGTGGTTTTGAACCCGAATTTTAGAGACTGCTCAATGGTGACATTTTTGGGGCCTTCTAGAATGATCCCTACACCACCTTCTTTAGAGTTAGAGGATCCATGAACATGTAAGGTCCAAACCTGTTCTGCCTTTGTTAAGATTGGGGTGAGCTCGACCACGAAATTTGTTAGGCATTGAGCTTTTAAAGGGCCTCGATTCTCATATCAGATTCTGAACTCGAAAAACTCCATTGACCATGCAATCATGCATCCTGCGAGTTCTAGCTTTCTCAGTATATTTGTTTGATTGAGTAGTCTATTTTTACCATGACCTGGTGACTTTGGAAATAAGGTTGGAGGTATCAGGCCGAGGTGACTAGTGCTAGGCTAGTTTCTCAATTGTTTGGTACCTCTTCTCTGTGTCTTGGAGAACTCGGCTAATGTAGTATATAGGGATTTTCTTCTTGTCGTGCTCTTGCACCACCATAGTGCTGATTGCATTTTCGGCCACTACTAAGTACAAGAGGAGGTCAAATTGATGATCTGACCTCTATAAGATTGATAGGGTTGCAAGAAAAATTTTAAAGCCTTTGAAAGGTTCTTCACATTGGGTGGTCCACTCAAAGTCCTTTGGTTGCGCAGTAAGGTGAAGATAGGCCCTGCTTTTTCTACCAACTTAGGTATGAAAGGTGAGAGGGAGGCCAAACTGCCTGCCAACCTTTAGACATCTTTGACAGTTTGGGGACTCTGCATCTGTATGACAGCTTCACATTTTTCAGGGTTGGCCTCAATTCCCCTATTTGTAATCATAAACCCAAGAAACCTTCCTCCTTGGACCCCAAAGACACACTTCTCGGGGTTTAAGCACATGTTATGCTTTCGTATTTTTCTGAACACTTCGGTAAGGTCGATCACATGTGATTTGGATAATGTGGTTTTAACGACCATGTCATCTACATAAAATTCCATGTTCCTTTCAATCTGCTGATGGAAGACCTTGTCCATCAATCACTGGTAAGTGGCTCCTACGTTGAGGCCGAAGGGCATCACGTGGTAGTAGAAGTTGGCCTGATCAGTAATAAAGGCTATGTTCTCCTCATCTGGTGGGTACATCATGATCTGATTGTACCTAGAGTATGCGTCAAGTAAACTAAGAAGAGCATGGCCAAAGGCTCCATCAATCAACCTGTCGATGCTTGGTAAGGGGTATGCGTCTTTCGGGCAGACCTTGTTTAAGTTAGTGTAGTCGACACACATACGCCACTTTCCCAAGTTTTCTTGACAAAAACCACATTGGCTAGCCACGTGGTGTATCTTACCTCTCGGATGAAGCCCGCATTCATCAACTTCTGAGTTTCAGCTGTGATTACATCTCGCTCTTCTTCTCTAACCTTTCGTTTTCTTTGGGCTACTGGTTTTGCTTCTTTGTGGATTTCCAACCTGTGACAGATAAGATTAGTGTTTATACCTGACATGTCGGCGCTTGACCATGTGAAGAGGTCGACATTTTTAGAGATCTTGACCATGATTTTTATTTGTAGCTCTAGGTTTAGCCATTGGCTTATCTTTGTGCATTGCCTAGGCAGTTTGGCGATCTAGAAGTTGACTAGGTCATCAATAAGACTTGGGCGATTGTCATTGGATTCTGACCTTGGGTCAAGGACAGTGATTTCAGCTTGAGCTATGTGAGGCACGATGGGGGTGTCACCTTGGCGTCGCTTCTCGGCTAGGGGTGGTGACGCTTTCAGACTTTCTACGTAGCACTGCCGAACTATTCTCTAATTTGCCTTGATGGAGATTATCTTCCTATTGTTCCCCAGGAACTTCATTGTCAAATGTGGGGTGGATACTACGGCTCCGAGTTGGTTCAATGTCGGTCTTCCTATGATGATGTTATAGGATGTGTTGGCATCGACAAAGAGATATCTGACCATTGTTCTTTTCGAGTAAGGAGGTGCTCCAAAGGTTGTCAACAAATCTATGTAACCACAGTTGTGGACCTGTTCACCTGTAAATCCAACTAGGGGTTCTATGTGAGGTTGGATGAGAGTGTGAGGGATGTCTAACCTTAGAAATGTTGGCCAATATAAGACGTCAGCCAAGCTCCCTTGGTCAATCAATGTCTTGTGGACCTCCTAGTTGGCTACTTCAACCGCGAAGACCATGGGATCATCCTTGTTTGGACAGAAGTCAACGTAGTCGTCATCTGTGAAAGTGATTGGCGGCGTGTTGCGCGGCAGAGTTGAGGTGCCAACATGGACATTGTTGATATTTTGTAGGTGTCTTTTACGTGCCAAGCTGCTCGGGCCGCCTCCGACAAATCCACCTACAATTGTGTTAATGACTCCTCGTAGAGGAGGCGTTGCTGTGTTTTGACTTACCTCGGGTTGTCCTAATCCACCGACATTCTGTTGGGATCTAGAAGGCTGGTTGGCTCGGAAGTTGGAACCTCGACCTCGTCCTCGTCCTCTACCTTGCCCTTGGTAGCCACTTTTATGAGGTTAGGTATCTGAGGTGTCCACCTTGGACAAGCTCCTCAATTCGGTCTTTGAGTGTTCAAAATTCCTCGGTCGTATGATTGTAGCTCTTGTGATAATGGTAGTGTTTTGTCCTCTCAGTGTTGTTAGGGTTGTGCCCAGGTGGTGGTAGGGTAATTAGTTCGACATTACTAGCCTCTTATAGGATATGCACTCAAAGTGCATTCAAGGGAGTGTAAAAATTGTACTGTCCACCCCTATTCTACCGAGGTCTCTTAAATTGAGTGTTGTTCGAGGTCCTCAGCTTGTCCTTATGACCTTGGTCTTACTTTCCTTGTGGTTTACCGCGAATTGTCTCACGAAACTCGGCATGCTCCTCCATTTGGATGTACCCAGTATGGAGCTCATCCATGTTGGGAGGAGGTCATTGGCAAAGGCTGTTGACGAAGGGTCCTGGTTTCAACGCCATGAGCATGAAGTGCAAGGCGACTTCAGGATTGAGGTTACATATTTGGATGGACAGATTGGCAAATCGCTCCATGAGTTTTCTTAACGACTTGTTCTCGCCCTGCCTAAGGTTGGCCAGGGCAGCAGACGTGATGTGATGAGGTCGACTCGTCATGTATTATGCTGTGAATCGTCTCATCATGGTCTCAAAATTATCGATCGATCCTGTTGGCAATTGAGTGTACCAAGTGAGTGCGGAGCCTTTCAATGAGGTTGGGAAAACTTGACACATTAGGGCGTCGTCATTGGTGCACAGATTGATCTGTGTGACATAAGCGTCAATGTGCTCATCTGGATCGGACGACCCGTCATAACGGTCGATGTTCAGAGACTTCCAACCTAAGGGGAGATGTGTCCCCGTGATGCCATCAACAAAAGGATGTTGCCTAACACCAGTCGATGTGTGAGAGCTTGGGTGGTTGCATGGATGACCTCGTGGCTGGAGCGATGCGTGGGCACATGTGACCGATGTGTCATCGGTGGCGGTGAGGGTGATTGGTGTTCCTCCTCGTGGTGATTGCTTTGTTGAGGAGGTTTGTTGGGAGGTTGTTGGTGAAGTTGGGCACGAATGTGCTAGTTTTTCGCGCGTAGTGCCGCTAGGTCGACCTGGTGCTAGGCGCGCATAGCTTTAAGGGCTTCGATATTTTACTATCGCATTTGTTCAATCTAGTCGATCAAGCATCGAAGCGTTGTGTCTCCTTCCATCCTTGGCACATTCTGATCTGTGTTGTCTGTTACTATTCTATTGTGGCTTCGGGTAGAAACCATAAGATTGGCCGAAAAAGGGAATTCCTTTCGGCCCCACGGTAGGGGCCAAGATGTTCTCACCTGAGATTGGACTGGTAACGATCTCTCTAATGAGATTGGTGAGCCGCCACTGGTTCGCAGGTTGGCCTCACCAAGATGGGGATGGTACCTGCAAATGTGACTCCAATGCTTAAGTTAGTACTTGATAGTGTAGATGTCTCGTATATATAGCAAGCGTACCTTGATGATTTTAGGGTTTTTACTGTCTACCGACACATTGGCAATTTTAGGGTTTTACCTCGTGATTGCGACGCTGTGACAAGATTGTATTTTTATTCATCTGATGACATGGCCTCTTTGGGCCGATGTGATCTTCTGATGTCTATGTTTCACAGCCGAGCTTAGTAGCTCGACAATAATGAGTTCACTGCTTGGTCAGGTTGGTAAACCTTTGACCGAGGTTGACAACTAGGTAATGGGTGAGTTCATAACTCGGCTAGGCCAGTACAACTGCTATAATTAATTATGGTTGCTTGTACTAGTGGGTAAAGTTCTGTTGTAATTATGTTTGCTTAGTCTAGTAGATAATATCTTGTTAGGTTTCTGATTTTAGGCAAATCTACACACTTAATGATGGTGGGAACATGTGTTTTACTGATAACATTTATGGGCTCTATGTATGACTGTCATTTTTCATGTATTTGCTTTATATATGAATGAAAAACATGCAAAATGTGATTGTTATCCAACAAATATGAAATTTCTCTGTTCCCTAACCTTTTCTCTTCTCTATTTTATGGTTTTGTATAATTGTTATGTTTTATGCTTCTGCTGCCCATTGCATGACTTAACAATGGTATCAAGAGCATTGTTCTTTTAGGATGTGGGTCTGAAAAAATATGAGAGGAGAGATTAAACACTTGTGAGTGATAAAATGGCTTCAGGGAACGATGGTGTATTTGCTGTTCCTCAATTTTCTGAGGAAAACTATCACATATGGATTGTCAAAATGAGATCATGTTTAAAGTCTTTTGCCTTATGGGAGTATGTAGATCAAGATAAGGAAGTTCCACCATTAAGGGCTAATTCTACCATAACTCAAATGAAGCAACATGAGGAGGAGACTTTGAAGAAGGAAAAATTTGTCTCATGTTTACATTCAGCTTTGTGAGATGATGCTTTTACAAGCATTATGCATCTGGAAACAACAAAACAAATATGGGATGAGCTGAACAAACGATATGCCGGTGATGAACGAGTGAGACCCATCAAACTATTGACTCTTAAAAGAGAGTTTGAAATGCTGAAAATGAAGGAAAGTGAATCAGTCAAGGAGTACACTTCAAAGTTGTCTCACTTGGTGAATCAAATGAGATTGTATGGTGAGTTTGTCCAAGACCATAAGGTAGTCAAAAAAATGCTGATCAGTCTACCCATAAAATTTGAAGCCAAAGTTGCTGCATTGAAGAGTCATGTGATCTTAAAGAAACTAACCATTTCTAAAATGGTCAGTAAATTGCAAGCTCATAAGCAAAGATTCTCCATGAGAATGGATGATGGAACTGAAGGTGCATTTCAAGCAAGACACAAGGGAAAGCAAGCTGGTCAGAAAAATCAAAAGAAGCATAACTATAAAGTAGCTGGTGACCAAAAAGGGAAAACCAAGATGGATGGGAGTAGTAAATCTATAGCAAACAACCATTTTCCTCCTTGTTCTACTTGCAAAATAATACAAATCACTTATCAAACGATTTTTGGTATAAGGGGAAGCCTCAAATCCAAGTAAAATTTTCAAGAAGTGGGGACATAGAGAGAGGTATTTCAGATTCAGGCAGAACCAATCTCAACCACAACATTCACATCAAGTTAACTTCACCGATCAGCAACTCCAAGATGAAGAAAACTTGTTTATGGCTACTCAAACAAGTAGTTCAGGTTCAAATGTTGTATGGTATGTTGATAGTGGGTGCACAAACCACATGGCGAGGGACTCAAGTCTCTTTACAGCTTTGGATAGGACTGTCCAAACCAAAGTTAAGCTTGGAATTGGAGATATTGTACAAGCTGAAGGAAGAGGTACAATTTCTGTTCACACTAGCAAAGGTCCTAAATTTATTCATGATGTTTTATTTATTCCTGATTTGGATCAGAATTTGCTAAGTGTTGCTCAACTAATGAAGAAAGGATATTCTCTTTCATTTAAAAACAATGACTGTATCATATTGGATTCAAATGATTATGAAGTTATTAAGGTTGAAATGTGTGATAATAGCTTTCCAATCAGTTAGAATCAAGTGAATGAATCAACTCTTGTTTCCAAACATGATGATTATGTTCTATGGCAAAAAATATATGGTCATTTTAATATGGGTGCATTGAAATTTTTGCAAACTCATGATATGGTTAAAGACATGCCTACGATGGGTATTATTGATGATTTATGTGATGCTTGTCAATTTGAAAAATGCATAGAAAGTCTTTTTCATCAACAAATGTCACATGAGCAAAGGAAAAATTGGAGCTTATTCACATGATTTGTGTGGTCCAATGAGTGTTCCTTCTCTTAGCCAAAACAAATATTTTCTTCTGTTTATTGATGATTTGACAAGAATGACATGGGTGTATTTTTTATCAAGTAAAGCTCAAACTTTTAATGTCTTTAAAAAGTTTAGAGCCATGGTGGAGTCTCAAAGTGGTTGCAAAATTAAAATGTCGAGATCTGACAATGGGAAGGAGTATACATCAAATGAGTTTAATGTATTTTGTGAAGATATGGGCATTGTTCATCAATTGATAGTAAGTCATACTCCTGAGCAAAATGAAGTTTCTGAGAGAAAAAATAGAACAGTTTTGGAGATGGCAAGATGCTTAATTACAGAAAAGAAATTGCTTAATGTTTTTGGGCTAAAGTTGTTTATACAGCCATGTATCTTTGAATAGGCTACTAACAAGAGCTGTTCAAGAGAAAACACCAATTGAAGCTTAGAGTGGAGTGAAGCCCACTACAAAACACCTGAAGATTTTTGGATCTATTTGCTATACTCATGTTGCAGCAGCAAAAAGATCCAAAGTAGATGACAAAGCTGAAATGGGGATTTTCTTAGGCTATTCTGCAAACTCCAAAGGTTACCGGGTGTACAATATGAGGTCAAAAAAAATTATGATCAGTAGTGATATTCAAATTGATGAGAATGCATACTGGAATTGGGAAAATAATGAAGTTCAAAGAAGCACAAAAACATAACAGTTGACAACCACTTCTGACTAGGAGCATGCTGCAAATGAGAATAAAAATCAGATTGCTGAATCTGATTCTCTTGTGCTAAAATCCAAGTCTTTGGCTGAAATTTATGAAAAATGCAATTATTTTTGTAAGTGAGCCTTCTTGTTTTGAAGAGGCTTCAATGCACGAAGAATGGAAAGATGCAATGAAGGAGGAGCTGACCATGATTAACAAAAATGACACTTGGGAACTTACTTTCAAAGCCCAAGGAAAAACATGTGATTGGCGTCAAATGGGTTTATAGAACAAAATTAAATCTGGATGGTTCCATCCACAAGCACAAAGCAAGGCTTGTTGTGAAGGGGTATTCTCAAATGGTTGGAGTTGATTATGGAGATACATTTGTGCTAGTTGCTAGGCATGAAAAAATTAGATTAATTGTTGCATTAGCGGCTAAATATGGATGGAAAATCTTTCACTTGGATGTTAAATATGCTTTTTTAAATGGAGTATTACAAGAAGAAATATATGTTGATCAACCTGATGGTTTTATTGTTGCAGGTCAGGAAGAAAAAGTTTATAGGCTTCATAAAGCCTTGTATGGGCTGAATAGGCTCCAAGAGCTTAGTACAATAGAATTGATTCTCATTTTTTGCAAAATGATTTCAGGAGGAGCCAAACTGAGCCTACACTTTATGTGAAAGATTGTGGCAATGGAAAGAAATTGTGGTTTCACTTTATGTTGATGATTTGTTGATTACAGGTGATGATGTTGATGAAATTGAAGCGTTTAAAAACAACATGTTGCAAGTTTTTGAAATGACAGATCTTGGAATGATGAGGTATTTTTTGGGGATGGAAGTCCATCAGATTGATGATGGAATTTTTGTCTCACAGAAAAAGTATGCAAATGACTTGCTGAAAAAAATTCAAATTGGAGAATTGTAATCCTGTTTCAACTCCACTTGTTGTCAATGAAAAGCTCTCCAAGGATGATGGTGATGCAAAGGTAGATGTGACTCAATATAAAAGATTGGTTGGTAGTCTTCTTTATTTGACTACAACCAGGCAGTCCAGAATAGAAATTCAAATTATATTTCAAAATTGAATGACAAAAAGAAAATAATATATAAATCTTAAAAGCATAAATTATGACAATGTAAATCCTATTATCCTAAAAAAGCTATAAAACATATGTTTGTCAATGCTATCTAACTAACTAACTATCAAACTATAAACATAATATAACTAACTAAACTTAGAAATCTAACTATTATATACTTTGAAGAAAAAAAGTTGCCCATTATTCTCTTATCTTGATGATCTCATCTTCGGGCAATGGAGATGGATCTTGAAAGACTTGAAACATTAATTTAAGTGTCATTAATATGCAATGTTAATTATCGTAAAGGTAAATATACTTAAATAAATTTTGATATGAATTACCTGCGCCCAAGAATCAGTAATACTCGCAGAAATTATGGCTCTCATCCAATACATGATGTAATAACCACATTCAAACGAGTCTTGTTGCTTATTACACTAAAATGAGAAACAAATAACTATTATTTCCAAAGTCAATAAATTTAAATATTATTGACTGTATTAATTAATTTGCTAACCTTAGGGTATATAAAGTGCAATGTCTTTGATGATCTTCTTCTTCCACTTAAAATATTAGCTCCAGAAACGATTCTAATTAATTGAAATAAAAACCGATGTTAGCCAATATATATAATTACAGTTTTAAAAGATAATGAAAAATTTTAGTTACCCTTGTAATTGGCATTTAATTTCGTGACGGTTTTCGATGTAGTGAACAAAACCACACCAGGTGTATTCCTTAGGAATGATTACCATTAACTGCCAATGGGACCTACATTGTATGACAAACAAATTAGTTATAAAATTACCATGATTAAAAAACCAATTAAAAAACTAACCCGTCAATGTATGGAGTCATGTATATATCTCTTCCTGAGTCACTCATCCATGTTTGCATATATTACTAGATCTGGACCTGAGTGTTTCCTGATTTTTGGATGGATTGAGGCTCAATAAATCCATATACTTGTGCTTGTGCTTGCTCCACACTCAATTTGTCCATGTACCTAACACAAATAATTATTATAAGTTAAATTTAATTATTGTAAATTTAGACTCAAGAAAATATGACTTACATGGCGCACAGCTGTATGATAGATATATTTAACATGGAGTTTCCCCCAACAATCTCTAATGCATCAGGCAGGGATATGTATAGTGGAACATCAGAGCTATCAACTCCAAAAACTCTAATGTCCCACTACAATTGAATTGGTTTCTTCTTTAATCGTGGTAATATGGTTAGAAGCCTAGATATGGGATCATCCTCAGCTTCTACGATATTAGCATGATTAACATGAGGTTCTCTCATGACCTCCTTACCACGATTGATAAAATCCTAAAGAAATAATCAAAATTAGTTAAACAATAATAGAATTATAAGAATATAAAAGAGTAATAATAGTATTACCTTTTCCCGTGCTGAAAGCGGCATGACCAAACGTTTTGGCCAAGCTAAGAATGTGCCGGTTGCCTGCCCCACTAGTTGAACCTCTGTATTGGGCAAAGGCACTAGAGCAGCACCATCTTGAACTTCGTCAACCACAACCCATGTCCAGTCCGGCTATAGAGGGACACCATGGATGGTTGAGCCACCCTCAAATACTCGGCCAATAGCCACTAACCGTGGGGGGTCATCCTCAACATATAACTCACACTGGTTTGGTACATCAGTGTGAGTCTATTCCACTAAGGGATCTGGAGCAGCACAACTTCCTTTCATGCTGACTTAAACACCATCATGAGCAACTACAGTCTGTTGCTGAGAACAAGCCAAAAGTTCAAACTTCTGTTCAAACTCTTCTCAAATATTCTTCAATTTCTCTTCAAATTACATCTCCATTCTCTGCATAGCCTCTTGACTACAAGAGTCAACAGTGCTTCTCGATGATTGTGCACCAAAGAAATCTCAGTGGCTCCAAGAACCACCAGCACCATGCACACGACCTGCGTGCTCTAGCCTTCTTATGGCCGTTGTGAGGATATCATCCCGACCATGGGAAACAAATGAGCCTTGGGTGGTCTGCTTAACTAAACCCTCCTGCATCATATTAACAATAAGTATACCCTAAACTACACTTATGAATTAAATGAGTTGAAATGAAGAGTCTTAGTTTGTATATTTTTACTTACTATTTTATCAGCAACGACCCTTGCAGACTCAGAAGTCATTTGCCCATCTGATTTTGTTCGGGCTGCTATCCACATCTCATGGCGGAGGTGACTCCACAGGGTCAACAGACTCAACCCCTGCTGCCTCTGCCCTAGCCTTCATCATTTTTTTTTAATTCATATCCCCCTCTTGACAATAGATGGGGTGCATCATTCTTGCTCTGTCGTTCTTGGGAAGCTATTCTTTTGGCCTGCAATAATATAAAAAAGAAAATGAAATTAATTAAAATATACCTTAAGTATTTGTGTCAATGTAAGAGTTATCAATAAATAACCTGCCAAGCAGGGTCCAATCGAGTGGCACGAAATTGCATCCACTCCTCATCAGTGATCTGGAACTTTAGATAGGGAGTCTCATTTTGTCGCTCTCCAAATACATACTCCCGTGTCAAGAAAGTCTTGAAGTCTCTCAACCTGATGGCAAGGGCAGATAACATCTTCCTCCTCATGACCTCAGTGTTGAGAATGTCAAAATTTTGCTATGAAAATAAAAACAAATAATAAATAATGTATTTAAGTTATATAATATTAAAGGGATGTGAAAGTATATACCTGAATATCCTACCACATGAGGTTCTTGTTAGCCTCCTGAACATCATCCCATGATGGAATGATAATAGAAACATGTCGTCGAGCTAGGACTCCCAAATAGCTCTTAAACTTGGCAGCATTTGGGCCTGATGCCTTGCCAGAACGAGGATCCACCTCAACCGATGTCCTCTCCATGGCAATGCGTCCAGCTGTCAACCCATACAATCGGGTGACATATCTACCTTCCCTCCTTCCATTGCCAGACCCCGAATCCTCCATAATCCTGAAAAAATTAAACTCTCATTATAAAAATAATGAATTAAATATTTCTACTAATACGATGGTAAACTAAAGGTCAATGCCTAAAAAAGTCCATCTTTAATGCATCTGGAATAGCCCGTACTGAAACCAGAATGGGGCATTCCAGATCAACAATTTACAAAACAAAAAATTTAAGCAGAACGACCTGTTTTGCTTGTAGAACAACCCGTTCCAGATGAACAAATAACAGAAAATAAACAAAAAATTTGCGTAGAGAAGAAACTAACCTCAAACGTGTAATGTGCAGACTCTTAGAGACTTAGAAACGTGCAATGTGGAAACAAAGGCACTTAGAGACTTAGAGAATAAGAGAAGAAGTAATAGGTTTTGTAAACAATGGGACGCGCGGTAATGAGAAATGGAACGTTGGGCATTTTAGGGGGAAATTTATGTCGGACAAGGGGGTCTGACGTAAATTAGTGTCTCTATATTTACGAAACTGCCACCGCGTTTTTACAACATCCGCTTTTCCAGTTTTCGACGTAAATTAGGTGACGTAGTAGCCCTTTTTTGCATTAGTGAACAACGGGATATGTTTTTTCACTTGGTAGTGGAGTATTTTGTTGGAACTCTAAGAAGTAAGACGTGGTTTTTCAATCCTCTGTCGAGGCTGAATATGTAGCTGCAGCAGTAGCCTCAAATTAAGCTATATGGGTCAGAAAAGTCTTTACAGATTTGAGTCATGTGCAAATGGAACCTACTGTGCTATGGTTTGATAACAAGTCAGTCATTTCAATTGCTAAAAATCCAATTTAACATGGAAAAACAAAACATATCAATGCAAAATTTCATGCTATAAGGGAAGCTGAGAAGAATGGAGATGTTCAGTTGATGTATTGCAGGTCTGAGGAGCAATTGGCAGACATACTCACTAAGGCCCTTCCAAGTGCTAGGTTTAATGAGCTAAGAACCAAGTTGGGAGTCTTTAAGAAAATTTTTAAGTAGGAGTGTTAAAGCAGTAAAACTTTTCTGTTATTTTTTACTGCTATAATTAATTATGGTTGCTTGTATTAGTGAGTAAAGTTTTGCAATTATGTTTGCTTAGTCTAGTAGATAAATCTTGTTAGGTTTCTGATTTTAGCCAAATCTACACACTTAATGATGGTGAGAACATGTGTTTTACTGACAACATTTATGGACTTTATGTAAGGCTGTCATTTTTCATGTGTCTGCCTTATATATGAATGAAAACATGCAGAATGTGATTGTTATCTAGCAAATACGAAATTATTCTGTTCCCTAACTTTTCCTCTTTTCAGTTTTATGGTTTTGTATAATTTTTTTGTTTTATACTTCTACTGCCCATTGCATGACTTAACAGACTCCTTGACATGCAAATGAGTGGGAATTTCTAGTTAGCTCCCTTGACACAAATGAATATAAGTCTGATCTGCTGGCCCCCGTTAGATATATAGTTGATCAATTATGTTATCTTAGATCGATTCAAATAATGCGCATAGAATAAATTAACAAGCTTCACCGCTGCCGTTCATTTTCTTTTACTGATTATTATGGTATCAGTAGTGGAAAAAATCTCAATAAGTTTTATTGATAACTAATATGTGATGAAAGTTGACATGTATTTCTCGTAGAGTCTTTTCTCAATTACATTGTTTTAGACTTCAATACTCAAATTTAAAACTTCATAGAATTTGAGCCGAATACTACTTTGACAAGGAAACTTAATTTAGTACCTTTCATTTTCTTTTATATATTCTCTCTCCGTTTAGTCAACTTACCTCCTCAAATTTGTGACGAAAGCATCTGAAGTCATTGCACCTTGACAAGTTCCTAACATGATTAACAAACTAAAATTACTCGGCTGTTTCTATTTTTCTTTTTAAATTATACCTTTAAAATAGTTTTCAAGGTATAGTTGGTGTGCGATACACTATTTTATTATTGTTGAGACGCAAAGATCTTATCTTAAATGAATACTTTTTTTTTTCCTTCCTTTTTTGAATATTGAAGTAAAATTCTGATATATATATATATATATATATATATATATATATATATTTTCATATGCAATTGGTTTAGCCACTTTGTAATAAGTGAAAACGTTAGAATATAAATAAGGTCTCACATCGATAAAATAAAAAATGAAATAATTATTTATAAAACATACATTTACTCTAATGATTGAGAGACCTTTTGGATGATAATAGAAAATAAACTTTGAAGACTTAGACCCAACCATGGACAATATTTCACTATTGTAAAACTTTGTGTGAAATAAACCGATAAAGTTAACAAAATATAACCCTCTTTTCTTGATATAAATATTGACAAAAATAACCCTAACAAAAACTGGGTGATAATCCATGAATTTTGAGAGTAATTATGTTATAATGTACTTTTTACATGTAACATTGTATTTTCAAAAAATACCAGTCAAATTGTAAAAACACTCAATTATTCAAAACATAAATATACCATGTATTACCACCTTATAGCCTGTCTTACTTTGCTGTCCTCTCTTCATATTTTTACAAAAATGTATCAAGCTTTCAAGTGAGAGCAAAATGTTGTTCCATGTATTTAAAGAGTATAATGGGGTTTTTAAATTCATATTATTCATTAAAAGAGTTGGATTTTCATATAAAAATGACATTTAAATAATAATGATTGTAATATATATATATATATAGATATATAATGTCATTTTTATGTGAAAAGATTCAATCTTAATCCTTAAATTGATAAAATAAATAACTTAAACTAAAATATTATAAATCAAAGTTATTATATATTGTCATATCATAGTCGTTTGTATCATTTTTATCGTCACTACTATTATTATAAATTACACTTTTCTTAAGACGTGGATGTCATAAGTTTATGTTTTAAGAAATTTTAAAGAGAAGTTATCTGAACCCAAATTTCCTTCTCTCTCTTTTACGGTGAAAATCCTTTCCTTTCTACCTTTCTACAACTAAATCCACTTGTTTGAGCTAGGAGATCCAAGCTTGAGGAGCTAAAGATCTTGAGTCAGACCCATGCGAAGAGTTTCTTCTTCTTCCTCTTCTTTTCTCTATAGAGCAACTAGAGATAATGGAAGCTTTGTGTTTATTGTTGCCTAAAATCAATTAAATATTGTAGCTGATACTGATTGAATTCATGAGGATGAGAATTTGGTTGTAGTTGAAATCATTGAAGGTGTTTTGAGTAAAATGTGACGATTCTTCGATTTTGATAGATGCATGTTGTTTTTGAGGATGAAATAGCGTTTTTCATGTTATGTAGATGTTGTATTGCCGTAGTGCATGTTGGATTTTGACTGGATTATAGGTAGATTGGACGAATCAAGTTTTTGAGGAAGAGGAAATTTTGATATTGTGCTAGGTGTACTGGGATACAAACAAGTCCCACTTCGATAAAATAGGAGAAGAAATAACAATTTATAAAGCACACATATACTCCAATGATTGAAAGGCCTTTTGGATGATAACCAAAAGTAGAACCATGAGGGCTTAGGCCTAAAACGAACAATATCTCATCATTATAGAGTTGTGTGTTAAATAATATTATAAAAATAACCCTTATAAAATATCCCCTCAGAAAAATATCATAAAATAACCCCATTAAGGTGCACCTTCATCATGTTGGGCGTGGCTTAATGTCAAGGGTTCTCAGTCTCATTACATTGGATGTAGAATTAGTGAGATCGAGTGTTGATAGGTTATTTTATGATATTCGTTTGCGGGGATATTTTATAAGGGTTTTATAAGGATTGCTTTTATAAGATTATTTCACACACAACTCCATAATGATGAGATATTATCCGTTTTGAGCCTAAGCTCTCATGATTTTACTTTTGGTCATCACTCAAAAGGCCTTTAAATCATTAGAGTATGTGTGTGCTTTATAAGTTGTTATTTCTTCTTTTATTTTATCGATGTGGGACTTGTTTGTATCCCAACAATCCTCCTCTCGAACAAGAGACCTAACCTTTCATGCAATGAAATCTTGTCTTTATATATCACATTATCAAATCCAACTTGTGGCTCTAATACCACTAATGAGGTTATTTTATGGTATTTGTTTGAGGAAATATTTTATAAGGGTTATTTTTATAAGGATATTTCACACACAACTTCACAATGATGAGATATTATCTACTTTGGGCTTATACAATGGGCAGCAGAAGCATAAAACATAAAAAACATACAAAACCATAAAACAGAGAAGAAGAAAGGTTAGGGAAAAGAGCAATTTCGTATTTGCTGGATAACCATACCATTCTACTTGTTTTTCATTAATATATAAGGCAAATACATGAAAAATGACAACCATACATAGAGCCCATAAATGTTGTCAGTAAAACACATGTTCCCACCATCATTAAGTGTGTAGATTTGCTTAAAATCAGATACCTAACTAGATATCATCTACTAAACTAAGAAAACATAATTACAGCAGAACTTTATCCACTAATACAAGCAACCTTAATTAATTATAGCAGTAAAAAATAAACGAAAAGTTTTACTGCTTTAACACTCCTCCTTAAAGTTTTTCTTAAGGACTCCGAACTTGCTTTTTAGCTCATTAAACTTAGCACTTGGAAGGGCCTTAGTGAGTATGTCTGCCAATTGCTCCTCGAACCTGCAATACATCAACTAAACATCTCCATTCTTCTCAGCTTCCCTTATAGCATGAAATTTGACATTGATATGTTTGGTTCTTCCATGTTAAATTGGATTTTTAGCAATTGAAATGGCTGACTTGTTATCACATCATAGCACAGTAAGTTCCATTTCCACATGACTCAAATCTGTAAAGACTTTTCTAACCCATATAGCTTGATTTGAGGCTGCTACAGCTACATATTCAGCCTTAACAGAGGATTGAGAAACCACGTCTTACTTCTTAGAGTTCCATCAAAATACTCCACTACCAAGTGAAAAAACATATCCCGTTGTGCTCTTTGAGTCATCAATAGATCCAGCCCAATCACTATCAACAAAACCTTCAACCTTTCCATCACTTTTGTTGTACCAAATGCCAAAATCAGTAGTACCTTTCAAGTATCTCAACACTTTTTTGCCTACACCAAAGTGTCTTAAACTTAATGAATGCATGAACCTTGAAAGTAAACTACTGCAGAACATCAAATCTGGTCTAGTTGTAGTCAAATAAAGAAGACTACCAACCAAACTTCTATATTGAGTCACATCTGCCTTTACATCACCATCATCCTTGGAGAGCTTTTCATTGACAACAAGTGGAGTTGAAATAGGATTACAATTCTCCAGTTTGAATTTTTTTCAGCAAGTCATTTGCATACTTTTTCTGTGAGAGAAAAATTCCATCATCAATCAGATGCACTTTCATCCCCAAAAAATACCTCATCATTCCAAGATCTGTCATTTCAAAAACTTGCAACATGTTGTTTTTAAACTCTTTAATTTCACCAACATCATCACCTGTAATTAAAAAATCATCAACATAAAGTGAAACCACAATTTCTTTCTGCTGCCACAATCTTTCACATAAAGAGTAGGCTCATTTTGACTCCTCCTGAAATCATTTTGCAAAAAATCAGAATCAATTCTATTGTACTAAGCTCTTGGAGCCTATTTCAGCCCATACAAGGCTTTATGAAGCCTATAAACTTTTTATTCCTGACCTGCAACAATAAAACCATCAGGTTGTTTAACATATATTTCTTCTTGTAATACTCCATTTAAAAAAGTAGATTTAACATCCAAGTGAAAGATTTTCCATCCATATTGAGCCGCTAATGCAACAATTAATCTAATTTTTTCATGCCTAGCAACTAGCGCAAATGTATCACCATAATCAACTCCAACCATTTGAGAATACCCCTTCACAACAAGCCTTGCTTTGTGCTTGTGGATGGAACCATCCAGATTTAATTTTGTTCTATAAACCCATTTGACGCCAATCACATTTTGTCCTTGGGCTTTGAAGTAAGTTCCCAAGTGCCATTTTTGTTAATCATGGCCAACTCCTCCTTCATTGCAACTTTCCATTCTTCATGCATTGAAGCCTCTTCAAAACAAGAAGGCTCACTTACCAAAAAAATTGCATTTTTCATAAATTTCAGCCAAAGACTTGGATTTTAGCACAAGAGAATCAGATTCAACAATCTGATTTTTATTCTCATTTGCGGCTTGCTCCTGGTCAAAAGTGGTTGTCAACTGTTCTGTTTTTGTGCTTCTTTGAACTTCATTATTTTCCCAATTCCAGTATGCATTCTCATCAATTTGAATATCCCTACTGATCACAATCTATTTTGACCTCATATTGTACACCCGATAACCTTTGGAGTTTGCAGAATAGCTTAAGAAAATCCCCATTTGAGCTTTGTCATCTACTTTGGATCTTTTTGCTGTTGCAACATGAGTACAACAAATAGATCCAAAAAATCTTCAGGTGTGGGCTTCACTCCATTCCAAGCTTCAATTGGTGTTTTCTCTTGAACAGCTCTTGTTGGCAGCCTATTCAAAAGATAGACGATTGTATAAACAGCTTTAGCCCAAAAACATTTTGGCAATTTCTTTTTAGCAATTAAACATCTTTCCATCTCCATAATTGTTCTATTTTTTCTCTCAGAAACTCCATTTTGTTCAGGAGTAAAACTTAGTGTCAATTGATGAACAATGCCCATATCTTCACAAAATGCATTAAACTTATTAGATGTATACTCCTTCCCATTCTCAGATCTCAACATTTTAATCTTGCAGCCACTTTGAGACTCCACCATGGCTCTAAACTTTTTAAAGACATCAAAAGTTTGAGCTTTTCTTGATAAAAAATACACCCATGTCATTCTTGTCAAGTCATCATTAAACAGAAGAAAATATTTGCTTTGGCTAAGAGAAGGAACACTCATGGGACCGCACAAATTAGTGTGAATAAGCTCCAATTTTTCCTTTGCTCGTGTGACATTTGTTGATGAAAAAGACTTTCTATGCATTTTTCCCAATTGACAAGCATCGCATAAATAATTAATAATACCCATCATAGGCATGTCTCTCACCATATCACGAGTTTGTAAAAATTTCAAAGCACCCATATTAAAGTGACCATATCTTTTGTGCCATAAAACAAAATCATAATGTTTGGAAACAAGAGTTGATTCATTCACTTGATTCAAACTGACTGGAAAGCTATTATCACACATTTCAACCTTAATAACTTTAGAATCATTTGAATCCAATATGATATAGCCATTGTTTTTAAATAAAACAGAATATCCTCTCTTCATTAGTTGAGCAACACTTAGCAAATTCTGATCTAGGATCAGTAATTGATTACCTCTATTCTTATTTTAACATATTTCAATTTCATTAAAAATTGGTAATAGATTACTACTGTTACGAGTTTTTAATGTTGAAATCTTATTTGCTCTATAAATATATATCTTTTTGAAAACTAAAAGATATGATATGAAAGATGATATGACATGAAAAAGAGAGATTACATATGATTAAAAACAATATGAAAATCATTTTTGAGTGAAGATCAAATATTTTTCAGAACAATTCAAAATCAAAGAAAATTCAAGAAAGATGTTATCTTAAAAGAAGTTCAAGAAAGTTGAACAATTCATTATGGAAGATCAATCCGCACTACAAGTGTATCTTTTTTGATCTTATAACTCTTGTTTGTATATCTAGGTATGCTATGGTATGTGACTCTTTTAGATAAGGGTATCGCATGAAAGAGTGAAAAAGAAATCTTGAGATAGGTTTTCTCAAGTGGATTCTTGAGGTGCAAGAATTTTGGTGATAGTTTAATCTTGTGGGATCAAGATTAGGTGATTATGTTTTTTGATTATAATATTTCTTGTAAATGGTATTTGTAAAGAATATTATAGTAGAAAGACTGGATTTAGCGAGGAGCTAAGTCTGAAACTGGATGTAGGCCTTTGCATGGCTGAACCAGTATAGATCACTTTGCAAATTCTCCCTTTTCCTTCATATCTTGTAATAATTCATATTGAATTGATAAAAATAATTTCAAGAAAGTAAAATAAATGTTTTCTTGAATATTATAGATTTCTGAGTTGCGAAATTTGATATGATATATATTATCTGGTAATAAATTGAAGGAAGGTAATTACTAAAATCAATTTGGATTACAACATCTATTTTGTTGTGTAATGAATCCGATATACTTTGTATCTTGTTTGGTTTGTGATTTGAATGTGATTAGTAAAAAGTTGTATGAGAAACAAAGAAATTAATAAGAAAGCAAGAAAAACCATTAGAAGTCGTCTAAGCAAAAAATCTATTCAACCCTCCTTTCTAGATTTGTGTTCTACCTAGGACCAATAACATTTTCTCTATTCCACAAAGTCACAAACTATGGCTGTGCAAAAAATCCAAACCAATCTAATCCAAATTATAAAATTTGATCCATTTTGAGAAAATAATCGAATTAGCCCATTTTGTAAAATTAGTTTGGTTAATCAATCCATTTTTACAAAGTTGATTAGTTTGATTTGATTCAATTTAACAGAAATATCGATCCATATATAAGAAAAAAGTGGATAATTGCTCTGAAATAAATGAATCCAATTTTAAAAAATTTGATCCATGTATTTTTTAAAACAAATGAATTCACTTTATAAAATATAGTTTAGTTAATCTATCTACTTTTATAAAATAGATTGGTTCAATTTCATTTGGATTTTTCAAATATCCAATCCATGAACACTCCTAGCATAAAATATCTCCATCCTCACCAACTTACCACCAGTCCGCCACCATCTTCCCTCTAACATCCTATGGTTGTTCCTTTATGAATTCCAAAGACCCAATTTGTTAGTGGCCACAACTTAAAGTGGTTCGATTTATGCTACTAATGTGCATGACACTTTTTATGATGAGTAAAACATACTTTTTATGTAGGCTCTAAACTTGTCATAGATCTCAACAATATAAAAAGTCTTGATTTTTTTATGTCAATTTTAAAAATAACTGACATAAAAAGTCTTAACTTTCTATGTCAATTATATCAACTTACCACTAGTCCACCACCACCTTCCTTCCCACATCCCATGATCCTTCCTTTATGAATTCTAAAGACCTAACCCATCAGCAGCCACAACTTGGAGTGGTTCAGTTTGTGCTACTAGTGTGTGTGACACTTTTAATGATGACTAAAAAAGACTTTTCATGTCATTTTATACCCTTTATAGATGTTGGTGATATGAAAAATTCTTGACTTTCTATGTTGGTTACAAAAATAACTAACATAAAAGTCTTATTTTTTAGGTTAACAATTGTTTCTCCACTGTGCTCTTTCCTTCTTTTCGCATTCTACCACCGCACTATTTCTCTCTTGTTCTCACATCTTCATGTTTCATTGTCATTGCATTATGCATTTTGGGGCCACCACTTTACCTCTTGTCCTCGTATCTCTTTGTTTCAACAACATCATCTTCCACCACCATGTTTGCTTCCAAACCACCACATTATCAACATTTAATGAATAACAATAGAAAAGGCAACAAAAGATGAAAGCAAAAGAGGAAAATAATTTACCTAGATGTATAAAAAGGAAGATGATGAAGAAAAGGAAAATGAGACAAAAAAAAAATAAAAGTCTGAAGTTGAAAAACGTGGATTGTATTTTTTGAAATTTTAAAACACTTTTAATGTCAGATGTTGTTTTACCTGCCATAAAAATTTCTTTTTATGTCGTGTGTCTTACATCCTTCATAGAAAGGTTGGGTCAACTACAAAGTTGACCCTCCCCAACATATTTTATTACTAGTGTTGACTCATTGACATAAAAAACTTTCTATGATGGGTGAGTCAACAACACCTGGCTTAAAACGTTTTGCCATATTTACTACTTTGCCACCATGCCACTTTCTATGTCGTATATTACATCAGACATAATATCCTCGTCATAAAAAGATCTTTTTATAATCTCTCTAAAGGTTCTCATTTTGGTTAGCCATTGTGCCCTCCCCAATGAATCTTATCCTAGTTTGGTATAAACTCTAGAAAAGATGAAAATTTCTTCTTTTGCATGTTGTGATTCACAATCTTTAACACTCTAAGACACTGGTGTTTTGAATAAAAACCCACAGATACTTTTGTTTAACCTAACACCTAAGCAACCCATACTTGACTCACTTAAGAACAATAACGAACAAAAATGGTTTGCATTTTTACTCCATTGGATTGTGTCGTTTTGAATTTTTTTGGTCCTAAACCATTTGTAACCAATTGATGCTCACCCCTAAAGATTATGATGCATGAAGTTCTACATTCATTCCTAAATTGATTCTCCATTGAAAAACAAAATAAATCAAATCTTGCACTTTGTTCTCGAACTATGAGTGGATACAAAATAGAGAGAGAAAAATGGCAATAAGTCCTCAAAAGATGTTAAAAGAATGGTGAGTAAATTTAACATCTTCACTTAGCATAGAACACCCATCATCAGGCGATGATTGCTGCTAACTCCAATGGCAAATGCTCTTCTCAACACATAGACATGTACATGCACGTGCACGTGACATATAGACACATACATTCATACAAGGACACACATTGACAAAGGCATGCACACCCATATCATTGGGTCATGATTGTTTCTAACTTTAATGGCGAATGCTCTTCTTGACACAAACATAGATACAGACGCATACACATACACATGTGACACACAAACACAGACAAACACACACAAAGGGAAAAAAAGAGTGTTAGGTGACGTGACCCTTTTTTTTCGATGTCGTGACCATTTGAAATTTAGTGTTAATTTGCTAATTAATTACTATAGTTTTTAATTGCTATAACTATATCGTTGCAAGCATTTTATAGGGTTTAAACTCAACCTCCAAGTCACCAAGCAGCAAGCTTACTGTTGTACCAAAGCTATCCCTAATTTTTTAATGGAGAAAAAAACCATGGTAGCCACAAATGGTATGACCAAATCCACTAGGGATTGCAGCCTGCCAAACATATCCTGAATTGTAGTAGATAAAGACTAAAGCAAACAATAATTTTTTGAATAGAAACTAAATTCTTTCGTAGCACTAGTGGAGAAAACACTTTTAAAATCGGTCATTTCTGACTTTTAAAATCGGTTCTCCGACCAATTTTAAAAGAGACAATTTTAAAAAGTAGGACTTTTAACATTGGTCATGTATAAACCAATTTTAAAAGTTAGACTTTTAACATCGGTCATGCATAAACCGATTTTAAAAGTTAGACTTTTAACATCGGTCTTACATAAAACAATTTTAAAAGTCTAGCTTTTAACATCGGTTATGGCATGATCGATGTTAAAAGTGGTTAATTTTTTTTATAAAATAATTGACTTGTTTTAGGAGGATCCCTGAACAAAACTTACAAAACTTGCAAATTAATAAAATACCAGACAATTCATATGTTTTCAATGGACCAAATTACATACAAATGACAAGAGTTGGTAAATGTCAACCTTATATATAATCAAAATGTTTTTAAAATACATGCATGTAATACATAAATGTGTACATAATAAGTTAAGTAACTTACAAATTATTATGCATCCTAAACTACAAAATGAGTAAAACTATAAACATAACTCGTAGCTAGTCAATGTTTCAATGAAAAATGTAGCCCATTGCTCCCTAATTGTGTTTATATCTTCTAGCGACAATGATGATCGATCTATAAACATCTGTTAAGAAAATTTAGAACAATTAGAAGTAACTCATAAAACATATGATAAAATGAAAACTTAAAATAAAAATTTTCAAAATTCTAAAACTTACTTCAGCACACCTAGATATTATTTGTAAATTAACAATAGTATGCATTGCTTTCATTACATAGTATCCGCACTCATAGTTTCCTTTTTACTTATGAGACTACAAAATGAATATAAAAATCAATTTTAGTAGTAATGGTAATTCAAAAGAAAATACCTTAGAAAAAATATCATTACTAAAATAAAATAACTTACTTTAAGAGAGACCCAAAACATTTTTTTCTTCAACTTTGAACCTTTAAGTATATGTGTTCCCATCTCGATCCAAGTAGAAGATGGTGTTTCCAGAAACCTTAGTGATGTAAATGGGGACATCCAGTGTCTTTATTATCCCACCATCTCTATTAGGAAGGCAGTATTTGATGTGATTTAAAGTCGTGTAGATCAAAACACTGTTGTCATCCTAGGCTCCGCTTTTCACACGAATGGTCTCATGGAGAGTGCATTGGTGCACAAGCTTCTTGCTAGCAATGACAATGACATGGTTGCTGAGCAAAGCAACACTTTCCATGTCCCCAGAACAGACAACATACTTGACAAAAGGGGGTTTGGAGCTCACCAAGAACTATCTTCTGTTGAAGATCGAACAGAACGACCCTATCCTCTGACCCACAAATCAAATTGTTGGTTCCCCTATAGAATATAACATCCGTGGCAATGGGAAGGGCACTCTTCTTAACAGTCTCATTCTTAATATTCTTCAAAAGCACTTGGTTGCTGCTTTTGTCAAGCACAACAAACCTATTCCGAGCGACAAACAGGGCAGATACTCCAACACCTTTCTTGGCATCCTGCAAATCACCCCTACCATATCCATCCTTGGATATGCTATACAGCTCATAAGACCCCCCATCAACATCCGAACAGAGGAAAAAAACGGTCTTTGGTATAGAACAAAGCATCCCCAGACACAACAAAAGCAGGCCTTTCCCTCTCCAACTTGAACACAATCATGCCACTATCATGACCTTCCGCCAAGAGATTCATGTGAGGATGTGCAGCCAAAATCCAAAAGCGATCATGGTCCCAGAGAAAATTCTGGATCCCAGTCTGCCTGGTGGCGTCCCATACACGAATACAAGGTGTCTAATTTTCTAAGTTAGGATCGTTCTGCTTGCAGTACGGGCCATTCTGCTTGTAGAATGGGCCGTTCCAGTTTTGATATTTGCCCAAACCAACAGCGAAATTAAAAAGATGAGAAAAGAATGTGAATGTTACCTTGCTATAGTAGTGTTGCAAAGAAAATGAGACGCTTCAGACTTTAGATGACAACACGAGAGAAAGAAATAGAGGGAAAGATTAAAGAAGGGTTGGAACACGTATAGGCTTTTATAATAAGAATGAAGGGAAAGATGAAAATGAGAATATAGTGACATTTTTAAAATTGGTCATTTAAGAACCGATTTTTTATGTAGTATACAAAATTCATTCTTAAATAGCCGATTTTAAAAGTAGCATTTTTAAAATCGGCTATTTAAGAACTGATTATATACTACATACAAAATCGGTTCTTAAATGACCGATTTTAAAAGTAGCGGACATATCTTTTAAAATTGGTTAAAACGTAGCCGATTTTAAAACTTGTGTCATTATTTACAAAATTATCACCGTGTCACTTTTAAAATCGGCTACGTTATAACTTATTTTAAAACTAATTTTTGTACTAGTGTAGCCTATAACATCTACAATTTCAAATTTGTATCAACACTGGACTGTCATTGTCCAATTTTACTTGCTATTGAGTTTTGTTTTTTGGTTATTTTTTCCTTTTAATAATCTAACTGAAGATATTCAATCCTTCTATTTGTGTAATTATATCTCTTCTTAATGATTGTTTAATGGTACTGCTCTTATTTTCATCTTACTTATAATTGGACATGTTTTTTTGTTGAAGATTTCTAGAGAGGTTGTTTGGATCTCTTCAAGGACTTTGGAATTTTTGGTTTAAATGTTTGCATGATTGTATTCTTGAGTTCTTCAAGGGATCTTTAGAATATTTGTTTTGATAGTGGCTTCATTTGTAGTGCCTTACATAAGTATAAGACACTAATTTTATGGGTGCTTATTTTAATACCTTATTGTGTCTTACTTAAATAGTGATAGACATGAATGGGAGAGACAGTAATCATAATTGCCTTTTAAGCCCGGGCTACTAAATTACCCTACTTCTTTTCACCATTCGCACACCACTCATAAAAATAGACAATCATACAAACAACCATTTTCAACATCTTTTCAACCAATCACGAACCCTGCTACAATAATTTCCAAACACTCTCTCTTTAATAGATGATATTGCAAAAAAAGCAATTAATTTAAAGATTTCATTAAATTTATTCAACAAGAGCAACATTCATACAAGGATCCAATCAATTTAAAGATTTCATTAAAGTTATTAGGGATCCTCACCTTTTACGATACTTCCCTTGTTGTGCCCTTGATGTACTCAAACTCCTTTCACTATTTGTGAGATAGAGGTTGTGACCACTTTTTAGATATATATCTTTGTGCTGATGTTACCATGAAACTAAAAGCTAAAAAAAAAAAGAAAAAATAGGTAAATTGATAATGACAATATTGCATTCAGTTATCATAAGGCATGACACAAGGCAAGGAAAAGAAGAGGAAACAACCACAACATTGAATTGTACTGAAACCCCAAAAGCAAGGGCGAGAGAGGGGGTTGAGCAACTAGCCATGATTGTCTTTAGCAATGTGAAAAGGTGGGAGATTGGCCCTAACATCTTCATCTAAGGAAGAGAAGGGGAGAAGGTGGGAGGAGCGATGCCCACAGGTGAGAGGAGCAAAGTGAGTAAGAGGAAAATGTGGTGAAAATTGAAGGAGGGATTGGGTGAAAAAAATTGTGGGGGAAAAAGTTAGAGAAAAGTGGTGAAATTTTTCAGGGAAAGATGTATCTGAATTTGGGAGGACATAAACCTCCTCAAAAAATGATAAAAACCGCCATTGTTTTATAACATTGATCTTATAACATGTTAACCACTTTTGTTTACAATATTTTTAAAGATTAGATTCACTCAATACCAATTCCTTGATGAAATATTATAAGTTTCTTCTCTAAAAACACCAATTCCTTGCATGTTGTAAATGAAAAACTTGCATTAAGACATTCTTCTCTTAAACTAATGATCTAAGCTTTATTCCTTACAACTTGGATCATTAGATGGTTCATTTCAAGTCTTGATCTAGATAACTTTTTTCAATCAAGTTCTAAATTAAAAATCATATTATGGGTAATCAACACCTAAATACTTTAAGCAAGAAAACAAAACCAAAATATGTAAAAGAATATATCATCACATATATAATCATCAAGAGTCACATAATGTACAAAATGAGCTCCTGAAGGTTTTCTCTTGTTAGTGCTAAAGGGGTTATGCTCTTTGAAATGGCTTATGTGTCTTTTCTCGATAGAATGTGATCTTCCATTTTTCTGAAATACGCTAAGTTCTTCTTATTAGGCTTAAGTCTTCTTGAGGAAGAATGTGATTCCCATATTTTCTCAAATGAATCTTTTAATCTAGCCACCTTTTTGAGTTAATGGAGATAAACATCTTTCTTCAATGAATCTTTCCCAACTTCAATTCTTTTTTCTTTTCTTTGTCTTGATTTCTCTTATATTAACCTATAGAATAAAACCACCTTAATTAACAAAATTCCTAATTAATTAATAAGTGTCTCTTGTGATTTTATAGTTTTGAACCATTTTTTAACTTAATAGATCGAAATAGTTTACTACAAGAAAATTGTTACATAATGACACACAATATATATTGACATAATATGTGTCACTAAAAAATAATTTTATCCACACAATAAATACAATATATGTTGGTATATTGTTAAAAAGTGTAAGTATAGACTATAGTGATATACAAAATATGTTGTTAAACTTCATGCAAAATCATCAGTAAAATTGTGTATAACTATATACTAAATATATATATATATATATATATACATATATATATATATATATATATATATATATATATATATATATATATATATACGTACACACACATACATATATATATATTATACGTATAGTAACGTATGTAACATTTCTTGTATGGAAATATTAAACAACAAGGATAGATCCAAAAACCTATAGAACGAGAGGGTGAGGGCAATTTATTTTCTTGTTTCGTAATTATATGAATATTTATCTATTAATAAATAAACACATAATGCTTTTAAAATATTTAATGTTTTTACACGTAAAATTAAAAGTGATTTTCTTAATGATTAAAAGAAACATGTTTTAATTTATTAAAAAAGTGTTAAAATTTCTACATATTATAATTTATACTACTTTTTTTCAAACTTTATAAATACTCTTTAATTTCACCTTATATATAAGAAGTGTTGGTAGTTGAAATTTTTCCACTATCATAATTAAATATTTTAAAGCTTTTTGTGATTTTTTGTTTTGTTTGTTAATTTGATTATAGATTACTTATATTCAAAAAATGTAAGTTGTGCAAATGATGTTTACATGTTAACTTAAGCATAATTTGTTGTTTGGTTTACCCAATTAGGAGTTAGTTAGCTTTAGTATTTAATAATTTAATATATAAATATTTTTCATGTATACAAAACTGAGCTCATAACTCAAATATATCATATCAATTTTTGCTCCCTCCCTTTTATATGTGTGAAATTGCAAATTTTCTTATTTCAATATGTTATTTTTGTACTTAGTCATACACTTCTATTTTCATGTTTTATTTTCAACAAAAAGTATGAGAGACAAGGAGGGGGCAAGGAGGGGTAAGGCCCTAGTTGTCCCCCTTGAATCTATCCATATTAAAAAGTGTTGATATCGAGAAATCTTGTCTTTCATTGTCCCTCTTGAGTTAGTCTTCATTAAAAAGAGTATTAGAGAGTGTGTTGTTAACATTCACTCCAATCAAATGATGAGCATAAGTGGAAAATGTTTTATAGACACTCACTATAAGACAAAAAATCTCTCAAGACCCTTAAAAATTATTTTTGTATTTTTTAGTAATCAAAATTCTCTCTTTTTTTATTTTGTCTTGTGAATAAGTTCCTCACGAGTGTGTCATAATTATTGGCTGTCTAAAAAATGAGACCCATGTTAAAATTGTTTTCTTTCACACCGGTATAGATTCATTTGTACACATACGTTGAGCGAAGATAAAGTCGATTTACCTTTCTTTGAGTTCTTTATTTGCTATCTTATCTACCATGGATAGTTGTAGTGCTAATAGTATTGACGGAGGAAAATCTATTAAGCTCTTCAGATGACACCGAATTCAACATATTTTGCTTCCGGATGAATGCAGGTTGACTTGGAGGAGGAAGAAACGCAACCTCACTATTAAGCATGGAAATTACTGAAGCCATAGTGGGCCGTTCTGCAGCATGTTCTTGTACACAAAGAAGTCCTATGTGTATGCACCTCAAAATATCTTTATGATGACTTGGATCATATATTCCTTGATCTACTATAGATAATATATTGCCTTCCTTCAATTGTATCCAGGCCTAAAATGAAAAAAAGAAGAAAAGAAAAAAGGTCGTTGTGTATCAGCAAAAGCAAAAGTTCATGTAAGTGAGTGAGAAATGAATTGTAGAAAGACTTACAAATCCTAAAAGACTCAGAGCATTCTCATCATCATAAAAGCTTGAGTTTCTTCTTCCACTAACAATCTCTAGTATCAAAACACCAAAACTAAAAACATCTGATTTTTCTGAAAACAGTCCTTGCATTGCATATTCAGGAGACATATAGCCACTGCATTCAATTGTAAAAATTTATTCTCCATCTATTTTATTCTTATATTAATTGGACATAGAAAACATACTTACTAGGTTCCAACAACTCTTTTAGTATTGGCTTCATCTTCACTGCCTCCAAAGATTCTAGCCATACCGAAGTCTGAAATTTTTGGATTCATTTCTTCATCTAACAGGATATTACTTGCCTTTAAATCTCTGTGTATGATTCTTAGTCTAGAATCTCTGTGAAGATAAAGCAATCCTCGAGCTATTCCTTCTATTATGCTACAACGCTTACTCCAATCTAGGAGTTTACTTTTTGACGGATCTAAAGAGTAAGGGTACATTATTGTATTTTGAACATAATATTATAAGACAAAGTTGCGAAGTTGAGTTATCTAAATCCCCTGATTAACATGCCTTCGAGAAAACACCCACACTATTAAATGATTATTTATTTCTTAAATATTGATTTATCTTAGATAAAGAGAAGCATAACAGGTTTTGATTTGGATATGAGAAAAATAGTAGAGGAGGCATCATAGAACTTACCAAAGACAAAAAAATCCAAACTTTTGTTTGGCAAGTATTCATATATTAACATCTTTTCATCACCTTCAACACAGCAGCCAAAAAGTCTTACAAGATTTCGGTGTTGAAGCTTGGAAATCACCACTACTTCATTCATGAATTCTTCAAGGCCTTGTCCAGATGCTCTAGAAAGTCTTTTAACAGCTATTTCCTGTCCATCTTGCAGTTTACCCTGAGAAAAAAGAAAGTAATAAGAAAACAAATGTTGCAATATGGTTTCAAATTCGATAACTTTGTTTGAAGGTACCTTGTACACTGGGCCAAAACCACCCTGCCCAAGTTTGTTGGACAGGTGGAAGTTGTTTGTGACTGTAGCAACCCTTTCAAAATCAAATATTAACAGCTCCTGTAGTTTAACTTGTGACAGTTCTTCAATTACGCTGTGCCTTGGTTGTTCTGGTGTCTCACCACCCCTGTTAGATAGTAGGATAGCTTTGTTGTTCCTCTTCCTTGCTGATTTGATCGCTCGCCATATTTTAGCTGGAGTTAGAAAGATAATGTTAGCTTAGCTACTTTACCAATAAAACGAGAACTAATGATAGGACTAATTCTAAAACCACAGAAGATGGTGTCATACCTGGGTGATTGGAAGTCCTCCACATGACATATGCACAAGTAACAAGGATGACAGTTCCAACTATCACTGTTATTGTAATGATCATTGTTGTATTTGTCCCTTTATCTGTTATGAAGAAAAAAAAATTAAATTTAAAATGTAATATATTCAGTCAAAAGAAACTGTTTTAAATGTTTGTGCAGATGTAGCATACCAAGTTCAGAGTTGTCCACACGAATATATAGATCAAGTCCTCCTTCTGAGAATTGTTGTATGTCAAGTAGATTCTCTGTCCAAGACATACAACCAATCGCATCATCGTAAGAGTAAGCAATACAAGAGCAATTATCCAAGCATTGGCTTTTGCATATGTCTGGCGAAACAGGTAACCCTTCTTCAAAATCTGGAACTTTAATCATCTGCAGTTTCAGAAACCCATCTTCCTTTGTATCTATACTTGTGTTCTGATCTTTGACCCTTTCACACTTCAACCGTGTTCTCCTAACACATCCACTAGTCCAGTTCTGTCTACTCCACTCCTCTTTGTTCCTTGGTTCAAACCCTTTCAAACAGCTACATATTGGTGACCTCTGTGAATTACAACTTGCAAAAGGTCCACACATACCATAAACATCACAATCGGATTTTCGACTGGTCCACGTAACTTCCATTCCTTTCTTCTCATCATCCCACCAAGTTTGTTCAAATCGGCCTTGCGAATTCAATATATAGACTACAAATTCTGTATCTGTTGGCACTGTGTAATAGATATTTGCATTCCCCACTCCATCATCACCACCTTTGAAACCATCAAAATATGTTGACATCGTTGGTATCCCTCTAAATACCCCACCACTCCATGGACCACTGCGCCAGAATGGTCGAGTTTCATTCCAAATGAACACTTCAACTATATTTATGCGTTGAACAACACTAAAAGAGAAGGTTCCAACGGAAGGATTAGAAGGGCTTTTCCATGATGTAAGTTCTACTTTCTCACCTGTTACTATATTGAGTGAAAGTTTCATGCTTGGCAATAATGAATTTGAAGGTTGCTGAAAACTATCCCATAAGATGGTTCCCCTTGTGGTTTCTGTGAGAACGAGCTTACCAGAGTCTGAAAACTGGGAACTTGTGTTGGATGTTATGTTGGACACATTCGTTGACCAAATAACTTGTTTCTGTCCATTCAGCACCACAAGATTGCTATCTTCAGAAATTGTAACAACTCCAGAAGAATCATTCAGTGGTTGGTCTCTGTTAGCAACCCATATGACTGTGGACTCAGACTTCCACCAAATTCCAACGTAGCGCTTTGTGGAGTTTTGAGGGGTGAAGAATCCCAACGTGAAGTTACCATCTTTGGAACTTAGAGTATCAGGGTCCTTCATGGATTGCGATGATGTGATGCTGTCTATGGCAATACCAACGTCCAACACATAACGACAAAGTATGAACAGAACAAAGAACAAGTTTGCACGGTGTCTGAAACACATACTGAAACAATTCCTTCTTAAAGTCAACGGATCTATCTATGGCGTGCAAACGAGAATTTAGTTTGCTCTCACAAACAAATAGAAGGAGGCTTCTTAAAACTGATCACCCCGTTGGATAAATAATTATGGGATGGTTTAACTAATCCAAACATGCTTATTTATTCAACAAAGAATGTATTTTAAGATAGTTGGTATAATTTTCTTAATTTATTCAACAAAGAATGTACTTTTAACTTCAATTTTATACTTTTAACTTAGATCACCATGGTCACGCCAAAATTTGTAACTTTAACAGTTTTATATATTTTATGTTAATTATCATACTGTATTTTAAAGTTAATAATACAGGATTAGTTTATATATATGAAACATAATTTTTATTGATCAAATATTATTTTAATATAAATAAAATCGAATTGAGAGTTCTATGTCGATCTTCTGTTCGAGGACAATTACTGACGGCTCGGTTGGTTTAACATTCTTATATAAAAGTATTTTATGACAGTGATAGGAGAAGGGAAAAAATATGAGATTTAGACTTTGTTCCGTTAAGCTTAAACCCAAGTTCTGCCTCCACGAGTTTGACAACCCTAATAATATTATTCAATCAGTTGTCTTGAACGATTCAAATAACGTGTATGGAAAAATTGGCTTTCAGTGTCACCTTTCATGTTCATTTTCCCTTCATTTTCTTTGTTTCTTATATTTCCCCCATTCATTCAACCCACCTAGCTCGTTAAATTTGTGAGGCATCATTTCTGTTGTCAAATTGGACTTCACAGGTTCCTCACGAAATTACTAAATTATTATTAATTGTATTATCCTTTTTAAGGTTACGTTTAAAGTATTTTTGAAGGTAGTAGGTATCTATAGTACTATTTTATTATTATAGTCGCAAAGATATGATCTCTCAAGTTTGAATGATAATTACAATTTGAATATGAAAAGTAAATTGTTTTAAGCTTTAAAATCTGAGCAAGTGTTGCATTACCACAACAAATATCGTGTTTGACAACTACCAAATTGAAAAAAATATTTTTTTATTTGCTTATAGCTAGTAATATTATATATATGATTTTAATTTTTATACATTATAGTGCAAATATTTTTATTCTTTAATTAGAAATAATGTTTTATATGATTTTTTCTTTTACAATATGACAACACTGAATTTAAAACTTATAATCTTAATTATATATATTATCAAAGTTGTCACCACTAGGTCATTCATAGTGGATTACCTATAACTTAAAGTAAATATTATTAAAGTTAACTTTTCATTTCAACATTTTCTAAAATATAGGTAGCCTTGTCAATTTGAGTTTGTCTACATTCTATATTTTTGAGACATTAGAATTATATAAATTGAATAAATATTAACTTGAATTGTTACATTTAATAGTTATAAAATATTTGTTCAAATAAAATAAAGGTTAACCATTCTCTAAATCATGGTATTTACTTTGAAAATTAACCGATTAAATCATCACACTTTGTGTTGAGATATCGGAGAAATTGGTATTTTATGTTAATTTGTTGAATTGTTTTGTGAAAAAGGAGCATGTAGAGAAGGCTATTTGTATTTTCCTATAACACCTTCCAATGTTCACATGTTAATATGCAAATTAGGTAATTGATTATTTTGAAAAATTCATCGTTATCTTTACAAATTATATATATATATATATAGAGAGAGAGGATTATAATAATATCGGTATAATTTTTACTAAATATTATACCACTCAATAATTTTATATTAAATGTGAATTTTGTAAATTCAACCGTTAGATTTAAAGTTTTTTACTCTTAGATCGTATATACAAAATTTTATATTAATTCCAATATAATTTGATACTTCATTCTTATAAAAGAAAATTGACGTAATATATATATTTTAAAATATATTAAAATATGAACACTTTGATTACCTTCAAATTGTTGTTTAATATAACAAAATTTGATATAAACATATATATAAAGTGATATGAACTTTCAATCTAACAGTTGGATTTACAAAATTTACATTTGATATAAAGTTATTGAGTGGTTAAAAGTTATACCGGAATAACTATCTCGACATGGTCATATGAAAGCTAATTAAGTGATCCATAAATTCATTTAGTCATATTTAAGCCCACTTTATTCATATTTACATCAACTTAGTCATGTTTAGGTTAAGCAACACATGCATGAGCTAGTGCACCTTGTAAGAAACTATCCACGTAGATTAATAACATCCTTTTTCTTACATGTTTCACTTGTATGTAGTTAGAAAAAGACTCACCAAAGGTATATTTATGCTTTCGCATTCTCTTACACTATTACTCTACCGGAACTATTAGTGACTTGGGTGTTAGAGTGTTTATAGGTGAACCTCTACTATCAATTCTCATTACTTGGTCGTTGTTTCATTTGAGAATCCATTTGTGGGACCTTTCATATTCTCTCTTTATAGTTTTGCACCATCTGAGGGAAATCATCTACCCATTTGATAGAATGGTGGATACTTTCTCATTGACTATCCCTTACCTCTTCTTCCTTTGTTGCTATGTTTCATTTGCGAAGCTATTTGTGGGTACCTTTCATATCCTCCATTTAAAGTTTTGCATCGTCTGCGGGATATCATCTACCCATTTGATAAAATAGTGGATACGTACTTGCTCGCATAAAGTCATTGGCTATATGTTCCCTTGCCTTTTCTTCATTTGTTGCTAGAGGACAAAATGAGGACCTTTGTTGCCTCGAACAAGAGTGTGACACCTAACACATCTCCCCTAATGTCGCCTTAATGAGTGGTTACATTAGTATTTCACATCGTGTGATTGTTCTTCCATTTGTCAGTAATAATTGTGGCATAGGTTGATGACTTGATGCCTTACTTGAAGAACAACGTGAAAACATGTAGCAATAGAGGTAGTTCCGTCAAGAATAGGTAACCTTGCCACGACCAATATGAGACCTAGGGATAAGGCTGACCATTTTAGACTCATCCTGTTGTCAGCACACTAAATATTGGTCAGGCCATTTAGCACGTCAATTAAAAGTGGGCTAGACAATTTGGTTTGTCCCACTTAAGAGTGGGTTCCCGGGCTAATATACAATCTGCCAATTTTTTTAAAAGAAATTAAAAAATAAAAAAAAGGAAAACTTTTTATTTTGTAAAATTAATTTAAATAGACAACTTTATTTAAAGAATGTAAAAATATTATATATTAATAGTTAGTATAAGATAGATTAAGTTTATAAAATGACCTAATAATAATAACAACAATATATATTGACTTTTTTAAGAAAATTAAAATCTTAAAAAAATTACACTATAAAAACTTTAAACTTAAAATTTTAACATATTTTTTAATTTTCTTTTATAAAACATGGATGGGCTAGTCTGCCTTGGCCCACTAGTGGCTCATTGAGTTGAGGACTAAGTGGGATGGACCACAATGTGAATGGTCAAAATATCACAAGAATGGGGGTTGAAATTGTGATTTAGCCTTATTTTTGAAACTTATACTCTTCTGAACTTTCACTCAAGTTGTATTGGTGTCTATAAATTCTAGACATAAATGGTTCGGTTGCTCATAAGGATAATATCATTATTCATGAGCTAATCATGTTTAGAAGATTATAACTATCTTGTGTGACACCCTCTACACCGACATAATACACAATAATTGTAAGATAAAATTTGAATGAATAAAAGTTTTCTCAATTAGAAAATAGGTAAAAGATTCACATTCACGTACATAATCATAGTTCACTTGCAAAAATTACAAAAAAAAAAAGTTATAGGTTTTCCAAACAAGAAAGAAACTAAAGTCCTAAACTAGTCCTAACTATACCCCGATGTCACATATCCTATCAGAGCACTCCTAATTGAAGCCTAACCCTCATCATCAACATCCTCATGTTGATGATCACCTACAACACAATAAAAATACACATAGAACAAACATGCGAGTGAGAAACATCTCACTCGATTTCAGGTATGTAAAAATAACAGTTAGACAACACACACAACAAATATACAAGTCACATGCATCAGTCAAGTATAGACAACACACATACACAATTGGTATCACATGCACACTCATTTATCATGCAATGATGTCATGGACTCGACTCATAAATGCATGCATGTGGCGCCAGTCACGTGTCTCATAATCACATATCACGTGGTATGCTGTCGAAGCAACGTACCTGGAGTAGTCTAGGAGTACATGTCGGCTCAACTGCACACTCTCAACTAGAAGGATGTACTACTAGGGTCTCGTCGGGATAGTGAAGTCACGCAAGATACGTCCCATGCACACAAACGAACAGAATTGGGCTTCCAAACTGTATTATCCCCTAGGACTCCTCCAAGATATTTCACACTTGGAGGGCCTTCCCTAACGATGTACTCCATATCGTACCCCATCACATAAATGCATATGATGCATGTGACACATTCACAAACTCATGGACTCAACATTTTACTTGTCATAGTTACTCATATATCATGTTTCATTGTCACATATCATCATATTTCATATGTCATATTCACTTTTTACATTGTCTCATCATATTCACATAATCTCCACAAAGCACTCTAATTCATATAAAAACTTATCTATTTTTGAAATTTAACACATCTATACACTTAACATCACACAAGGAACGCAATGGAACATTCAGAAAGCAAAATAGAAAACTATCATAAAGTGTCTGTTTCTCATAGGATTTCTTGTAGCAACCCATAAAGCACTCTAATCCATATCAAAACATATCTATTCTTGAAATTGAACGCATATTCACACTCAGAATCACACAAGGAAAGCAACAAAACAATTAGAAAGAAAAATAAAAAACTTTCATAAAGTGTCGGTTCCTATCAAGCAAGGGATTGGGGGCCAATCCTGCTATCCAACAGTTATTCCCACACCCTTGAGTGAGATTTCTCACTCCCCCTTACCTTGATAAGAAAAATATGAAGCTAGAGCAGGATCTTGCTGGTCTCCTTCTCTTTGTTCTCCTTGGTCTTCAGAGAGCGTAGAAGAAAAACGAAGTCAGAAGCGTAGAAATATTTTTGCTAGTGCCAGAGTATACTATTTAGAGACGTTAGAACTGACCAGAACAGTCGGTTCTCGATTCGAAATGGCCCGTTCTGGGCAATTCCATTATGGGTAAAATGTAAATCTAGAACGTCCTGTTCCCAAAGTGGAACGGCCCGTTCTGGATTTGATTTTTACTCATAGCAGCATGTGTTGGAATGACCCATTACAATCTAGGGTTTATAGGCCTTTTTATTAGTTTGGAACGGGTCGTTTCAGTTTGGGAATGACCCGTTCTGGGTTACTAAATCACCCTTATTGGGTTTTAAGCCTTTTGAAAATCGGGGTGTTAACTCTCCCCCCTCCCTTTTTTGAAATTTTGTCCCCGAAATTTACTGAAAACTAGAACGGATGAACTTCATCTTACTATCTACTCCCAAATAACACTTTCCTAACTATTTCCCATCAGGAACTATACTAGTAGAAAATCCCATGTAGCTTCACTACCTTAAAAATGTACAACTCTATCAATCTCTCCAAGGAATATCTAATATCTATAAGGATAAGGCAAGCAAATTTGGTGAGCCTATCAAATATAACCCAAATGGAATAAAATTTCTTAACCATCTTAGGCAAACCTACAACCAAGCCTATTGACACATCATCTCACTTCCAAAATGGAACGTCTAAAGGCTATAAAAATCCTAAAAACTTCTAGTATACTAAACGCGAGTACACAAATTCCTCTACTTCTGTCTACACTTTAAGCTGCCAGAACATCTTCCTAAGGTCCTGATACATCTTAGTAGCTCCCAAATGAATAATAAGAGTACTCCTATGTCCTTCTTCTAAGATCATTCTCTTAATTCAGGGTTACTAGGCACCCAAAATTTGTTCTTGCACCTCAAAACAACGTTGATTCCTACTCATAAAAGGTTATCTATACTCCTACCAATCTTCTCCACTTGGTTCACTATGAAAGCATCTAACTCTTGGGCTTCTCTAATTTCATCTATTAACTCACCAGTCACTTTCAACATAGTCAATTCAATGCTCCTAAGGGTAAGCTCACACACCAAGCTTAAGTCTCTAAACTCTTCGATCAAATCCAACCTTTAAATCATCAAAGATGATAGGTGAATGGTCATCCTTATCAAGGCATTTGTCACAATATTAACTTTACTTCTATGACCCTCTCCAAAGATCAAGCGCTTAAGCGTAAGTTCACTAGGTACACATGCTCGGTCTCAAAGTCTTACCACTCCATTTATACCCAAGGTAAACTCCTATTCATTACCTTGTCCTATAGTCTCATATCTTGTCACCAAAATGAATCAACTAATTATGCTTCTCCAATTTCTTCAACAATCCACTTGTTACTTGAGTCATACCTAGTTTCACACTACTAGGAGTAATCTCACAAGTCAAACTTAAATCCTTAATTTGAGCCAAAAGATCCATCTCTCTAATCATAAGGGAAGATAAATATAGAGGTTTCCTACTCAAAGCATCGACCACCACATTGACTTTACCCAGATAACAACTAAGATTAAAATCATAGTCCTTAAGAAATTCCAACTATATCTTTTGTCTCATATTTAACTCCTTTGGGTCAAACAAATATTTAAGGCTCTTATGATCATTAAATACCTCAAGCCTAGAATCATATAGGTAGTGTCTCCAAATCTTAGTGTAAATATTACAACCCCTAACTCAAGGTCATGGGTAAGGTAATTCCTCTCATAAATCTTTCAATTGCCTAGAAACATAAGCTACTACCTCTCCTTCTTGCATCAACACTCCACCCAAACTCATCTTAGAAGCATCACTATATACCACAAAAGACTTACTAAAATTTGGTAATATTAACACTAGTCAATCTTTCCTTAAGTGATGGAGGACCATCCTTGAGACATCATATAGGGCCTATCACAAGGTCCATGGCTAGAAGAGTAGAGGAAGATGATGAACACACCACACCAAAAGCCATGATCATCATGTGTGTGGATTTTGGGCCCTTTCCTTAGCTTGTTGCTTTCTTTTCCTATTTTTCCCTTGTATTTTGGGGTACATTAGATATTAGGATTTTATTTTGTATTTTTATATAGCCTTTGTATTATGGGGCAAAATTAGTCTTAAGATTTATTTAGGGACTTAACCTTGACTTGTGAGGTCAAAAGTCCATTTCTTTCATTTTGTAGGACTAAGGGTACTTTAGACTTTTTGGAGAGATGAGAGCCATTTCATTTGGGATGCATCTAGGGTTCATTTAGGGTGCATTTGGGCTTGAAATTTTCGGCAAAATGCCCCCAAGAAACCCTAGATGCTCTCCTCTCTCTATAAGTACTCTAGTCCCTTCATCTTGTACCTACTTTGGAATATATGCATTTTAAGTGAGTCTTGTTGCCTCAAAAGCCTTCCTTAGTCTTCTAGGACTCCACGGCCACTCTCCTCTCTTCTCCACCCTAGGGTGTGCTTGAGTCCCCTTGAGTGGCCTCCACCATCCCTTGGTGGAGAGAGTTAGCCAAGAACACCAAAAACACCTTCCACCCTTCCTTTTCTATTTTCACCCACTTCACCTCCACCCCTCCAAATATTTTATTTCACCACCCTTGAGGAAACATCCAACCATCTTCCTTCTTCCTAATTCGTGGAGAAAGATGGAGCTCCCCCTTGGAAACCAAAGAACACACCATGGAAGGAAGGAGCCCATCATTAAGAGTTTGGAAATTACTCTTACGCTTACTATCCTATATAAAGACAACACTCTTCCTAGTCAATCTAGTAAAAGGTAATGCTATCTTAAAAATTTACTCAGTAAATCTCTTATAATAATAAACTAATCCAAGAAAAATCCTAATCTCACTAACTGACTTTGATATCTCCCAAGCACAACTTCTACCTTAGATAGATCTACGTTATACCTCTGCTAGAAATTACAGGACCTAGAAAACTTACCTTATACAATTAAAAATCGTACTTAGATAACTTAGCATAAAATTGTCTTGGATATATCTCCACCCTCAACTCCAATATGATGATATCACACCCCAAGGTCAATCTTACTAAACACACAAACATTCACTAATTGATCCATAAGGTCATCTATTCTCATATCAACATACACACATATCAAATCATATTAGAATACCTATTTTAAACATTAATATATACCATCCCTAAGCATGCATGAATCAATCACCATTTACACCATATAGCATGTACATGAATCAACTTTACCACATAGCATCATACAACCTTAAACAACCTCTCAATCCACATGAAAACACCTCAAAACATCATAAAAAAATCAGTTTTTATCCTTATATTGCCTAATAACTCAAAAACATCATGATACCATACATATCCCTTCAACAACTGTCAAAGAAAATGATTCACAAAGAGTTATACTTATTCAAATGATCTCAAAACTATCTCAAAAGAAATCTAAGAGAATAAGCTACAACTCTTATGAAAGTATGAAATTCTAAAAAGATCATCTACTTAGCTAAAATTTCAAAAACCGAAACCGATATAATCAGCGCTAACAACTAGACCTTTGTTCACTAAAACAATCATAACTAGAGTTCTAGACCTCCGTTTGACCTGATTCCACTTCCATTGAAAAGATAACATCCAAGAATAAAACTTTCATGAAGACCAAAAAATCTAATTCTGTCAATACAGTACTCATATTGGCACAACAAAACTGCAGTGAAAACATCCCCTATATCCACTACACCAAAATTAGTTTTTTGTGGCAATTAATTTATTATTTAGTGATCATATAAATTTCCATTATTTTTTTTACCAGCATTTAAATAATGGATGGTGTATCCAGTGTCGCTAATACTATTACCGGCATTTATATAAAATGTCGGTAAAGATCTACTAAATTGTCGGAAAAATTTATTTTTTTTAGTGACAATTCTAGTAGCCATTTTAAAGGCTATTAAAAGTTATTTTTTTTTCAATTGTCTCCTTTACTTTAAATAATTTATTCCTAAAATTTACTTTTATAAATTCATAACTTATATACTTTTTTTTATCTCTACTCGATGTGTGATTTGTAAGATGAGAGTTGTCTTTTATTTATATATTTTTTGATTTATTTTTTTAATTGTCTTGTCTTTTAAGAAATGTGAGATTTATAAGGTGAAAGTTGTTCTCTAATTTTTTTATAGCACTATTGAACTTGGTAACAATGGGTGATTTGATACCAATTTAGAATAGTGAATTAGGAGTCAACCTTATAAAATGAACCTGTAAAGTGATAGTTATTACTCACTAGTATACTATTTAATTATCTTATCTCTAATCGATGTGGGACTTAAGTTTTTTCTAATAAATAATTATCGCTAATAGAAAACTTTAGTGTAATATAAATACATTTTTAGTGGCTATTATATATTAGCCATTAATATTTTTATATATGGCGGCAATTAAATTATTGTCATTAAATAATTGTCATTAATAACAAATTTTGTTGTAGTGATCAGACAACAAAAGAGTGTACCAAAATCTAAGGCCACAAAAATACCTTAAAACACTTCCAAACCCCCTATCTAAGCTTCCTCCTACAATCCTAAATCAAAACAACTCACATATTTAGTACAAAAGACTTAGAAATTGAAATAAAATTCTCATGCAACCTAACCCATAAAAATGTTAACATGCAAGCCTCAAAACTCAAATAACTCACCAACACTTCAGTCTCTCATCAAGAATTCCGAAATCCCACTTTTCAACATACAACCTCTTTGGATTCAATCTCTATAACTATAGATTTCAAAAATTCCATTGACAATAAACTTCTAATACATTCAACAGCTAGAAAAACTTCCAGAAAATGATATATTTTTTAAAGTTATTTTAACCATCACAAAATGATTATATTCAAGCAACTTTAATTGATTTTTAAGCGGTTATAACTCTCGTTCATTCAAAAACCAAAAACAGTTACCCTGCCTCAAACTTGACGATTGCAAAAGAATAAAACCCTACTTTGACTTTAAAATGTTAGTGCCTTCATCATGATCAACGCTCACCATTCGATTAAAATGGTTCATCTCATTTCACTTTCACATGCGTCCTCTTACTCTTTCATTCTCGCACCAACTCTTGTCCCACCCCCTCCCGCTCTCGTTGTCATGGGTGTTGGCTTTGGAGTTGTATTGGTGTCTAGAAAATCTAGACATAAATGGTTCGGCTACTCAGAAGGATAATATCATTATTCATGAGCTAATCATGTTCAGAAGATTATAACTATCTTATGTGACACCCTCTACCCCGACATAATACACAATATTTGTAAGATAAAATTTGAATGAATAAAAACTTTCTCAATTAGCAAATAGGTAAAGGATTCACATTCACACACATAATCATAGTTCACTTGCGAAAATTATAAAAGAAATAAAGTTATAAGTTTTCCAAAAAAGAAAGAAACTAAAGTCTTAAACTAGTCCTAACTATGCCCCGATGTCACATATCCTATCAGAGAACTCCCAATTGAAGCCTAAGCCTCATCATCAACATTTTCATGATGATGATCACCTGCAACACAATAAAAATACAAATAGAGCAAACAGGGGAGTGAGAAACATCTCACTCGGTTTCAAGTGTAAAAATAACAGTTAGACAACACACACACAACAACTATACAAGTCACAAGCACCTGTCACATATAAACAACACGCATACACAATTGGTATCACATGGACGCTCATTTATCATGCAATGATGTCATGGACTCGACTCATAAATGTATGCTTGTGGCGCCAGTCACGTGTCTCATAATCATATATTGTGACACCCTCTACCCCCAACATACATATACAGTAATTATAAAAAAAATAAAATTTTTCATCAATAAAAATCAAATTTCCAACCACGTATGGGTAAAGAGTTCACATTCATAAACTTAATACAAATAACATGCCGGTAAAATTACAAAGAAATAAAACTGAATTTTCTAAAATAATTTAATAAGAACATCTTAAACTAATCCTATCTATGTCTCGATGTCACATGTCCTATCAGAGCAAAACCCAACATAGAAGCCTAAGCTTCATCACCAACATCTTCAGCCTCACATTGATAATCACCTGTATAACAGTCAAAACAAAATAACACGAGAAAAGGGAGTGAGAAACATCTCACTCTGGCTCACAGTGTAGAAATATACGCTGGATAGCCAAACACAAACAAGATAGATATAGCATAGATATGTTAATAACAATATTTCATCTCACTCATCCAAGACATAAACCATCACTTTATCATATAACATTGAAAATGCACATTATGGACACGGACTACATATTATCATGCATGTGGCGCCAGTAAAACATCACATGGCATATTGCCGCTAGCAATACACGAAGAGTAGTCTAGGAGTACATGCCGGGTCACACTCTCTGCGCACTCTCACTAGAAGGATATACTACCAGAGTCTTGTCAGGATAACTAAGCCGCGCAAGATACATCCCATGCACACAATGGGCGAGACTAGGGCTTCCAAACCGAGCTATCCCCAAGGACTAATCCCCAAAGCTTTTACACTAGGGGGCCTTCTCTGGCGGTGTATTCCATATCGTACCCTTAAAACACTTATGCAAATGATGCATGTCAATCAAGACTCTATGCATTCTCATATCACATTGTCATTTCCCATGGTCATTTCACATCATCACATTTCGCCATCATATTTCATTATCACATTTCATATCTCATATCTCAATCACATTTCACATTATCTCATCATATTCACAAAGCCTCCACAGAGCACTTTAATTTATATCAAAACGCGTTTATTTATAAAATTAAATACATATTTTTACATATCATCAAACAAGGAATATAACAGAGCAATTAGAAATCAAAACAGAAAATATTCATATTTTGCCTATTTCTCATAGGGTTTCTCATAGGAACCCATAGAAATCTCAAATCATACAATTAATTGCATATAAGAAAAATAATAAGCAAAACATATACAATTGGGAGAAACCCCTCATACATGAGCATACAAAAATACAGCAATACACAGGATTGGGGGCCAATCCCACTACCCAACATATATTCCCACACCCAGAGCAAGATTTCTCACTCCCCACCTTACCTCGATAAGCAGGAGCTGAATCTTGTTGGTCGCCCCCTCTAGGTTCCCCTTCGTCTTCAGAGAGGAAGGAGGAAAAAGGTCAAAAGTGAAAAATGCGTTTTTCTGGAATGCCGGAACGCATTTATAGGCATCAGGCCGCAGCCAGAACGGCCTGTTCCGAATCTGGAATGGCCCGTTCTGAGCCCGTAGAACACGTACAAAAGCCTATCCAAGAACGGCCCGTTCCAAAACCAGAACGGCCGTTCTGGGGTTTTTGGAACGGCCGTTCTGGGGTTTTCAGAACGGCCCGTTTCAAGGTGGAACGACCCGTTCTGAGTCAATACTTCGTTCTTTTAAATCACATCTGGAACGGCCCGTTCCCAAAGTGGCACAGCCCGTTCTGCGTTGAAATTTTACTCATGAATGCTTGAGTTGGAACGGCCCGTTCCCAAACTGGAACGGCCCGTTCCGGGGCTATGGAATCCAGAATTAGTAGTTAATAAATAAATAAATAATATATATATATATATATATATATATATATATATCAAATTAAAATAAAATATCAATACAATTTAAAACATAATTTTCTTCAAATAATAATTATAAAAAAATATCATAATTAATAATATTATACAAAATAATTTTCATAAATGATTATTAATAAAAACGTTTAAAAAATCAATCAAACTCATTTAATTAATCAAAGTAATTATCAGGAAATAATTTTCATAAATATAAAAATAAATAATAATTATTCGTAGTATTAGTAGAAAAATTCGGGGTGTTACATATATCACGTGGTATGTTGTCGAAGCAACGTACTTGGAGTAGTCTAGGAGTACATGCCGGCTCAATCGCATACTCTCAACTAGAAGGATGTACTACTAGGGTCTCGTTGGGATAGTGAAGTCACGCAAGATACATCCCATGCACACAAAATGGTAGAACTGGGCCTTCCAAACCGCACTATCCCCTAGGACTCCTCCAAGATGTTTCACACTTGGAGGACTTTCCCTAACGATGTAATCCATATCGTGCCCCATCACAAAAATGAATATGATGCGTGTCACACATTCACAAACTCATGGACTCAACATTTTACTTGTCATACTTACTCATATATCATGTTTCATTGTCACATATCATCATATTTCATATCTCATATTCACTTTTCATATTGTCTCATCATATTCACATAATCTCCACAGAGCACTTTAATTCATATCAAAACTTATCTATTTTTAAAATTAAACACATCTTTACACTCAACATCACACAAGGAACGCAATGGAGCATTTAGAAAGCAAAACAGAAAACTTTCATAAAGTGTTTGTTTCTCATAGGGTTTCCCGTAGGAACCCATAGAACACTCTAATCCATATCAAAACATATCTATTCTTGAAATTGAACGCATATTCACACTCATAATCACACAAGGAAAGCAACAAAAAAATCAGAAAGCAAAACAAAAACCTTTCATAAAGTGCTTGTTCGTATCAGGCAAGGGATTGGGGGCCAATGCTGCTACCCAACAGTTATTCCCACACCCCCGAGTAAGATTTATCACTCCCCCTTACCTTGATAAGTAGACGATAAAGCTAGAGCAGAATCTTGTTGGTCTCCTTCTCTTGGTTCTCCTTGGTCTTTAGAGAGAATAGAAGAAAACAAAGTCCAAAGCGTAGAAATTCTTTTAGTAGTGCTAGGGTATGTTATTTATAGACGTCATAACTGACCAGAACGGTCCATTCCAAATTCAAAATTTCCCGTTCTAGGCAATTTTTTATGGGTAAAATGTGAATCAGGAATGTCTCGTTCCCAAAGTGGGACAACCCGTTCTGGATTCGATTTTTACTAATAGCAACCTGTGTTGAAATGGCTCGTTCCAATTTAGGTTTTATAGGCCTTTTTAGTAGTTTGGAATGGCCCGTTCTGTGCTACTAAATCACCTTTCTTAGGCTTTGAGCCTTCTGAAAATCGGGGTGTTACATCTTGGATGTATATCTTAGAAGCCAATCTTTATGCTTCGAACATCATTTATAAATCAGAAGTATTTCTCATAAAATTGATGTTATAAAAACATTAATTTAGGTTATCAAGATTTAGTATTCAAAAGGCTTTTGTGTTATTTATTATATTCAAAAAGATATAGTTCAACATACTATTTTTGTTCAGAAGTATATTCAACACTCAGAAGGCCATTCAATGCTCAAAAGGTTGTAATGTTGATGGTTATGCTTAGAATATATTAGAACCCTTATGTTGTTGATGCAATATGTATGACAGTTAATAACACAATGTAGACGAAAGGTAAGAAAATACTGAACATAAGGATTTATACTAGTTTACTCCAAACTCAGGGCTAAATCTAGTCCTCACCCAAATTGATGATATTTCCTTTAAATAACCAACACCTTTGTTGGGTACATTAGCAACAATACTAGCTCTTTGCTGGATTTCCTTGCTAGGAACTCTAAACTTCAACAACTCCTTCCCTACAATACCCTCCTAGTCTTGTCTTGGATCACCCATTCAACCACGACACTCGCTTGGCCATGGGAGGAACAAGTATTCTGCATATCTCCAAGCATCACGAGTATTCCCCACCTCTCTATGCATCCACTCAACCATGAAACTCACATGGCCATATGAGAGACAAAATACAAGTATTATTTCACAACTTTAGGTTTCCTAAGTATTATTTCATTCTAGCCTCTCTAGGCTATCATCTTAGAGACTCTTTCAAAGCTACTCACATTCCATGAGTTCTCCCTATCACTTTTCTCACAACCAAAGTTCTACCATTTGGATGATTTGGGATAAAAACATATTACATACAAAGAGAAAGTGTTTGAGGGTAATATATAGCTAATCAATATTCATAGGTTGGACTATTCATAGTAGCTCTATTGTAGTTCACTCCATTTTATGCATTTTCAATTCAAGTGTTGGAGTGGAGAGGAGTTGATTAATGACTTGGAATGGTGTAGGCTCTCTCCTCTATGTTTTGCTATTGTATTTGGTCAATATATATAAGCCATGTGGGATGAACTAGCCATTGGAGCTTATCTTGTTCCCTAAGTTCTAGGTTGACATCACATATTTTTCTTACATCAGTAAGGCTTCTCGGAGAAGGTGCCTTTTTTGCATGTTTTGATTTCCATTTTCTTTGATATGGAACTTTAATGATATAGTCTTTGTAATTGAGTATTTTGACCCTTCAAATGGCCAAATTAATCTTTAATGTCTTTATAAAACTTGTACATAAATTTATCCTTGATTATTAGGAATTGATTTCATGTTATTTTGGACCTCTATAGCACGAGATATTCTTAAAAAATTGTAGTAACATCATGTTGTTCTAGACAAATCAACCTTTCCACATTGTAGACATAATTTGTCCATAGCCACCAAGTTTGGCTCAAAATCACATCTACAAGTCCAAATATACTAAAATTATTGCACTATGGTAGTGTTGCAACTGAAAATGACATTTTAATCTTGATTTCCATATTTTTTCCATGATCTAGGTTTTTTTGGTGCACAAGTTCATTATAAGGGTTATAGATAATTATTATATCTTTCCATAACCACAAATTATGGCCCAATATTATAGCCACAACTCAATATTTGTGCAAAATACAACAACTATGTTTTGTAGTCAAGATCAACACCATTTGCAACTTCTTTTGCAATTTTTCACATGATTTAATCCATATAAGCTCTTGACTTCTTTATGAAGAATGTAGATACTTCTTCAGGATTTTCATAGCCACCAAGATCTCCTTAAATGAATTTCTTGAGCTTAAGATATCACACAAATGGACTTCATAGTCTTCTAAAGATTTTCACTATTAAATGCGTAGTTAAGAAGCCCATTCTGAGTTCTACATTTTGAAGCTTCATTATGATATTTATGCCATATTGATTCTATTTTATATAGCTTTTGCATTACAGCCTCTTACACCTATCCAAGTGGAACATGATGAAATGCAAATGAAATTGGAAAAAAGAAAATACAAGAAAAAGAAAAAGAACTTCTAAAAGGCAAGAGAAGTCAAAAGGAAGGAAATATCTCTTCACAAGTAATTGTTAAGAAAAAGTCATTTTTCTCATAAAAATACAAATCAAGAGAATTGTCTATCTTAAGCAATCTTATACCACACCATTCAATGGTTGGTAAACACTACAAGAATGTTTCAATTTAGAGTCGGCCAAAAGCCAACTCTAAATCATAAAAGCCGACGCAATATTGTCGGTTATTCGTCGATTTTTAGTTGACGCTAAATAAGTCGACACAATTTTTTTTGTGTCGGCTAAGCCGTCACTAACAAATTTATTTATTTTAATTTTTTATTGTCGGTTAAGCCGACACTATGTTGACACAAATTTTATTTGATTTTTTTCTTTATCTTCTTTTTCTCGCTTATCATTTATTCGTTCGTATTTTTAACATTCCTGGGACTCGATCCGTGAACCTTGAGGTGTTAAGTGAACTTGATAACCAAGTGTACTAGAACACATTATGCGTATATAACATTGAAAAAATTATTTTTATCTCTCTGAAAGCACGTATATTATTTAAATATAGCGTCGGCTTTTCCGACGCTAAACTTAAAATAAATTTAATTTAAATTTATTTTAAGTTTAGCGTCGGAAAAGCCGACGCTATTCTTTAAATATAGCATCGGCTTTTCCGACACTAACTTAATTTAAATTTAAATTAAATTAGTGTCGGAAAAGCCGACGCTAAATCTTAAAATAGCGTCGGCTTTTCCGACACTATTTGCGTCAGTTATTAGCCGACGCTTATTTTCCGCCGCTTATTCAGCGTTTTCTTGTAGTGAAAGAACATTTTTCTTCCTTTTGGGATGGAAACTTAAGCATGACTTTCAATCCTTGCAAGATGAGCTCACCAATGCATGTATTCTAGCTCTTCCAATTATTTATAAATCTTTTGAGCTATAATATTTTGCATATGAATTAGGTGTGAGAGCTTTTTTGTTGAAGGGTGGGAACCCTATTGTGTCTTTGAAAATAACTCCTTTTGGTTCCATTCTTAACTACCCTGCCTATAATCAAGAGCTCAATGTTTTTTTTTCTTTCAAACCTTCTGATATTTGGGACAACCTTTAGTTCCTAAGAAGCTCCTTAGTAATGGTGGCTCTAGATCACTTCAATCTTTAGGAAGGCAAGGAATTTTATTTGTAAATAGTTTAGTTTCTAGGAGCAAAAGTGATCAGATAGGACACCAAGGTAAGTATTTTTAGAAGTTAGTAATAAACCTCGTTAGAAAAATATAGTTTGAGTGTAGATAGTGTAAAAAGGGTTCACAAACATTAGTTGCATTTTAATTGATGTATAAATTTACAAAATAAAAAAAGTCACATTAGAAGCCTCTCACACCTTGCCCAAACACCCTAGCCACCCTAACCTCTTTGGCTCATCTTTTTCCTTTTGCCTTTGATGTTTTGCAATTTCTCTTAAGTTTTTGTCTTAAGTTTTAACTAAATAAAAGTACATTCATGCATCATATAACATAGTTACTATAGGATTTTTTTTAAATTTAGTTTTTTTTTTCCTTTTATGCTTGTTACATTTTGTTTTTCTTTATTATTTGCATAAATTAGGTAAATATATCATTCCTTATCAAATATCAATGAAGAAAGACAAGAAAAAAGAGGAAAAAATACAAGTCAGAAAAGAATCACAATTATGACTGGAGGGTCACACTCGTGATTGCTTTGAAAGAAATAAGAAGAAATAAAGATAGAAGAGGTCACAATCATGAGCCACCAGTCACACTTGTGACCAACCCATCAACAAAAGAAGAGAAACATTAGACGATGAATGTGTCACAACAGTGACCCTCCAGTCACGCCCATATCAAGATCTTGTTGTCAAAAGTTATCTTTTAGAATATCTTATTTTATCTTATCATTAGAGCTTTGTTTTAGGTCTATCTTTTAGGCTTTTCTAGTTTATAAATTAGACTTTTTTGGAGTTAGGAGGGGAACCTGAGATTTCACGCTTGATAGATAGATTGACGAGGAGTAATCCATGTTGGTGCTCCTCTGATTCTTTGGTTCATTTCTTTTAATGTTATTTCTTTTCTTTTCTTTTGGTAGAACTACTATGAACATGTGTGAGTAGTCTCTCTTTTTCTAGAATAGGGGCTTAGCCCTTGAGAACTCTTATGCTAATTTGAATTATTTAGTTATTTAATTACTGTTCTATCTTTGATCTTATTTCTTTACAAATTATATATGTTAATCGATTAGCCATCGCTTTTCATAATCTTAGATGTTTAGGGAAGTATTGAGTAGTGAACCAAAATATTGGAATCTAAAGAAATACATCTGGGATCTAAACATGAGAGTAGGTTTAATCCTTCGAGGATCAACTAAATTAAAATAAGTTACAATGTGTTTAATTGAATGTAACTACCATGAGAGTAGGAGTTAATTCCACTAAATACACCTCCATATATATCTTGAGAGAATGCTAAGGATACCTTAGGTTAGTTTACCTTCAATAGGAACAATTGAATATTTTGGTCAAATCATTTAAACATAAAGGAACTCATTAAGAGAATAACCCTAATTCCTAGAAATCCCTTAATTAATTAAAATTCTTATTTCATTCATAATTAATCTTAATCATTCTAAACTTAATATTTAATTATTCTTTTTAATTTTGTTTGTTTAAATTTAACTAAATATTAATAATTACAGTGTCAAAAATGTAGCCCTTGTGGATTCAATAATTTATTATTGACGATAACTATACACTTGTAATTTTCTCACATCAAGTTTTTGGCGTCGTTGCCGGGAACCACGTCTCTTGGCCTATAATTATTAGATATTTAGGTTAATTATATTTGTAAATTATTTTATTTTTATATTATTTTATTTGTTATTATTTTTTCATATATTTTATTCTCTAATTCAGTTTTAACAGGATGATCTTTGTCTACAGAAAACCTACTTAGTTTATTCAAAGATCTCTCTGCCTAAACCTCTTGAAAGTGATCTTGAGATTGAACAAAATTTTTATAAAAGAAGAAAATTACTATTCAAAACACCTAAGAAAACTGAAGTTATGGCTGTGAATAAGGAGAATAGCCCTTTGAGGGACTATTCTACCCTAGTAGCATGCGAGCTTCCTAGAGGTACAACAACAGCTAGAGTAACTATTCCAACAACTATATGGGAAACATGCTGAAGCGTAACAACTTTGGTGGACTGCCATCGAAAGACACCAATGATCATCTTGAAAGGTTCTTAGAAATTTGTGATACCCAAAATTTTGAAAAGGTGGTTTCCCATGGAATGAGGCTTCGCTTATTCTCCCTCACTCTAAGAGATAAGGTGAAGGCATGGATGAAAACAATAGCAAGGGAGAATATTCCACATCAGAGTTGTGTGAAAAAGCCTTCTTGCAAAAATTCTTTCCTCCTTCCTGTAGACCCCTAAAATTGTCCGGGTCGGAAATAAAGCTTGAAGACTCTCGAAGACTGAAGGAAGATCAGCCAGAAGGACTTCCAGAAGGCCCAAGGAGGGTTCTCTATAGGTCTAGAGGTCTTAGGATAGCTAAAATAAGAAAAGTGGGAGGAATGAAGCCCAATACGGCCTCCCAGAGGTTCAGTACGGCCGTATTGAACATTTTGAACTTCAATACGGCCGCACTGAACTCAATACGGCCGTATTGAAGTTTCTGAACTTCAATACGGCTGCATTGAATTCAATACGGCTGCACTGAACTTCAATACGGCTGCACTGAACTTCAATACGGCCGTATTGAGGTTTTTGAACTTCAATACGGCCGTATTGAATTCAATACGGCCGTATTGTAGTTCAAAACTTCAATACGGACCGTATTGACCCCCAGAAACCGTATTGAGCCTCTTCCCTATAAATATGACGTCAATGGGACGTCATTTCACACTTTCACACACAGTTTTAACCCTCTTCTTGAGTATTCTGGGTTTTTTTGAGCAGTGCTCTGCCTAGAAATCACTCGGAGAGTTGATCCGACGAAGTTCTTGAGTCACGAGCCATTTGCTTGAGTCTCGAACTTAGTCGAAGGGAAATCCTCCGGATTTCCATAGTTAAAATTTTATAGGAGGGAGCGAGCGGTCTTGTAGAGGGAGGGAACGCCAAAACGCTTCCCAATTTCTGTCAAGATATATAAGAAAGCACGCTTCAAAGGTTTATCTCTTTAAAGTCCCTTCTTTTACCGCTTTCTGTGTGTACATATTTAAACTGTCATCATGTAGATAGTTAATTTATAATTGCTTAGAATAAATAGGGGTAATTTAGTAATTTTGCACTATTATTTTTAGAAATAATCTGTCATAGGGAACCCGAAAGGGGCGCTGTGGGGTGCTAACACCTTCCCCACGCGTAACCGACTCCCTTACCCGACTCTGGTTGTCATGGCCGAAGTCGATTTTTGAATCGATTGCCTTAAACTTCTTTTTCCAATGTTTTGAGTAAAACATTGGTGGCGACTCCATGAACCCTTCTTTTTTATGAAAACCGCTAATCCATGGAGGGTCCCGCTTGGGATTAACATGGATTGGTGAGCCTTTTAATAAAATTGCTCGTTTGACAAGGTCTCAGTTTGAGAATAAGTCATTCTAGCAATCCATATTTTTAAATCAAATAAAAGAGTCCAACCATCCTTCGCGAATGCCGAAAGCCCGTTTCGGGCCGGTGGCGACAGATGGCGACTCCACTGGGGAAGCTTCGAGAGTCAGTCCCATTTAGTGACAGATTATTTTTAACAAATAATAGTTAAAATTACTTTATTACCCCTTGTTTGTATGATAACATGCTTTATTTATATGGCTTTAATAACTGTTGTATGTTTAATTTTACGCAATTGTTTGAAATAAAAAACTGCACACAAACCTTTGCACACAACAGTTCCCTCTATACCCGGGGGCATGAGTGGTAAGCCATAGGGAGTGGATGTTAGTACGGCCGGTTGTCGAATGGGTCTATAGGTGCCCGTAGACCGTTGTCGGAAAGCATCACTCAAGGTGATAACCATGAACTCGAGTCCGACAGTGCGTTGGAGCTTTCCATCGGCTTACGACGAGAGGAATTGGGTCCCTATAATGGGGGCACCTTGGGGGCCTCAGACCGGTGAGAACAGTTAGAACCACCTTGAATATGCACCTTTCTGCAGGAAACCCCTACCTCGTGATTCGCTCGTGACTGTTCGTGGATGAGTGAATTGTTTGTGTAAATGCTTATGTGCAAATTGTTTGTGCATTAATAAATAACCTCGTGATAAGGTCTAAAGAATAATCCCCATGCATGAAAATGTCATGACATGAGAGGAAAAACCAAAGTGTGAAAATATAATAAAAGTAAGGAGCATAGGCATCATTATCAATAATACCTCATGCATCCTCATCAATTATTCATTTTAGGATCACCAATACCCTCTCGATGTCAGTAAAAGGGACCCATGACTATTGAGATTCTCCGTTGGGGAGAGATCATAGGCTAGGGAGGGTGATAAACCTTCATCTTAAAAAGGCAGCGCCTTAAAGATGGAGTCTTATCAAGCTCACATCGAGAGCGTATTCATACCATGAATAAACTAATTAGAATAAAACATTCATTTTAGAAATTGGCTGGTCATCTCTTTGTCCTCACACGCGCGCAGAAAATCAAGAAGATGGAAGCGCTGGAGGACCAAAATAAGAAGCTTACAGCCGAGCTCTCACAGCTCAAAGAACAAATGGCGCAAATGATGGAACTCATGCGTCACCATAATGTACATGGGTCTCACCACAGTGACCATGAGTCCCATCATCATGAGGAGGAGGAACATGAGGAAGAACCTCCACGAGCTGTACCCCTTGGGGCGGGGATCATGATTAAAGAGCCCGAGGTTTCAAAGGAACAATTCCATGCTCTTGAGGATCGGCTAAGGGTTATGGAGGGGCATGATTTTGACATCAAAGATGCCGCCGACATGTGCTTGGTGAGGGACATCCAATTCCCTCCCAAATTTAAAGTGCCAGATTTCCCAAAATATGTGGGATCGACTTGCCCTAAGAGTCATCTCACCATGTACTGTCGCAAAATGGCTGCATATGCCACAAATGAAAAGCTCTTGATCCATTGCTTCCAAGAGAGCTTAGCCGATACTGCGCTCAATTGGTATATGCAGCTAGATGGAAATCTAGTACATACATGGAGGCAGTTGGCCGACGCCTTTCTCAAGCGCTATAAATACAACATCGACCTAACACCCGATAGGTCAGATCTTCAAACCTTGAGTAAGAAAAGTGACGAATCTTTCAAGGCGTACGCCCAACGATGGAGGGAGTTGGCGGCACAGATAGAGCCCGCTGTCGGATAAGGAGACGGTGTCCTTATTCATAAACTCGTTGACCGGTCCCTATTATGACAAGATGATAGGGAACACGACAACACTCTTCTCGGACATCATCACCATTGGGGAGAGAGTGGAACAAGGACTTAAAAGTGGGAAGCTGGCTAAGCCTTCCCAATCATATGAAGCTAAGAAGGCCTTCGGGAAGAAGAAGGAGGGAGGAGTCAACGCCATAAATATTTCTTCATCTTCTTCCACTTCGAAGTCGGGAAAGTCGCAATACAACCCTGTGAGGAAGTTTGATAAACTTCCGACCACATATAGCGACCTCCTGCCGAAGCTAGTGGAAGCACGTCTTCTAGCTTATGTTCCACCAAAGAAAATGGATCCACCCTACCCCGATTGGTACAATCCACAAGATAAATGTCTATACCATTCGGGGGCACCGGGGCACTCAACGGAGAACTGCAGAGTTCTCAAATATAAGGTCCAAGACCTTATTGATGCTGGGTGGGTCACCTTTGATTCGACAGCGCCCGACGTGAGCAAGAACCCTCTGCCAAAGCAGGAGTAGAGAGAAGGGCAAGCCACGATAGGGCCCCTCCTTAATTTTCTTTTTGGGACTCATGATCAGTACCCGAGATCATGAGGACCTTTCATGTAAATAAGGGTTTTTCTACAGTTTTAATACATATCAATAAAGAGGCATTTTTCACATTACTCTCTTTTTTGTTCTTTTCTCTCTCATTAATAATTCTAAACCTAAACAGAACCAATAAAATAATTATGTCTGTAATTGTTCGCTCTGACCGGGATCCGAAAGTTGAGGATAAATGGGTTGAGTTGGACAGTGATGAGGAGACCATTTCTCCGGATCTGCAAAGATTGCTAGATCAAGAAGCTCGTCAAGAGAAATTGGAGACTGTGAATTTGGGGCGGGGCCGAGAGATATAAGAGGTCAACATTGGGACCCATATCAGTGATGAAATAAGGACACATGTTTCCGCTATGATTATAATAAAATCATTCTTCATTGCTTCTTTTCTTGCTTATAATAAAATTCTAAACCACATTATTTTTAACCCTGTTTGAATAAACATGAATGAGGTTAAAATCATCTTAATAATAATAAACCCGCATCATTTTTATGTGGAAGTGTGTGTGACAACTTGGAGCACCTTCCCTTGGCCTCGACAAGTGCCATCATGGGTAAAAAGAAATCTTTCAAAATAAAAGAAGCTCGGCAGGAAACTCAAAAAGAGGACTGCGCAAAAATAAGAGCAAAAGACCCGCTAGGAATCCCACGAAAGGGTAACCTAGGCAAAAGTTAGGGTTACAAAAATAAACAAAAACAAAGCTCCGCTAAAACGCCACAAAAGGGTGTTTTAGGCAAAAATAAGGACAATCAAAAAACAAAAATAAATCCATGATGGTACCATGAACCGAATTCAAAAAGAAAGGTTCGAGGGAAGCTATCCAAGTTGTCGAATCACAACACGACTTTTTAACTTCATAAGTGTTTAATCAAACAAGCCTAAACACATAAGCCTACCTTGGCCATTCATTCTTACAAAAACCATTTTTGAAAAATAAATCCCCTCTAAAACACAAACTTCAGAACAAAAATATCTTTCTTTTCTTTTCTCTCTTGTCCCAAAAGATTTTAGGATAATCTAGTGGAAGCACGGAGAAATAAATCATCACTGATAATGGATCTAATCTGAACAACAAAATGGTGGAAGAACTGTGCCAAGAATTCAAGATCCAACACCATAACTCTTCCCCATATCGGCCAAAGATGAATGGGGCAGTCGAGACAACCAATAAGAACATCAAGAAAATAGTGCAAAAGATGGTTGTCTCATTTAAAGACTGGCACGAGATGTTACCCTTCGCTTTCCATGGTTATAGGACTTCTGTACGCACATCTACAAGAGCTACTCCATTCTCCCTCGTCTATGGGATGGAGGCAGTGCTACCCGTCGAAGTCGAAATACCTTCCCTAAGGGTAATCATGGAAGCAAAACTTTCCGAAGCAGAATGGGTTCAAAGCCGGTATGACCAGTTGAACCTCATTAAAGAAAAACGGCTGAACGCCATATGCCATGGTCAAGCCTATCAGAGGAAGATAAAAAAAGGCTTTTGACAAGAAAGTCCACCCTCGAGTCTACCATGAGGGAGAGTTGGTAATGAAGAAATTGCTACCAACTCAAAAGGACAAAATCGGAAAGTATGCCCCAAATCACGAAGGACCATACGTGGAAAAAACGAGCCTTCTCAGGAGGAGCATTGATCCTCACAGACATGGATGGAAAAGAACTTCGATACCCAGTCAACGCTGACGTGGTAAAGAAGTACTATGCTTGAAGACGTTGCTTGCATAGGCCCGCTAGGATGAAAACCCAAAAAGGGCGTCCTAGGCAAAAGTTAGGGCAAAACAAAAAGCCCGCCAGTACAAGGGTACTAGGCAAAACAAAGGCAAAATTATCCCCGCTAGGATATGTCCTAGGCAAAAGTTAGGGGCAAAAGAATAAGATGTAAAAGCAAAGCAAGCAACGGTCACTTGAATCGAAGACCGAAAGGCGGTTCAAGTGATTATCTTCTAGAAGCAAGCGTCTTGCAGCATCTACACTCCTGGCTCAGGCATCTCACCCAAAGCAACTAGGGGAATATAAAGAGCAACAATTACAGATATAATTGTTAAGCCCAATGTATATAGCCTACCCTGGCCAGCCATTTTCTCTTCTCTCTTGACCATGTGATTATGCCTCTAAAATTGGTATTTCTAAAAATTGTATGAAATTCCTTAATAATCGGTCAATAAAGAAAATTGGAGGGGTTCCTATAAAATCCATAATCTCCTGCATAAAAGGCTCACAAAAATATTCCCTCACGTCGATGACAGAAATTCCTCCAAGAAAAGGAGGATAGGGAGAGCCATTCATTTTTCTAAAAACATTAAATAATAAAACTTGCATTTGTGCATCACACACATTAGTTGCACATTCAAAGACCTTATCATGAGACAATTGCATAAAATAGAAAATAGGAAAAATTGCTTGTGTATGGCAGCGGTCAACAGAAAAAGCCGCAAATCAACAGAAAAGGCAAAAATACAGAAAAAGCCAAAAAAATGACAAAAAAGGCAAAAAATACAGAAAAAGCCAAAAACGACAAAAAAGGCAAAAGATTTAGAAAATCGATCGCCTCGTACAGAATAACTGAGCCTGGAGAGGCTTTCCGAAACAATACTCATGCAGAATAACTGAGCCTGGAGAGGCTTGCCGAAACAATACTCCCACAGAATAATTGAGCCTGGAGAGGCTTGCTGAAAAAATACTCCCACAAAATAATTAAGCCTGGAGAGGCTTGCCGAAATAATACTCTCCAAAAGACGTCTCAGCTCGCATTCTCGGGCTGAACAAAAAACAAAACTCATGCAGAATAACTGAGCCTGGAGAGGCTTGCCGAAACAATACTCCTACAGAATAACTGAGCCTGGAGAGGCTTGCCGAAATAATACTCTCTCAGAATAACTGAGCCTGGAGAGGCTCGCCGAAATAATACTCCCCAGAGATATCTCAGCTTCCACTCACGGGCCAAATTCCCCAGTGAAAGCTATCAAAGCGAGATCAGCAAAATTCCCCAACGGAAGCATGATCCAAACAAAATATCCAAGTCAAAGGACTTAGACTTCCTCAGTGGAAGATAGCTTTCCAACTCAAACGAAGAGTGAAGCTAAGCCTGAAGAGGCTTTCTAAATAATACTCTGGGATACATAAGAACTTCAAATCCCCAGTCGCCTACACAGAGGCATTCCTACAAAAAGCAAAAATCCAAAAGATCAATAACAATTCCCCAAGCGGAATCTGGCTTTTCAGCCAAACATTGAACATCAAGATGATATGCCTAACAGAAGAGGCTAATCAAAACCAATGACAAAATCCCCAGCGGATAATAGCCTACACAGAGGCAACAAAACCAGAAAAACAAAAAGAGTCGCCCGAATAAGGATAACCGGGATACTCCACCACCGTCAAAAGGACGTCAGCCAACCATAAGGCACCGCTCATCTCAGAAAGAGCATCTTTGTGTCTACACCCCAAGGAAACAGAAATTCCTCAATGGGCACCAATTACGCAATGCAAAATTGGGACACAAGAACCTATGAGTAACTGCACATCCCCTAGACGGATCCCTGCGTTATCCAGCCCTCAGCGGCACCAAAATAAAAAACAACCGTCGAAGCAGCATCGTGGACTGTGGAGACAAAACTATCACAAATCCCTGGAGAGGGCAAACTCACGCTACCCAGATGTCCAGAGCACCGAGGTATGCACAAAGCCTGGAGAGGCAATACTTAGCTACCCAGATGTCCAGAGCACCGAGGTATGCACAAGCCTGGAGAGGCAATACTCAGCTACCCAGATGTCCAGAGCACCGAGGTATGCACAAGCCTGGAGAGGCAATACTCAGCTACCCAACCCAGATGTCCAGAGCACCGAGGTATGCACAAAGCCTGGAGAGGCAATACTCAGCTACCCAGATGTCCAGAGCACCGAGGTATGCACAAGCCTGGAGAGGCAATACTCAGCTACCCAGATGTCCAGAGCACCGAGGTATGCACAAGCCTGGAGAGGCAATACTCAGCTACCCAGATGTCCAGAGCACTGAGGTATGCACAAGCCTGGAGAGGCAATACTCAGCTACCCAGATGTCCAGAGCACCGAGGTATGCAATGAGCCTGGAGAGGCGACGACTAATACTCACCCTGGAGAGGGCAAACTCAACCTGGAGAGGCTACTCAACAATTTTCCACCGGAAGACACTACAAGTCGGAAGGATGGCCTTATTCCCCGGACAATTGGGTCAACTCCTTTACTTGTCAACCGGTACACTAAAAGGCCGTTTGACTAAGTAAAGGGGGGGCAGCTGTAGACCCCTAAAATTGTCCGGGTCGGAAATAAAGCTTGAAGACTCTCGAAGACTGAAGGAAGATCAGCCAGAAGGACTTCCAGAAGGCCCAAGGAGGGTTCTCTATAGGTCTAGAGGTCTTAGGATAGCTAAAATAAGAAAAGTGGGAGGAATGAAGCCCAATACGGCCTCCCAGAGGTTCAGTACGGCCGTATTGAACATTTTGAACTTCAATACGGCCGCACTGAACTCAATACGGCCGTATTGAAGTTTCTGAACTTCAATACGGCTGCATTGAATTCAATACGGCTGCACTGAACTTCAATACGGCTGCACTGAACTTCAATACGGCCGTATTGAGGTTTTTGAACTTCAATACGGCCGTATTGAATTCAATACGGCCGTATTGTAGTTCAAAACTTCAATACGGACCGTATTGACCCCCAGAAACCGTATTGAGCCTCTTCCCTATAAATATGACGTCAATGGGACGTCATTTCACACTTTCACACACAGTTTTAACCCTCTTCTTAAGTATTCTGGGTTTTTTTGAGCAGTGCTCTGCCTAGAAGTCACTCGGAGAGTTGATCCGACGAAGTTCTTGAGTCACGAGCCATTTGCTTGAGTCTCGAACTTAGTCGAAGGGAAATCCTCCGGATTTCCATAGTTAAAATTTTATAGGAGGGAGCGAGCGGTCTTGTAGAGGGAGGGAACGCCAAAACGCTTCCCAATTTCTGTCAAGATATATAAGAAAGCACGCTTCAAAGGTTTATCTCTTTAAAGTCCCTTCTTTTACCGCTTTCTGTGTGTACATATTTAAACTGTCATCATGTAGATAGTTAATTTATAATTGCTTAGAATAAATAGGGGTAATTTAGTAATTTTGCACTATTATTTTTAGAAATAATCTGTCACAGGGAACCCGAAAGGGGCGCTGTGGGGTGCTAACACCTTCCCCACGCGTAACCGACTCCCTTACCCGACTCTGGTTGTCATGGCCGAAGTCGATTTTTGAATCGATTGCCTTAAACTTCTTTTTCCAATGTTTTGAGTAAAACATTGGTGGCGACTCCATGAACCCTTCCTTTTTATGAAAACCGCTAATCCATGGAGGGTCCCGCTTGGGATTAACATGGATTGGTGAGCCTTTTAATAAAATTGCTCGTTTGACAAGGTCTCAGTTTGAGAATAAGTCATTCTAGCAATCCATATTTTTAAAACAAATAAAAGAGTCCAACCATCCTTCGCGAATGCCGAAAGCCCGTTTCGGGCCGGTGGCGACACTTCCAAGACTAAGGAATTAAGGAAGAAAATCACTAACTTTAACAAGGAAGAAATGAAACTATTTATGAAGCATGGGAGCGTTACAAGGGATATCTTGAAGCTTGTCCACAACATGGTTTCAACCGATGTCTCATTATTCAATTCTTCTTTGAAGGATTAGATCACTCAAGCACCATGATTCTTAATTCTCCTTGGCTTATCTTTTCTTTTTTGCCTACCTTCACACAATGATCTTCTCCCTTAGCTCTTTAATTAAACAATGAACTAAAATTAGTGTTATCAAAATCAAATTAATGATAAACCTAGTTGAAATACTAGGTTGACAGGTTACTGGTCGAACTAGTGGTCATTAATTGAATTGTATGAACCTGTATATAATATACTTTATATATATATATATATATATATATATATATATATATATATATATATATATATATTCTGTCACTGTCGCAACCCAAAAATTTCCGATCTCACGACCTATGGTTTAGACATCCTTTTGAAAATCTCATCAATTAAGGAATGCTAGGACACCATACTAATCCTTAATTAATGGTTTTGAAAAATGAGTTCATGGAGTCACCACCAATATTTTACTCAAAACATTGGAAAAAGAAAAGGTTTTTTAAAAATTCCATTAATGGCCTTGATAACCAGAATTGGATTCGGGGGTCAATTACGAGTAGAGAAGGTAGTAAGCACCCCTACAACGCCCTAAATCAGTACCCTATGATGAAATTAACATGATAAAAATTAATAAATTAAATATTGAATCCCCTTTCTTAATGTTTATTTACATGCTTAAAATATAAATTAAGCGATTAACCCTAAAATATCAACATTATGACGTTTATTATAACAAAAAAAAAAGATAAATATGAGAAATAAAAGGAAGAGAAGAAGATTGACTGAAATACCTCTTGAACGAGCTTTATTGAATCTTCAAATATGGAGAAGGTGCTTTGTGGCGACCTTTCACACTATAGTATGCCTTACAAATCTCAAGAAATATAATAGGAGGGAGAGAGAAGATAGAGATGCGACACAAATCTCAAGAAATACCATAGAAGGAAGAAAGATAGAGAATTTTCGTGCTCAAAGGAGTCTTATTCGAAATTTCTCTGGCCGCCCTGAGAACTGTGCCCGAGGCTTTTATTTATAGGAATCAAAAGGGGGCTAGAAAGGCCCGTTCCGGATTCAGAACGGCCTGTTCTGGGTCAATCGTTATGTGCAAATTACGCACCCTGGAACGACCCATTCTGAAAATGGAATGGCCCGTTCCAGAGTGGAAATTAACACAAAGTTGCCTTTTCTAGAACTGCCCGTTTCAAATTTGACTTGTTTGGAAAGGCCCATTCTGGTATTGGAATGACCCGTTCCAACCTAGCACTCTTTAGGTGTTTTAGTCACGTTAGAACAGCCAGTTCTGATATTGGAACGGCCCATTCCGGGGTTTCAAAACGGCCCATTCCAATTTTGAAACAGCCCGTTCTAGGCTACTAAAACCACCTTATTTGGCCTTTTAGGCCTTCTGATGTTCTATGTTGTTGTTTGCCTACTTCAGAAGCTCCTTCCCTTCATAACAGAGGTCCATTTCCTTGTTTGTGTGCCCCCGGACAAAATTGGGTGTCTACAGCTGCCCCTCTTTACTTGTCCTTTGGAGTAGCTATGTTTTGCTTTTCCAAAGGTAAGTAAAGACGTAGACATTTCATCCGGGTCTCCTCCTCGTCTCTTTGGTGTTGGCGCTTCTACGTTCCTTCTCTTGGATATGTGTATTTGCTCGTGTCCTCGCCCTTTAGAGAAGTTGAGTGTTAGTTACATACTCTATTGGGTCACAAGGCCGACGAACTGTACACCTGATCTTTGATCTTCAAGTAGATGCCCCATTGTTTCTCTTGTGATAGTGCGTTCTTTTATTTGTAGCTTGTTGAAGAGGGAGTATTTTCATAGCTTAGCTTCCCTCACGTCTTTGTCGTATACCGGATTGGGAGATGACTACAGTCTCTCTAGACCTTTCCCTCACGACTTTGTCGTATACCAGATTGGGATGTGAGTACAGTCTCTCCAGACCTTTCCCTCACGGCTTTGTCGTATACCGTATTGGGATGTGAGTACAGTCTCTCCAGACCTTTCCCTCACGGCTTTGTCAAATACCGGATTGGGAGATGACTACAGTCTCTCCAGACCTTTCCCTCACAGCTTTTTCGTATACCAGATTGGGATGTGAGTACAGTCTCTCCAGACCTTCCCCTCACGACTTTGTCGTATACCGTATTGGGATGTGAGTACAGTCTCTCCAGACCTTTCCCTCATGGCTTTGTCGTATACCGGATTGGGAGGTGAGTATAGTCTCTCCAGACCTTTCCCTCACAGCTTTTTCGTATACCGGATTGGGATGTGAGTACAGTCTCTCCAGACCTTTCTCTCACGGCTTTGTCGTATACCGGATTGGGATGTGAGTACAGTCTCTCCAGACCTTTCCCTCACGGCTTTATCGTATATACCAGATTGAGATGCGAGTACAGTCTCTCCAGACCTTTCCCTCACGGCTTTGTCGTATACCGGATTGGAATGCGAGTACAGTCTCTCCAGACCTTTCCCGCACGGCTTTGTCGTATACTGGATTGGGATGCGAGCATAGTCTCTCTAGACCTTTCCTTCACGGCTTTGTCGTATACTGAATTAGGAGGTGAGTACAGTCTCTCCAGACCTTTCCTTCACGGCTTTGTCGTATACCGAATTAGGAGGTGAGTACAGTCTCTCCAGACCTTTCCCTCACGACTTTGTCATATACCAGATTGAGAGGTGAGTACAGTCTCTCCAGACCTTTGTTGTATTTTGAGGAAACTGTCGGTGCCCTCATTGGTTTACTTGACTTGTGGTAGATATTGCCCCAAGGATGTTGGGCAGGAGGTGTGTCATGATGCCTCTAATTTGGGCTGCTTTTGTCTTTTGTTCAAATGTTGTCAATTGGAATTTGTGTTTTCTTTTTGGCTTTTCTTGTTGGTGTTGTGGGATGAAAGACTGCCCCTAGGTGGATGGGCAGGAGATGTTTGATGTGCCCCTGTGTTGGTGGGAAAAGTGGATGGGTGACAAGAATTCTGGTGCTGCCCCTGTCGTGTAAGTATTGTGATGCCTCTCCAGGCGTGATGTAGAGTCTTTTCGGTTTTGTTGATGACCAATTTTTTGATTGTCGATGGATGGTTGTGGATGTCCCATGGCAAGTATAAAGCATAGATGCATGAATGCACATGAAAATGTAAGGCAAGAATGGATTGAATTTTCTGATTTTTTTTTATATACCCTTTTTGTGCATCCTTGTGCCATATGCATGCTATGCAATGATGTCTCTACGCTAATGCTTAAAATGCAAATTTGTTTTTTTTTTTGCTTCCAAGAAATTGATCTATGCGCATTAATCGATGGTGTGGATTGTCAACCTTTAGTCCTGTCGAATTCATTCCAAGTGTTGCTTCTTGAACTTGAGGTTTGTGTAGTTCAGCCCTCTCGTCTGTACTGGATATGATATGTTAGCTCTTAGATCAGGTGTACCTAGAATCTATTCTAGGACACCTCCAACTTTTCCCTGTGAGTGTTCACTGTGCATATTCCGTGTATCTCTCAATACTATCTTAATGCCATATCGGTCAAGAAAAGAGAAGAAAGGGATATTTTTTATTTTTCAAAAGATTTGTTTTAAAAGGATTTTTTGTTGTTGATTTTAGAAGAACGGCTGGCCGAGGTTGGCTAGTGTTTAGGCTGATGAACAAGCACATTCAAAGTAAGGAAACCATTTTCCACATTAGCTTAATATTCCTTTCAAAGTTAAATGATGACTTGAGGTTGCTTATTGATTAAATGATCTTCCCGACCTAACTCTCAGTTTTCAGTTCGGGATGCTGCTTTGTCCTAACTTTTGTCTAGGTAACTTGAGATATGTTTCCTAGCAGACATTTCCTTTTCGATCCTTACTTTTGCCTAGGTTAACCTTTTTGTTCGTGAGTCTCCTAGCGGACCCTGCCCTAACTTTTGCATAGCCCCCTTAGTGGGTTTCCTGCCGGGCTTTTATTTTTTTTTTTGCAACATTTGTGATCATTCTTCATTCCTTCATTAAAGAGGGATTCCCCTTGCACTCATTTTGTTTGGACTTCTATCCACAAGTCATGTCAAATTTGATTGATCTTTATGTGTTCCTTATCGTCTATTAAGCCATTATTTTTAATGACGTCCCTATTTCAAATATGCGTGTTCATTTAAGGTTTGTTGACAAGGCTTAGAATGTTGAAGGAGGAAAATAATTGAAGTAGAAAGATGTATGGCATTAAAGATAATATTTTTGATTTACACGTGCCCTTTTAATGTAGCTCAAAGGCCCGGGCATGCCCTGAGTCCATGATTCATACACAGAGAAATAGAAGGAGGTTTCCCCTTAGAGAGGCCTGGGTGATTTGACTATAGAGCTAGTCCTCCACTTGCTTGATGTATCTATAGCCTTTCATAGGAGCTGACTGTAGGTAGGAGCGACAATAGAGTTTTGGCATAGAATTTTCATGGAGTCTTTTTTTTTTTTTTGAAAAGGATACCTGAGCTGCCTTTCGACTTTCAACTCTGGAAGACATTACCTTTTTTGTATCCCTAATTTTTGCATAGGATGTATCCTATCGGGACTTTTGACTTTCTTTATTTATTTTTTTTTTTGAACCCTAATTTTTTGCCTAGGACGCCCTTTGCGGGTTTTTGTCCTAGCGGGCTTTTGACAAACAATGTCTTCAAACATGATACTCCTTTTCCATATTATAATTATCTTGATAAGAAAATTCTATCCACTTGCTCTACACGTTTGAGATTTGTCCTCCTTCTTAGTAATGCTGGATGGGTCATTTGATGATGATGCTTGGATTCTCACGGACCCCCAACACGGCTTCATCCTTGTTGTATGGGAAAAGGCCCGATGTCTTGATAGTTAATTTTGGCATTCCTTTCCCGTTGCCCTTTGGATAATAACTAGTTTCACCATTGAGCGTGCCCCGTTCCATCGTGTGGACTTGGCTACTAGCGACTTACTTTCCATTACTTCCGACTAACGGACATAGGTTAATTTCCCTTTTTATTCTCATTTATTCTTTTACAAGGAAGAATATGTTCTAAATGAATGTAATGCAGAATGTAAAGAAAGTTGATAATTAATAAATATTAGTCTCATTGATTTATTTATCTATGAATGCTCAAATAGATTTTGGCAATATTAAGCGAGAATCTATATTGGATTCTAAGAAGACTTACTTCAATAAACATATCAAAGCAAGGGCTTATTTTTTTAAAAATTGATTTGGTTTTTTCCTTTAGAGCGCAAATATTGTCGTATATTAGAGCATTCACTTTTCTTAAGTTTCTCTACATGTTGCTACTACCTAATCTTAACCTAGAATGCATGGCATTTTTTTTTGCCTAAACTTTATCATGTTTTGATTAACTATGGGATATGATGCATGATACGAATATATATATTTTTTAAAGCTATTATACATATTTTTTTTTTTGAAAGGAAACTACTTATATGATGCTATGATATGATGGCCTAAGAATGTACAAAAGGGGTATAAATTTCTTTAGTTTTTTATATTTTTATTATCAGTTTGCTTGTTTTAAAATTCCAATCCACTCTTATTAGAACAAATAATGCAAACAAATGCACACACACATGCACAATCAATGTACACTCATTCACGATCATCTTGGGCCGGTCGTACGTCAACCACTCCCTATGTTTAATACCCTCATGCCCCCAGGTGTAGGGGGAACTGTTGTGTGCAAAGGTTTGTGTACAATTTTTATTCAAACAAGTGGTAAATTTAAACAGGCAAACAAATATGAAAGCCAAGCAAATCAAACAGACAAAGTAAAGGGGATAAATATTTAAATTATTATTTTTATTTTATTAACTTCATCAATTAAATAGGCCTAACCCTCTTTAAACGTTCCTAGTGGAGTCGCCATCTGTCGCAACCCGAAAATTTCCGATCTCGCGACCTATGATTTAGACATCCTTTTGAAAATTTCATCAATTAAGAAATGTTAGGACACTAGACTAATCCTTAATTAATGGTTTTGAAAAATGAGTTCATGGAGTCACCACCAATATTTTACTCAAACATTGGAAAAATAAAAAGTTTTTTAAAAATTCCATTAATGGCCTTGATAACTAGAATTAGATTCAGGGGTCGATTATGAGTAGAGAAGGTATTAAGCACCCCTACAAATCTCAAGAAATACCATAGAAGGGAGAGAGATAGAGAATTTTCGTGCTCAAAGGAGTCTTATTTGAAATTTCTCTAGCTGTCCTGAGAACTGTGCCCGAGGCTTCTATTTATAGGAATCAGAAGGGGGCCAGAACGGCCCGTTCTGGATTTGGAATGGCCCATTCTGGGCCAATCGTTATGTGCAAATTACGCACCCTGGAACGGCCCATTCTGAAAACGGAACGACCCGTTCCAGAGTGGAAATTAACATAAAGTTGCCCTTTCCAGAACGGCCCGTTCCAAATTTGACTTGTTTGGAACGGCCTGTTCTGGTATTGGAATGACCCGTTCCAGCCTAGCACTCTTTAGGTGTTTTAGTCACGTTGGAACGACCAGTTCTGATATTGGAACGGCCCGTTCCGGGGTTCGAAACGACCCGTTACAATTTTGGAACAGCTCATTCCGGGCTACTAAAACCACCTTATTTGGCCTTTAGGCCTTCTGATGTCCTGTCTTGTTGTTTGCCTGCTTCGGAAGCTCCTTCCCTTCATAACGGAGGTCCATTTGCTTGTTTGTGTGCCCCCAGATGAAATTGGGTATCTACAGTCACATATTGTACTAGTTAAGAAATGTGTAAGTTATATTTTCTATCTGACATTTTTGAAAAATGTTCCTATAGTAAGTAACATTTTTTTATCTCAATATTCTTCTTTCTAATTGTTTACAAAGTCAAATTCCTACATCGAGTACAAAAAATGTCATATAAAGAGTATACTTTTTTCATCTCTAATTGTTTCCCATAATTAAAGTCTCACATTAAGTAAATGAATGATACATAAAGAGTATATATAATTATAGAGTTATACTTAAGATAAATGAACTTTGATATTTGATATATAATTAGTGGTTGCTAACTAGGAATGTCTTTGCTATCCCCTTGGCAAGTGTACCAAATCGTACAAGAATTTCAATGATAAGTATGAGTATTGTCTCCCAAGGGACTTATGCAACACTTGACACAATCACTTGTTATACTAAGTTGAGCTAATAAAAAGGAAAATTTTGGTTTGTTGCAATAAAGAATGTACCCAAACAATGTGAATGTTATGATAAATCTTTTTGGAATTTTCGCAAACACTTAGAGTGCAGAACTTGATTTTTAAACCAATATTGATAAATGTTGGGGTTTAACTTCACAAACCTTCCTCTCATGTTTACAAACAAGCTCTAACCAGTTATAATTCAGAATTTATTAATCACTCACAAATATAACCAACCCTAAATTCCTTACAAGTTGAAATAAAAGTTTCTAAATTAATCTATCAATTCCTTGAATTGTTTAACCAAGAAACCAACTTTCAAAACAAGAGCTTACAAAATACTAATGGAAGTTACTCTATTCCTAGATATAAGCACCATTATTTGCTCTATTTCCATTCAAAGGTTTATAAGTATCTTCCAATCTCTTAAAAACCTCAAGTTTATGTTAAGGGAGGTCAAACCATAACAAGCATCAAGCAAAGAAGACATAGAAATAAAATTGAATAACAAATAAGATTGATAACTTAGAGAGTATACATGAGAATGAGTTCAGTTACATCAAACCTCAACAAGGGAGAGTTTAACTACACATAAATGTGTAGAACACTACAAATTGATGAAGAAAAGAAGAAGCTTGATCTTAAAGGCTCTAAAGCTCTCTAGCCACCACATAGACTTCAAGAACTAATGATTGTCTTCGAATCTTGCTTCTCTAGGTCATAAAAAATTTTGTCCTTTATAAATAATGACATGTTAGCACTTTTCATGCCAAGTGTGAGATGCCACGCTAAGCATGGGACATTGAGCTAAAAGGGGATTAGTTTCTAGAACACTAACACTTAGCACTAGTTTCCACGCTTAGCTTGGACATTAGAGTTTGTTTCATCAACTTTCTGCCAAGTTAAGGCTAAGCATGGATCTAATAAGACTTAGCGTGAAGACTTAGCCAAAAATTCCTTTTATCTTGAAACTTCACCAATTTGGCCTTTGCTCCCTTCCATGTTTCCTAACTCTCTCCTGAGCTACAAAATAGCAACCAAACATTTGTAAGTTACCTAAAAACATGGTTTAAAGACTAAAATTAATATTTTACCAATTTAGATACTTTTTGAGTTCAAAGCAAGATCTCAAGCCATCAAAAGTTGATATAAGTGTTTCAAATTGGACCATAAACTTAATGAAATCATAACACTTATCAATCTTCAACCTTAGCTTATAGAACTCCTAAGAGGCTAGGAGTCACAAACTTAACAACATCGATCATTTAAATGTTACAAAAATAACATTTTGATAACATTTGAAAAATGTTGCAGAATTATGTAAAAATATTATTAAAAATCTTTAGCAACATGGACTATATACAACATTTAATAATATGTAACAAAAAAATTAACATTTATACACGATTAAGTAACATTTTTTAAATGTTGCTAAAAACTCTTTTTGCTGTGGTGGTAGAAGAATCTTGCATGGTAGTCAATATTTTGAATTCACAAGGCAATATTGAATAGAACTGATGGAATGAAAGAGAGAAAGAATGGGTAATCACATGAAAAATCCATCAATCAGATTGCGATATTTATGGTGTATGTGGGCCTTTTGCAAGTTGTAATTCAAAAAGTTCACCAACATGCAACTATTTAAAAGGGTTTGAGCCAAAGAACAACAAGGAGGAATGGAATAGACAAAATTGGACTAATGGAAATGTTTGGAGCACAAGTTTGCATTACGAAAGAGTCGACAAACAAAAAAAAAGTACAGATAATAAAGTAGATGGTTTTTTTTTGAAGTAGACAGCCTCTAACTTGGTCACGTCCAATGCAACTCAACTTGCGGCATCCCCAATTAGAGAGCTCATAATGCAATTATGCCTAACGCCTTTTATCCCGCACTTGATGTAACCAAGTAAAAGAGCCCATAACTAACTCACAATTGACGCTACACATCCCACACTTGGCACCAGTGAAGTAAAGAGCCTTTACCTTCCATCACACCCGAAGCCATGAAGTTGTGTCTAACGCGAAGGTGATTTATGCACCTTGCAGGAATGTGATTTGGCTTAAACCCCCCCCCCCCCCCCCCAAAAAAAAATCAAGGAAAGAAAGGAATAGATAAATCTCAAAACCCTTCATACGATGACTTTTTCTTAAAATTCTCAACTCCTTAGCTTGAATCTCAACTTCTACCACACCAATTATCAATCATAGGAAGAAAAAAGATCTTCTGATGGAATTAGGTCAAAGATTAGATTTCGTTGGCTTTAGAGCACCTCTCACTAACTACTCTTTAATTCTGGAATTATAAACTTATTAAGTTCATTTCTTAGAATTCACCTTATATACTCCAGTCCTCATCCAGCCAACTCTCAAACACTTAAGTTATATCTTTTTCAACTTAAGTTTAGAGTTATCGCAACCCTAACTTCCACCTCTCAAAGGCTAAAAACAACAAAAAAACATAAAATATAATTCTTAATTACATATATGACAAAGATACATAATTAAGAAAAAATTTGGTGTTTACACTAGCCATTGTGGTTGTGAAGAGTCAAGCCACTTAGAGTGCTCACTCAATTTTAGGAGATCTCCATAAGTTATTACACATGATGACAAATTAGTTGTTCAATTGCTTGATTGTTTAAGTTGTTTAGTTTCTCTTATTTTTAGTTGCTTATGTTGTTAAGTTGTGGATGTTCTTTCAATTACTGTTATGTTTAAGTTGTAAAGATAACTCGATAAAGTTGCATGTGTTGTTTGAAGTTGTTTAGCTCTTTATTTGATGATATGATATTTCTTTCACAAGATTACCCCTGCTTTTTCATGTTGTTGGACTGCTATGATCATACTTCTTATGGGAGTAGGAGAGGATTAGGTTGAAGGGCATGCTTATTGGATGGCCATGCTGGAGATGACTTTTATGTTTACTGAGCTGTTCTGAAATAACATGCATATAGGGAGGCTTGACCATGTTTAGGCTTTATGTTTTTAGTATTGTTGTACTAGATGTATATTTGTACATATATACAAGATTTTGTTGTAACCTTTTATGTTTTCAAGTCAAAATTGACAGAAACTATTTTATGTTTTTTGCACCTATACATATATTTGTTGCATAGATATTGTAGACACCTAATTTCGTCCGGGGGCACAAAAAAAAAGAAATGAACTTTCAACAAGTAGAAGAAGTTCCCAAAGGCTCGAAAATAACACCAGAACATGCTAACATGACATCCTAAGATCCAAAATATAGAATACTAGAATTAGTAGCTCGGAATGGACCGTTCCCAAACAGGAACGAATTATTTCAAGCTTAGAAAAAGGCCTGCAACCCTAGGTTAGAATGTCCCATTCTAGCCTAGTTTGTTGCATGCAAAATTCAAATCCAAAACGGCCCATTTTGCTCTAGGAACGAGTCGTTCCAGGTTCAAATTTTGCACGTAACAGAAAATTCTAGAACGACCCATTCTGAATTTAAAATGGTCTGTTATGGTGGATTTCTGTGCCTATAAATAAAAGGCTTGTGAATAGTGTTTAGGGACCAAAAATTTAGTCTCTGAATAGTCCCTCTAAAATCTAGAGGCTTCTCTTTCTTTTTTGTTGTATTTCTTATGATTTGTGAGTATTTTGAAGTGTGAAAGGTAGCCAAAAAGCACCTCAAATTTACTACATTGGAAATATCTATAAAAGCTCGTATTAAGATGTACTTTTCTTTACTATCTATCCTTTTTATTATAAACGAAAGCAAAAATGTAAGCGTTTTAAGGAAAATCGTGTAAATATGTAAATAATTATTAATAAAAGGGAACTTAATATTTAAATTATTGTTTGCAATCACGCTAGTCTCATTATAGAGTACCGATTTAGGGCGTTGTAGGGTGCCTAATACCTTTCCTACACATAATCGACCTTTAAACCAAATTCTAGTTATAAAGGCCATTTTGGTATTTTAAAATTCTTTTCTTTTTCTGATGTTTCGAGCAAAACATCGGTGACGACTTCATGAACTCTTTTCAAAACTATTAGTTGGGGATTAGTTTGGTGTCCAGGCATTTCCTAATTAATAAAGTTTTAAAGTCTAAATCATCTGTGGAAAAATTGAAAATTTTTGGATTCTGGCAAATATATATCTAGGTATTGTATGATAATCCTAAGTTAGTAAATTTCTTATGTTTTTCACAACATAGTATTTATATTATATTAAACGTAGTGATTTGTTAGGTTGTTATTACAGGAATTTGTGAAGGGAAAAATTATAATTAATTTTTAACATAGGAGGGAAAAACAATGTAATATTTATATTTTTCAGAGGAGGAGAGTGTAATTTTTTTTGTTTTTTTTTTCACTTTTACACCAAAACTAACCTATTTATATATATGCATTGCATTTAATTTTATTACTATTACCTTTTGTCTGTTTTTGGTGTCCTTGCTTATTAATGTTTATATATTAATATCTCTATTTTATAGTCTTAAGAGTCATATATTGTCTCATACCTTTTTGTAATAGCACCAAATACATATAATATAATAAAAATTAAAATTGCAAATAATAAAATTAATTATTAATTATTTTAAAGTGACATTATTAAATATCATAAATAACTATTAGAATGATATTGCTTTTATCAGGAGCAATATTTGTTTTCTGCAGAAATTATGGCGAAGGATAAATTATTGCATAGATTATGAGGAGAAATTATGAATTATAATAATTATTGCATGAAAAATTTATGTAGAAGTGCTTCGTTTTATTATAAGTAAGATATGATAAAATTGTTACATGGTACAAATTTAGAAGGAAAAATTTGTAGTTGTGAGAAAAAAAAATAATTGATTGAAAAGGAAGTCAAGGGACAACAATAAACCCACAAAATGTTGAGAAAACCTCGCCCAAATTTAAAAAATATTTCACCCTAAGATTTTAAAACTGAAGACGCAATATTCTACATTAGTTATATTTTGAACTAATGTAAAATCTATTTTTTTCTTACATATGTTTTAATTTAATAATTGATGTAAAAAAAAAACTTTATATCAGTTATTTTAAAAACTATGTAAATAAAATGACTTTTTACATTAATATATTCTATAATATATGTAAAATAGTTTATTCAAATTAAAAAAAGAATATTACTATATTCCTTTTTGTTGACATCAATTGTTTTTCCTACCGTAAGTTTACTGTAATCGTTAGGGTCACCGCAAGTATTGTCCGCTTTGGCGCTTGTTGGACCATCACGATTTTGTCCTTTAAAAGGCACCTCAGTAGGTTAAGGAGGGATGGTGTTTATAAACTACCCTTAGCTTCGATTCCTAAGCGATGTCGGACTTTTAGGCATACCAGAACAAGTCCTCCAGTTGATGCTAAGGGGCAAGAGTGGTCTAGGCCCTTCTTCTAGTGTCAAATGTTCCTACCATAAGTTCGTTGTCATCGTTAGGGTCATTGTATCCGAGGTGTTGTCAGCTTTGGTACTCGTTGAACCGTCATAGTTTGGTCCTTCAAAAGGCGCCTCAATGAGTTGAGAAGGGAAGGTGTTTGTAAACTACCCTTAACCTCGACTCCTGAGCGATGTGGGACTTTTAGGCATAACTGAACAAGTCTCCTAGTCGATGCTAAGGGGCAAATGTTCCTACCGTAAGTCCGCTGTCATTGTTAAGGTCATTGCATCCGAAGTATTATCCGCTTTGGTGTTCGTTGGTTAAGGAGGGAGGGTGTTCATAAACTAACCTTAACTAGGGTGGGTATACGGACCAGTCTGACCCGTTTAAGGCCTGGTCCGTAAAACCCGCGTTTTATACGGGCTGGATAAGTCCGGTCCGTAAAATAAATGAACTTATTTTTTAAGTCCGTATCCGGCCCGCCAAAATCCGTGTATAACAGACCGGTCCGCGGGCCTAAATAATGATTCAAAAAAATAAATTTTTAAAAAATAAAAATACATAAAATTAGAAGAAAAAAATATTTTTTTATTTATAAGCTAAATTTTATCATACTAAAGTTTATCAATAGTTAAAATGGTTTAAAATACTAAATATTAAAAAATTAAAATAAAAATAATTATAAATACTTAAATAATAGTACCAAACTTTCAATAATAAAAGCATCAAAATGTCATAAAAATAATTCAAATGACAAATACATACCAACTAAACATAATTTTAATGCCATAATAATTTAAAAAATTAAATATACAACATAATATTAAAATCGTAATATTAAAAATTATTAATTAGTGAAGCCCGCGAGCCTGCGGATTAAATTCGCCAAGTCCGCGGACTTTACGGGCCGGACTCAAAAATTAAACATAGTCATACGGATTTAAAAAAAATAGATCTGTTTTCCACGAAATCCGCAGGTTTACGAACCAGTTCGCGAATCCAGATCCATCTACCTACCCCTACCCCCTACCCTTAATCTAAAACAATTAATTGTAATACATATGATGTAAAAATGACAATGTACAATAGTGTTTTAATGGTCGTAGATAGTATTTAGCAATTCACAATTTCATAATGATAATATTTTGTTAATGAATTGATAAAGTTTTAGTTGATTTTTTTTTTGGTGATGATAAGATGAGATGCAATTGACTAATTGGTCCATTCCAGATGAAAGGCAACTTATTCACCGAAAATAATCATAATGATAAATTCCAATACGCTGTTGCAAGCCAAGACATATACCAAACCGTGTTGATTATTAACAAGGTTTGGAATAAAGTCTCGGTCTAAAAGACCAAAAAATATCACTTAGGAAAAGTCTCAATCGATCAAGCGTAGTGGAGAAGTTCTTAAATGTTAGTAGTAAGAAAGTTAGATAGTCAGAATAATGCAGTACTAGATCTAAATTAGTGAAACAGTGACAAAATTGCACATTTTCTTATTTTAATTAAATTATTAGAATATATATAAAAAATATTATATTTATATTTTTAATTTTATATATTAAAGTTATTAATAATTGTTTTTAATATTTATATTTTATTCTTTATCTATATAATAACGATGATTATTAATTTTATTTTTTTAAAAATATCTTACAGAGTGTTGGATCCGTCATTTAGAAGTCCCATCATAATAAATATTGAAGTTCAAATCTCAAACTTATCTTTCTTAAAATTTACTAATATATATATATATATATATATATATATATATATATATATATATATATATATGATTGATGTTAATCATGTGTTTGGTGTAGATGTTAAGGAGTAAAAAAAGAAATGAAAAATAAAAGGGTGAAAGAATATCACCCCTAGATTTCCTCTAGCATTAGAGTGTGAAGTGAGAGTTAAATAATATAGAGATGAATGATTAAATAAGTTAATTTAGCTTAAAATTGACAATGATAAAAGGTGAATTGAGTGGAGAGTAACTTATAGAAAGGAAATGTGATAGAAGATTGTAGAAAAAATTACAGATGTAATTTTGCATACGCAACAAACAATAATATAGTGATGTGTAATAGTATGATTTTAGAGCTTTAAATTTATATATTATAAATAGATAAATTATTTATAATACAAAGTAAATACTTATTTAAGTCCCTACAAGTGATAAATATTTTTATTTTAGTTTGTAAAATTAAGAAAATGTCCATATTAATTATAGTAAGATAAATATGAGTTTATAAACACACAAAATTTTTATTAATGTGAGATTTTTTAAGTAATAATAATTAAGAAAAGATCTATCACGGCTTAGTTTTAAAACAGAAACTATCATATTAATATAGAAAAATATGTAAATACCTTGTGCACATCAATATTTAAATTCTTCTTTAAAAATATCTATACAAAATACAAACAATACGAATAAAAATAAAACACCATCAGTTGCATAAGAGCTAATACATGGGTCAAAAATATACCTCTACAAACTACCAAAAAAGAAATACAATAATGGACATGAATTCTCGTTGCTGAATAGGAAATTAGGTTCTTTTAAGAAAGAAACATTGAGATAAAAACAAAAACACAAGAATAAAATATGTGTTTTTAAACACATAAAATCTTATTAGCACGAGATTTTTTAGACAATGGATGATAACAAGCACATTCACGATAACTCATGCCAAAAGTAAAATAATATCATTTGAATACGGAGATGTTTAAATACCTTGTGTATAACCACATATAATACTTCTCCAAAAAAAACTAAAAATTCAACACATATTAAGTCTTCAATTCCAAAATTTAGAGGGTCTCAATCGTCCCTCCCGCCCCTTAAAAGTTCCGTGCATTAACGGAAAGTAAAGATATCTATGAAAAATGGGTTTCAGTGGGTGCACAAACTTGTTCTTGGTTTTGATTATGCCATGTTTTCTCTTTTCAGATGTTGGTGCTTCCACAGACACCATCACGTCATCTCAGTTCATCAAGGACCCTGAAACTTTAACCTCCAGAGATGGTAACTTCACGTTGGGGTTCTTCACCCCTCAAAACTCTACAAAGCGCTACGTTGGAATTTGGTGGAAGTCTGATGAGTCCACAATCATATGGGTTGCTAACAGAAACCAACCACTGAATGATTCCTCTGGAGTTGTTACCATATCTGAAGATAGCAATCTTGTGGTTCTGAATGGGAAGAAACATGTTATTTGGTCAACAAATGTGTCCAATCTTGGATCCAAATGTACTTCCAAACTTCTAGATTCTGGGAACCTTGTACTAGTGGAAAGCACAACAGGAAGCAACGTGTGGGAAAGTTTCCAGCATCCTTGCAATGCATTGTTACCCAACATGAAGCTTACAACTAACAAAGTTACAGGTGAGAAAGTAAAAGTAACTTCATGGAAAAGTGCTTCTGATGCATCCACTGGGAGCTTCTCTGCAAGTCTTGAACGCCTTAGTATACCTGAAGTATTCATT